>NW_012142523.1:5865735-5917959 GCF_000956105.1 Propithecus coquereli
CACCATAAGGAAAGGATAGTCTTTTCAATAAATGGTGCTGGAAAAACTGGATATCCATATGTGGAAGAATGAAATTGGACCTTTGTCTCACACCATATATAAAAATCAACTCAAAATGTATGGAAGACTTAAACATAAGGCCTGAAACTGTAAAGCTACTAAAGAAAAAACACAGGGGAAAAGTTTTGACATTGGTCTGAACAATGATTTCTTGGAGAGGACTCTGAAAGCACAGGCAACAAAAGCAAAAACAGACAAATGGGATTGCATCAAACTAAAAAGTTTCTGCACAGCAAAATACAAACAAACGAATGAAAAACAATTAACAGAGTGATGAGACAACCCACAGATTGGGAGAAAATATTTGCAAACCATACATATGATAAGGGGCTAATATCCAAAATACAAGGAATTCAAACAATTAAGTGGTAAGAAAAGAAATAACCTGATTAAAAAATGGGCAAATGATCTGAACAGACATTTCTCAAGAGAAGAGATACAAATGACCAACTGATACATTGAAAAATGCTCAACATCACTAATCATCAGGAAAATGCAAATTAAAACCACAATAAAATATCGCTTCATCCCTGTTAGAATGGCTACTATCAAAAGGACAAACGATAAGTATTGGTGAGGATGTGAAGAAAATGGAACCTTTGCACGCTGTTGGTGGGAATGTAAATTAGTACATCCATTTTGGAAAATAGTATAAAGTTTCTTCAAAAAACTAAAAATAGAATTACTACATGATCCAGCAATGCCACTTCTGGGTATATATTCAAAGAAATTGAAACCAGTATGCTGAAAAGATACCTGCACTCCCATCTTTATTGCAGCACTAGTCACAATATCCAAGATACGGAAGCAACCTAAGTGTCCATCAACAGATGAAAGGACAAGAAAATATGGCATATATACATGATGGAATAGTATACAGCCTTTAAAAAGAAGGAAATCCTGTCATGCACAACACTCTGGATAGAACTGCAGGGCATTACGCTAGGTGAAGTAAGCCAGGCACAGAAAGACAAATACTGTGTGATCTCACTTATAGGTGAGATCTCATAAAAACAGAGTAGAAAGATGGTTACCAGAGGCTGGAGGGATGGGAGGGATGGGGAAAGGGAAGATGTCAATCAAATGGTACACAGCTTCAATTAGACTGGAGGAATAAGCTTTAGTCTATTGCACTGCATAGGGATCACAGTTAATAACTCGTAATGTGCTTTATATTTCAAAATTGCAAAAAGAATAGACTTCTAACGTTCTCACCAGACAAAAATTAAAAGTTGGTGAGGTGATAAATGTTAATTAGCTTAATTGCCTCCTTCTAGAATGCTTACATAGATCAAAACATCACATTGTACCCCACTGAATACACAAAAATTATTGTCAATTAAAGATAAATTTAAAATTCTAAAGAAAGGACCTTGATGAAAAGTATGAAGTCTGGACACATGCTACAACATCAATGAACCTTGAGGACATTATGCTAAGTGACATAAGGTGATCACAAAAGTACAAATACTGCGCGATTCCACTCATGTTCAGTACCTGCAGCAGTCAAATTCAGAGAGACAGAAAGCAGAATGGTGGTCGCCAGGAGTCGGGGGGAGGGAGGAATGGGTGGTTATTGTTTAGTGGGTGTGGTGTTCCAGCTAGCAATGATGAAAACGGTTTAGAGATGGGCGGTGGTGATGGCTGCACGACAATGTGAATGTACTTAATGCCACTAAACTGTACACTAGAAATGGTCAAAATGGTAAATTTTATGTTATGTATATTTTACCACAATTTTTAAAAAAATTTTTTAAAAAACCTTAGAAGGAAAAGCCCGTGTTAAGGGAGAGGAGATGAGGAACAGAGCTGTAGATATGGCTAAAGGTTTGGGGGCAAAAGGAAGCTGCCAGGCTAGAAAAGGTGCTCTTAGAGATTGAACCATGAAACGATGCATTTTAATGTGTTTGAAAAGGCGTATTTGAACAACCAGTCAGGAGAATGAGGTTAAGTGGGTTCTTTACCTTATGGTCACGTGACTGAACAGATGTTGATTTTTAGGGCATTTTATTGGTCTGTGTTCACTATGTTTATGATGATGATGCCTGTAAGACATTAAATGCAAATTTCTTGATGGTAAAATAAGTGGTTAAGGAAATTTCAACGAGATGATATGAGTTCCAGGGAGAACCGTGGTATCACTTGGAGAAGTGAACAGATGGAGCTAGAATTCCGACAGGCGCAGCTGCAGGAGTGGCAGGGGCTGGCCTCGGGCACATCCCGATGCAGTGGCGTCCCTGCCTCCCTTACCTGAGGCTGCTTCACCTCAAAGTGCCTGCTTCTTGATTTTTTTCAGTGTTCTCCATGGGGGAACTAAAATGGGTAAATTTTGTAATAAGGTGTGTTTTGAATACTTACCCTGTGGAGGGTGCCTTAAAAAAAACTTGTTCTACCGCATACACTGGTTTTGCAGGGAGAACTGCTAGCCAGTGTTTTTGAGCCATCAAAACTAAGTGTGAAAACATCAATGAACTTAATGAATTTGTTGTTTACCTTAATGATGAAGTGACTCAGAACCAGCTTATTTAGCAAGTTTCTTTTTTCAAGGTTGAACACACTCAATCACAATCTGTAAGGCCAAACAGTTGAGGTACATTATTAATAATGACACCAAGGCCTGGTATTAATTATGGGGATGCCCAAGACTTTAGGCAAACCGGCTCTTCAAAATTTGCTGACATTGCCTTAAGACAAAATAAGCAAAGTGCCCCAACATCTACAAAAAGCTCGATCTTTTTGTTGTTGTTGTTCTTTCTTTCCTTGTCTTAGTAAATGAGTCTGGACTTCTGCTCAGAAAGAGAGAGTAGATGTACTTTTCCCTATTCTTCTTGCTAAGTATAGCTAAAAACCCGAGACATTATGTATAAAACAAACATCAGACTCTGAAAGGTGGAGATAAGAAAGACAGGCTAGGGACTTCAGGACCCAAGGAATGACGTAGCAGGTAGCTCTCTGTGTTTCCTCTTTCCCTCATATGCCCCACTGGGTACTGGGGAAGCCAGCAACCTGGAAATGTCAATGTACGGAGACTAACTAACTAGCTAATTAAATAAGCTTTAATGAAAATTTGCTCTCTCCAGACAAAGGACCAAGAAAGGGATAGTTTAGCACAACAGAAAATGTCTAGAAAATAAGGGCTCTGCTCCAAACATCACAGAAAAACTGTGGCCCCACTGCTACCCCTGAGCAGGGAGACTACACTTCCATTTTCTCCAGACTGCATGGAGGTGCCCTGTCCCCACTAGGGTAGTGTCAGAAGAGGCCAAGTAGAGATCTGGGACTTTCATCTCCACCAAGAGATAATGAGGCTTCTCTGTGTGATGTCAGCAGAGATGATGTGGGGAACCTAGTGGTGTCAAGGTGCTCCTCCCCCTTTCTACTGACATGGTGTCCGAGGAGGCCTAGTGGAGAGTCAGGATTTTCGCCACCGCCCAACAGCTAATGAGGTCACTCCACTCCCATCACCCCTGTCATGTTAGTGGGGGCCATGTGGAGAGAAGAAATGAGGCATTCCTGTCTCTTCCCTGAGATGTTAGATGTTAGAATTATATGACAAGGATTTTAAAGCAAGCATCTTAGAAATGTTTCAACAAGCAATTATAAACACATTTGAAACATTCTGTAAAAATTCAACAAAACGGAAGATATCAAGAAAAACTAAATGGAAATTTTGGAACCAAAAAATATAATAAACAAAATTTTAAAACCCAAAGGATTAGATCAATAATACAAAGGACAAGACAGATAGAAGAGCCAGTGAACTTGCAGAACAATTGAAATTACCAGATTTGAGCAAGACAATAGTCTTTTCAACAAAAGATATTGGAGTAATTGGATACCCACAGGCTAAAACAGAGAACCTTGACCTAAACCTAACATCTCATATAAAAATTGATGCAAATGTATGCTAGACTTAAATGTAAATCATAAAAATATAAAAGACTTTTAGAAGAAACAGGAGAAATCTCCTGGACCTAGGGCTTGGTGAAGAACTCTTAAATATGACACCAAAAGCACAATCTAGAAAAGAAAAAAGTTACTAAATTGGACTTTGTCAAAATTATAAAGTTTGCTCTGAAAATGACCATGTTCAGAGGAATAAAAAGACAAGCTACACTTTGGGAGAAAATATTTTCAAACCACATATCTAGAATATATTAGGTTATTAAGTATGAAATGTCCAATTTCCTCAAGTACTAAGTTAGACTGTTGAGATCTCTATCATTCCACTTTGACACTTCTTGCTTTATTTTTATTGTGAAGTTGCATCCTTATTCTTTCAAATGCATGGTTTGGCTTGTGATTATCTTTCAAAAATTTTTTAAAGCAATTTTTGTGAAACTGTGGGTAAGTAAAAAATTCATGTTATTTTTGAATGTGAGTTCCGTCGTGGAACCAATGCAGCTCAGACAGCTTGAAACAGAGTGTTTGGGAAGGATGTGGCTAATGAACGCCCAGAACATTGATGGTTTGAGAAGTTCTGATCTGGTGATCTTAATCTAGAAAATGAGCCACGTGGGCAACCTGAGACCAAGGTGGATAATGATGAGCTGAAAGCTGTAGTGGAAGCAAATCCATCTCAACCTACACGTGAATTAGCAGCAAGGTTTGACGTTACTATTCCAGCAATATTCCAGGATCATTTGAAAGAAATCGGCAAGGTAAAGAAGCTGGATAGATTGGTATTGCATGAATTAAACAAATGTCAGCAGAGAAATCGTCTTGAAGCTTGCCTCTCTTTGCTGTCACAACATAAAGGCAAAACATTTATACACTATATTGTTACCTGTGATGAAAAATGGATTCTTTTTGAAAATCACAAGCATTTGGCACAATGGTTGGATAAAGATGAAGTGCCAAAACACAGTCCAAAACTGAATATTCACCAAAAAAAAGGTAATGGTGTCTATTTGGTGGTCCAGCACTGGTATTATCCACTATAGCTTCATGAAACCTGGTCAGTCGATTACAGCAATGTCTACTGCAACCAATTGGATGAAATGATGAAGATGCTTGTGATTAAGCAGCTGAGATTGGTCAATAGAGACAGGCCAATCCTCTTGCAAGACAATACTCGACCACATGTCACACAAACAATGCTGCTCAAACTACAGAGGCTGGACTTGGAAACTCTCTGTCATCCACTGTATTCACCAGACCTTGCACCAACTACCTACCACTTCTTCCAGGCTTTGGACCACTTCTTGCTAGGAAAAACATTCAATTCTCAACAAGCTGTGGAAAATGCCTTTCATAATTTCATTGCCACTCATTCTCAAGGCTCCTCTGCTGCTGGCATAAACAAGCTACTATTAAGATGGCAAAACTGTGTCGATAGTTGAGGTGCATACTTTAATTGTACTGCTTCTTGTTTGAGATATAATAAACTAAACTTTTGATTGAAAATCAGACATCTCATATTTAATGACCTAATATAAGGAACTCTAAAAATAGCATATCACTTCATACCCATAAGGATAGCTACTATAAAAAAAAAAAAAACAAACAGAAAGAGCAAGTGTTGGTGAGAATGTGGAGAAATTGGAACCCTATGTACTGTTAGTGGTAATGTAAAATGGTGCAGCCACTATGGAAAACAGTATGGCAGGCCTTCAAAAACTTAAAAATAGAATTACCATATGTTCCAGCAATTCCACTTCTGGGTATATATCCAAAAAAAATTAAAAGCAGAATCTTGAACAGATACTTGTAAGTCCATGTTCATGATAGCATTATCCACAGAAACCAAGAGGTGGAGGAACCCAAGTGTCCATTAATGGATGGATGAATAAACAAAACATAGTATATACACATGAGGAATATTATTTAGCCTTAAACAGAAAGGAAGTTCTGACACATGCTACAACATGGGTGAACCTTAGGGACACTATGCTAAATGAAATAATTCATTCACAAAAAGACAAATACTATATGATTCCACTTGTATGAGGTCTCTAGACTGGTCAAATTCATAGAAACAGAAAGTAGATTGGTGGTTATTGGGATGAGGGTAGGGGAAAATGGGGAGTTGATTAATGGGTACAGAGATTCAGTTTTGCAAGATGAAAAAGTTCTGGAGGTTGGTCGCACAACAATGTGAATATACTTAACACTGCTGAGTTATACTCTTAAAAATGGTTAAGATGGTAAATTTTATGTTATGCGTCATTTATCACAATTTTTTAAAAACCCAACAGTATAAAAAACAAACAAACCAAGCAGAAAATAGACAAAAAGACATGAGAAGACATCTCACCCAAGAGAATATAAGATATCAAATAAGCACATGAACTTCAACATCACTAGCCATCGTTGAATGCAAATTAAAACCACAATGAGACATCAATACACACCTGTTAGGACAGCTAAAATTAAAAATACTTAATGCTGAAGAAGATACAGAGAAATCAGATTTCTCATATATTGCTGGTGGGAAAGTAAGACAGTTCAGCACTCTGAAAAATAGTTTGGAAAATTCTTTAAAAACTAAACATACACTTACCATACAATTCAGCATTCATACTCCTGGGCATTTATCCCAGAGAAATGAAGCATGCCCACACAAAAACATGTACACAATTGTTCATAGCCCAAAACTGGAAACAACTAAAATCCTCGACAATCGATGAATGGTGAAAGAAACTCATGCATCCACACCTTCAAATACCATGCGGCAATGAAAAGGAGTGAATTATTAATGCACACTGCAACTTGGATGGATCTCAAGGACATTATCTGGGTGAAAAAAAAAAGCCAATCTCAAAAGTTTCAGAATGTATGCTTCCATTTATATAGTATTCTTGAAACCACAAAATTGTAAAACTGGAGAATAGATTAGTGGTTGCCAGGGGTTGGGGATGATCACAGTGGGGTCAGGGGAGTAACTGTTTTAATATAAAGGGTACATGAGAGAGGTCTTTCTGATGATAGAATAATTCTCTATCTTCATTAGGGTAGTGACTACAAAACCTACATATATGATTTTTAAAAATTACATAGAACCGTACATACGCTTTCTATCAATGGCTACATCTCAGTTTTGATATTGTGCTATAGTTACATAAGATGCAACCAATGGGTGAAACTGGGTGAAAGGTCCCCTAGATGTCTTTTCCATCTTTGCAACTTCCTGTGACTCTATAATGATTTCAAAATAAAAAGGGATTTAGAAAAAGCAAATGAGACTGATAGTCTCAGCAAATGAGACTGATAGTCTCAAACTGCTGTATGCATCTAGTAAATTGGCCTCTTTGCAAGATACACCTGTGGATCACACATGGTTTCCTTGCCTGGTAACCAGAAAATCTTGCCCATGCCACCTCTTTGGCAAACTTCTGGGCATCTTTCCTCAGTGCTTATGCTGACATAGTTCATAAGGCAACACACAAAAAAAACAAACCACAGACTGTTGTCATTTGTGTCCCTGTATTGATGCCAGTGTGAGTGCACATTGCAAGACCAAAGCAGAGAAAATAAATTGCCCCAATCTTTAAATTGATGGGCAGTGTCGATTCAACGTATGTGATATCTATTGGTGACAAAGCCATCATGCCACTAGTATTAATACAATTGTGGTCTGTCACCTGTATTCCTAATGAAAGGAAATGCTAAATTTCTGCTCTACATTATTTAAAACAGATACATATTTTTCGCAGCCAAGTTCACTGGGTCCCTGAATTCTTACCCGAGGTTAAGAACACCTGCTCTGAGTCTTTCAGCTGCATTTCTTGACTATTGATGTGTTCCCATTTTCATTTTTGTTCAATTCAAAATATTTTCTTATTTCCATTGTGATTACCTCTTTGACCCGAGGGTTATTTAGTAGAATATTGCTTTGCATCTCCTTCCAATCCACAGTGTATTCCTTGCAAATGTGTTTTAGAGGCGACTTTCTACTGATCTTGGAGATAATGGGAGCTCCCCTAGAAAAGGTGACTTGCAAGCAAGCTGGAAGGTCATTGGAGCCATGGCTAGAATAGCCAGGATGAAGTGTTAATGTGTACGTTTTATTGTTTTAAGATTTATCATTTTTTAAACGAGCAGTAACACAGGCGCAGTGGCTGCCTAGCAGGGAACGTGGGGCTTGGGGAAAGATTGTCAGGTCAGGAGAGGGTGCCTGGCTGGGCTTTGTCCTGGGCTCCCTCAAGGTGAGAGGAGACCCTGGGGGCTACCAAGGAACGGAACTGGAAACTTCTAGCTGAACAGGAGTTGTGGCAAATCCTAGTCAAGCTGCCCCACATCAGCTAAAATCAAAAAGATACCTGGGGCAGAGGGGAGGTGGGATGAAGAAGGGTGGGGAATCGGACAGAGAAGACTGATGCTCACACAAAAACAGGCTGCAAGGGTTTGGGAACTAACTGTCAACACGCCAGCCTGGGTAGGGTTTCATCCCAAATTTGCAAATTCAGGGTGTCTTAGTCAAGCTCCAGCTGGGTTGTGCAAGATAGGTATGAGTTGGAAATTAAAGAGAAGTGTTCGGGGGGCGGGGGTTATTTCCATTGTTTAACTCGCTGTGTGACCTTGACTATACACTTAAAATTCCTGCCCTCGATTTCCCCGTATGTGCAGAGAGGAAGTTGAAATAGAGCTGTCTGAGGACAAGTCTTGCCCTAAAACATCAGTGATGCTGTGAGTTGCTAAGTTGCGCAGCCTCTGTTTGCTCCTAGATGCACGGGGCACAATAATGCCTGTCCATTCCCAGGGTTGGTATGATGACCAGAGATGATGGTGTGCAGGTAACAGTGTGTCACACAGTGGTGTGACCTATGCTTCCCAAGCCACCCGGGTCTCAGATTGAAGAACAAGCCCATGGTAGCAGTTACAAGTTGACATTTCTCTGGCTCTGTCCTCTGTCCACCCACACTAGGGGAACATCAACCTCCCACCCCACACTCCAACCTTAAGTCCTCCCAAAACCCTCCAGAAACTCCCAAGGGAATTTCCTGTATACTCAGGCCACTGTATGGCCTCTGCTACATTAAGACTCATTGAAGTGATGCCCCCTTTACGGCTAACCCCCAACAAAACAGAAGTGCCATCCTAAGGCAACAGTGCTACCCTTCAGGCTTTTGTGTCTGCTGTGGGGTCTCCAGTGTGCAGAGGACTGGGGCTGCATGCAGCAGGCGCACTGACTCCCCTCTCCAGGGCCGAGAATAGAGGGAGGCAGATGAGGGACAGAGGGTGCAAAATGGAAGGAGGCACTTACTCTCAGGGTCGTGCAGGCGCCAACCCTGTACTTGGACAAATCTAAGAGTGAATGCCTTCTTAAATCCTACTCCCTCGACCACTTGCTCTGTCATTCTAGTCCTGGCCCTGCCAATCACAGCCAGAAATATTGGCCCATGTGGCTCAGTGTTCACACAGAGATGGTGCATGCAGTGAGTAACATTCAGGACATCTGAAATTCAACAATTGCCTCACTCCTGCTCCTGCACAGAGGTAAGCCCTGAAAGCCATGCCTGTAAAGCCTGACTCTGCCCCAGCCCTAGGTGATTGCATCAGGGGAAGCACCTGACCAAGCAGAACCAATCAGATCTGTCTTGCAGGAATTTGGAATGAGGATTGCCAAAAGTCAGTTTGTTTCTGCATGTCGCTGGAACTGTGCACATCAACCCTGGGTCTGAGAGATATGAGGAAGCAGAGGAAGGGGATGTGCAGGGAGTTGAGAAAGAAGCAGAAAGGAAAAATGAGGGCATTCCTGATTCTTGGCTCTCTGGGGGCCTTGGCTTCCAGGAGACACCCTGTGTCTTAATGACACAATTCCTTTTCTACTTACATTGGTGGTCTGTTACTTGCAGCGTAAGAAAGCAGAGGGATTGAGGGTTTCTTCTGTTATTGCAGCCTCCTTGCCCTGGCACTTAAAGCAGGTCCAGGGCTGTGCCAGAGACCCCTCTAAGAGAAAACACTCCTGTGAGCTCAGATCTCCCCTCCCAACTGGCCTATTGCCTTCAACTGGTTTTACTGTCTTCTCTTTCTTCTCCCAGGGTGAGTTTTTTCCAGAAGTCTCTTGGGACTTTATGTAAGTAGATTCCAAATTATTTGTTTTTCTAATTGCATTCCTCGAGTGGATCTGAATCCCAGAGTGGGACCATGGTTTAAGCACCAGCTGGGGCCCAGCTACCATGTCTTCCAGGTTTAACGTTTTCTCTGAGGGGCCTCACCCGTTAGGATTCCAGGCATAGCACAGAGTGTCTCATCCCCTGGATGAAATTACCCACTTAAACAGATGCCTGTCTGCTCAGTGGCATGCAGGCAGAATTCTAACAGGCCTGCAACCCACCGTGAGGGAACTGCCAGGCAAGACACCAAGCACAGCCCACCACTCATTTAGACCAAGGCGAGCCTGAGCCCAGGCTCCTCCCAACCAGGCTAGATGTGGGAAAAGTAAAGAGATCACGGGAAGGGGAGGGAAAGAGAGGAGTCGGTTTTGCGTTCTCCAGTACCTTCTCTGCCCCTATCCCCCTCACACACACACACACACACACACCCCCAGGTCAGTAGCCCTTTTCTGCGTAGGGTGAGAGAGATGGGGAGAGGAGAACTGTTACCCAAGTATTTCAATTATTAACATCTGTTGTGGCTAATAAATCACACCAAAATTTAGAAGCTCTAGACAGTAGCTATCTCACCGAGGGGTGATTTGGAGGATTGAGTGGGCTCAGCTGGGTGGTTCTTCTGCTTCAGGCAATGTCAGCTGGGTATGCAGTCATGTGGGGACTTGGCTGGGCTACAACATCCCAGGTGGCTCATTCACATGTCTCATGCTTGATGGGGGTGGCAGAAAGACTGAAGTTCTTTCTCCCTTTTCTTAGAGTCTCAGTTTTTCTCCTCCATGTGGTCTTTTCATGTGTCCTCTCCAGCACCATAGCCCAACCTCTTACCTGGCAACTGAGGACCCCAAAAAGCACAAAAGAAGAACGTTCAGATTTCCCTAAGGCTTAGACTCAGTGTTATTCTCTGCATTCTGTTTGTGAAATTGAGTCACAGGCCAGTACAGACTGCACGTGGGAGGGCATTATACAAGGACATGAACACTAGGTGGCAGGGCTTGTTAGGGGACAGTTTTGGAGACTGGCTACCCTAGCATAATTTGACCTTGGAAGGTTACAGATCATCTATTAATAAATAGACAGAACTTGCACTAGTACTTGAATATGGATGCCATGTGTTTATGCACACAGACCCACACAGTCAGCACACATAAATGCTGAGATAATCACCTTTACACACAGAAAAACGTGCACACATATAACCTCACCTTCACCCATGCACTCATGTGCATGTACACACACACACACACACACACACACACACACACACACACACTGACATCCTACGTTTTGTGCACTTTTATCCAACCTCTCAATTGTGTCAGTTGTGGCCCTTGAATTAAGACAGAGATGACAAGGTATGTGATCAGTTTACAGGTAGAAGAGCAAACACATTTTGCAAAGGACTCAAGAATCAGAGGTTTTTCTGGGTTGGATGGCCAACAAGAAGATGAACTCCAGTTGGGATAGGTATAGAGTGGCCATATAATTTATCTATAAAATGGGTCACATTTAAGAGTAAAAAGGACACCAACTGAAAACAGAAGGTTGGAACATGGTCACCCTAGATAGGTGTAAGCCCTGAACACAGATTTCAAATATCAATTCCACAAGGACAGGGAGGCCGAGTGTAACAGCACCCACAGCTGTGACATCCATTCAGGTACATGTTCTGGTTGAGACCCTCAATATTTATTTTAAAAATTTATTTAAAAACTTACTCTGCCAGCTGTCCAAACATATGAATATTTGAGAAAATCTACACAGCAGGTTGTCTCCAGAGAACACAACCTTGAACCCTCTGCTGCCCCTTCTTTATAGAAAACTTTACTGAGAGAAATGACATACGTGGTCAGATGCCAAAGGATGAATAATCCATCCATTCTCTTAACTAGTCTACCTTCAGTGCCGTGCATCAGAAAGCCAGATACTAACTTGCAATGTTTGCTCCAGCCCGCTTTTCTACCCTCTCTGTCTCTTACCCCTGAATTCCTTTTTAAATTATGCTTTGGTGCTAGGGCATTGGGATTTTCTCTTTAGCTTGCATTGGGGCATTATAAGAAACAGCTAGATGAGACCTGCCACTGCACTGAATGGAGGGATATGGCCTGGAAGTGGTCCACCATGATGTCTTACTTATGAATCCCAATGGGAAAAATTTCCAGATCTCAGTATCTCACTATCAGAAAAGACTGAGGTGCCCCTAAACAATTGGTTTATTTAAAACTTATAGGCACTGTAAAATTTTTAACATTTTGGCTTCTCCTTTTTGCTTTAGCTGCTGGGAAGCTCAGAGCTAAATTTGCAGCCCACCTCTAGCAAGCATCCTGGACCACAGTGTCTATGTATTTCTGGGTATTTCATGGTATGTAGGTCACTTTGCCCCAGGCTTCATGAGCATTATAATAGATGCCCCAGTATTCATTCCAGCCATCATGATTAACCTAATCCAGCCATGGAAAGAAAGTACATTCCCCTTGTCCATGATTGGGTTGGGAGCAGGAAAGGGACCCAAATCTGGCCAATAAGAATTATTGAAGGAAAGTCTACGTAGAACATCTGGGGAAAGTTTCCTTGCTCCTAAGAAGAGGTGGTCTTTGTTCTTCCTTTGGGCATCATGATGTCTGCATATAATCCCTAGAAGTGCTGCCAGCCTAAAAATAAAGGAAAAAAATGATGACAGAGCAGAGCAGAAGGAACCTGTGTCCCTGGGCCATTCCCCTGGAATTCCTGTGCTATAGTCTGAATGTTTGTCCCCCTCTGAAACTCATGTTGAAACTTGATCCCCAGTGCAACAGCATGGAGAGGTGGAGGCTTTGGGAGGTGATTGGGTCCTGAGAGCTCTGCCCTCATGAAGAGATTAATCCATTTATGGGTTAGTGAACTAATAGGTTAATGGATCAATGGGTTATCATGGGAGTGGGTTATTATGGGAGTTATCGTGAGTGGACTATCATGGAAGTTTTCACAAAAGTGGGTCTATTACATAAGCCAGACTGATTCTTTCTGGTGAACCCCCTCACCATGTAATGCCCTGCACTGCCTTGGGACTCTGCAGAGAGTCCCCACCAGCAAGAAGGCCCTCACCAGATGCAGCTGCCCAATATTGGACTTCCCAGCCTGCAGAACCATGAGCCAAAATAAACTTATTGTCTTTATAAATTACCCGGTCTCAGGTATTCAGTTATACCAACAGAAAATGGACTAAGACAGCCTGTTATGTAAGACAATAAAACAATAAATCAGTCAATTGTTTAATACTTATAGCTAAAATCAGCCTAACTGGCAGATACTGGTTTTATTATTTATCCATCTCATTTTATCTTTGAACTTGGCCTCCCAGCTAATTTTCTTTTTTTTTTTTATTCCAGCATATTATGGGGGTACAGATGTTTAGGTTACGTATGTTGCCCTTTCCCCCCCTCCCCCCGAAGTCCGAGTTTCAAATATGTCCATTCTTCGGGTGGTGCGCATTGCGCTCTTTGTGTATGCACCAGCTAATTTTCTATTATTCTACATTTTAAATATTTTTGCAACAAACTGAAATTTTTATGTTGAACGAGAATAAAAGAAAAACAATATACACAAATAGGCATATTGATTAACAGCAAAAGACCTGGGTGTTCCATGGATGTGGGTCAATGATTGGACCCAACTGCTGAAGCAGTTAGTACGGCCAGCAGCTACCCAAATGGAGCTGTAGTTTATCACTCACTTATTGAGCACCCACTGTTTGCCAGGTCCGTTCTAGGCACTGAGGCCACATCTGTGAACAAACTGGATAAGTTCTCCCCTTTGGGGAGAGATAGTAAACATGTAACAAGAAACACGATAATTTCAAATAGAGAAAGATATAATGAGAAAGAGCAGGTAAAGGGAGAGAGAAAGCTGGGGTAATGCAGTCATTTAAATAGGGTGGTCAAGGAAGCACCTTTTGAGGATAAGAGGTTTGAACTAAAGCATGAAAAAAGAAGTAAGAAGCTATTAGACTTTCTGGATAAAGGACATTCTATACTATGGGAACAGCAAGTGCAAATGCCCTAAGGTGAGAACTAGTTTGATATGTGGTAACAGGGTTTTTCAAATGATGGGTCCACTGAAACCTAGGGCCTTGGGGACTGGCCTGGAGCCTGAGTCTGGCCTGGACCTGTGGTAGGCCTGCAGCCTGGATCTGTGGATGCTAGACCGGTACCTGGATGCTGGGCCTGTCCTAGAGCCTGGGACCATGATGGCCAGCCTGACACTGGCAGGCCTAGAGGCTGGGTCCGTGGAGGCCAGCCCAACACCAGAGTCTACTGAAGCAGGCCTGGCCCCTGGGGCTGCTGGAGCATGGAGGTACAGGGGCCGGCCAGGCATTGGATGGAGCCTATGTCCCTGGGGCTGGCCTGGTGCCCAGAGCTGCAGAGGCCAACCTAGAACTGGGGTCCATGCGTATAGACCTGGTTCTGGGGTGGGCCTAGAGGAAGGATTTGCAGGTAAGATCAGCATTTTTTAATGAAATAAAATAGAACAGAATAGATTAAAATACCAGCATACATTGTGCCCAGTAAAGATTAATATATTGTTTTGTGACACTTTTGTTTGAGTTGTATATAGGAGTAGTTAACTGGGTAGAATATAAAATGAATTTCTTACTGTGAATTGTAGTTAAAAAAGAAAAAGAAACTCACTGTGCATGAAGAACAGAGGAAAGCCAGTGGCTGGAACACAGTAGGCTACAGGGAGAATCACGGAGCTGAGAGTTCTGCGGGAGAAAAAGATCTAGACCAAGATGAGTGGCCACAGCGGCAGGAGGAGCAGGAACACGGGCGACAGTGGAATCATGGGAGCTAGAGAAGAGTGGCTTGGCACAGCAGAGGCCACCGAGAGGCATGACACGAGGGCAAGACGACCAAGAGCTGGAGGAAGGGATTCCCGTGGAGTGATGGGACCAAAGCCTGAGGGGACAGCATTAGGAAGAGAGTGGAAGGTAAAGAGTTGGAGTCCGCAGCTAAAGACACTCTTGAGGAGTTTCATCACACAAAGGAGCACAGTAAACAGGTGGCAGCTGGAACAGAGGTGGTGCCACTTGGAGACAGTAATTGACATTCCCCCCACCCCACCCCAGCTCAGTCCCGGTCAGGGAGCCTCCAGATCATCCTTCTTTCAGTTCCAGGCCCTACATCCCCTAAGGACAGAAGACACTGGGGAGAGTTGTCATAACAACTCTCTCTCCAAACCATGCTATCTCCCCAAGGACATAGGATGGGTGAATTTTATAGGAATAGGAGAAAAGATAATGTTGGAAGAGTGAGTTGCTTTTGCTCAAGAGCCAGATAGGAGTCCAGGATCACGACACTCTGGCAGGGTGACCTTGGGCAAGTCGCATGCCGTCTCTGAGACCTGTGTCTTCTCAGTAGTACCGGGGCAATAATAGGCACTTCGCAAGAAGCAATAGCATAGAGAAAGGGCTTCTCTGTATGTGCGCAGTGCCATGCGCACCCCTCGCCCTGGTCACACCAGCGCCTTTACGGGGCCGTGGACATCAGGGGCAAGTGTACAGCACACGAGACACCCCAGAGCCCAGAAGGGGAGTGAGCAAGCAACACAGCTTGTCCACCCACCCCCACAAAGAAGGACCAGGCAGGTGGCTGAAGGTCACGGCCTTCCCCAGGACACACACCCACACTAACTGCAGGATCAAACCCACTCCTCTGCCTGGCATCCGAGCTCTTCCCGGTCGGGTAGGGGCACGGCCTGGCAAGCTTGTAGCATGACTAAGAGCAGCTTTGAGTCATCCGCCACGTCTTCCCAGCTGTGTAAAGTCCAACCTCCAGAGTTCCCATCCCTACAAGGCAGAGATAATCATCTCGGGGTGGGCACGGGGTGAGGAGCAAATGAGACACATGGATAAGACACTTGGCGCAGAGCCAGGTACGTAGTAAGTTCTTAATAAACACATTTGAATGTTCTGCTCCTTTGATCCCTCCCTCCATTTATCCTCAGCTCCTCCTAAACCAGCCTCTCACCCTCACCCAAACCCACTGGGCTCCTGGAAATGCCACGGCTTCGTTCCTGCCTGGCTGTCTCTGGCAGGGTTGTCCCTTCTCCCACTTTCCTGCCCAGCAAACTCTACTCATCCTTCCCTGACTCCCCGGGCAAAATCAGTCTGTCTCTCTAGGTTGCTCTCCAAACACATTGCTCATCCCTCCCCTATAGGACATTTCGACATAGTGTTTTAAGTAGTTGTAGATTATGCCACCACCCCCCCAACTAGATTCTTTGAGGACAAGAACTGTATCTTACTTATCTCTGTACCGTCAGTGCCTCACACAACAGAGATGTTCAGAAGATCACAGTGAAAGCACACAGCTGGAGGTGGACACACGAACAGACGGGGAGGCAGTGAGCAACATTCCTGTCCACTGCAGCCCGGGCCTCCACCCGGCCTCCCAGAATATCTCAGGCTGGCACAAAACCCAGGCGACCACTCACGTGAACAGTAACATAGCACGGCTCACCTGCGCTGGTGAGAAATGGTGGACTCAGAAAGCTGGGGTGCAGAATTTTAAGCATCCCTCCAGGCCAGAGAAAACCACCCAGGAAGATCCAGGCTTCTCATGAACCTGCAAGAAGCCTTGATGGGAGAAAATGATTTAATTATCAGAGTGTCACCAAACAAATCGTACGCCTCATTTTGGGGTACTTAATGCTATGGTAATTAACATTACAAAGATTCTTCTTCCCTCTTCTGTTTATATTTAGTTAAGCCATTCACAATAGAGCTAAAATTATTTCAACTAATTTTGGGCGCTCTCCCTGCATTGCCCCTGCGTTTCTTCCCCAGTGATGCTACCCAAACGCAAGCTTTAACTTCAGAGACAGCCAAATGCAGGACAAATTGAAATCAGTGCTGCCTTTGTCTTCGCTAATAAGTGGCTGCCACGCAGAGGAGTGTGGAACTGCTAATTGGCTGAGCTCAACAGGGAAGAGACAATGGTGGCGAGAATGCCGGGGGATTAATTATAGGGCCAACTTCTGCGAGCCTGGCTTCCGCAGCTCCTGGCTTGCCATGCAACAAGGGTGGCCCTCTCCACCCATCTTTAGAAACAACAAACTTTCCAGCTGGGATTCTCCCGAACTGGGAAGGAAGACCCCACACGCAGCACACACAAAGGTCGAGGGAGAGGAAGGCAGAGGAGTGAGCAGGGCCACTCCCAAGGGGAAGCATCAGAGTGTGTGTGTGTGTGTGTGTGTGTGTGTGTGTGTGTGTGTGTTGGCGGGGAGGGAAACAAGGAGGCACTTCCTGGGCTGGGGGAGTCTGGGCCCGACCGCCCCTCAACACATAAGGAAACTGAGCCCCAAACAGTGAGGGATGTGACCACGCTTTGTGAGGTTAGCTCCTAAACGGAGGCAACACTGCCCTCACCAAAGCAGCCAAGCTAAGAGCGAGGACTCCTCTGAACCTGAACTTGAACTCAAGTTCAATTTCCAGAGCCCGTACTCTTTGCACTACTCTCGAAAGCTTTCCTTCCCCGTTAGTCTGTGGTCTGTGAAACCTCGTTTCATTGTCTTTGGGGTAAAGGAATTACTTCCTGAAAGTCCTTGATAAAATGCAAATATATCCATATATCCGCTGAGCAGAGGAGCACATGCATCCCTGGCCCAGATTTGCTTTTTTTTTTTTTTTAAATGCAAAACCATTACTTTATTTAGAAATAACTCAAAATACAACAACTCAAAATATTATTACACACACTATGGTTTACACGTTTCCCAGAAACCATATACTGGAAACTTAATCCTGAACTCAACAGCGCTGAGAGGCAGGACTGGCTACGCCCTCATGAATGGGTCGGTATCATCGTGAGAGCGGATCTGTGAGTAGTTGTACCCACATTCTGGTCCAGATTTGCTTTTTAAATCAGGCACCTGACACCAGGGGGAGGAGGTCCTTCAGCGAATGAGACAGGCGGGTTTGGATAAGGGGAAGGGGAAACTGCAGGGCCAGATGGAACTCAGCGGTTGTCTTTTGGACGGGATGGGAAAGCTCAAAGCGGTGGCATCTGGAAGGAAAAGAGCAAAGGGATCGCACCAAAGGCAAACTGGGCCAAGTCCAATTGTCCCAAATCAAATTTGGTGTTTTCTTCCCAAAAGCCACAGTCTCTGCTGGATGCCACATCTCTGCTGCTCCACCCGGAAGCCTGCAATGGCTCCTCGCCCCCACAGCCGATCCTCCAGCTCTGCCTTCGAAGCTGTCTCTCCCCACATCCCACCAGCCCCCATCAGTTTATGTGTGGTTTGCCATTTGCCCCGTGTCAAAACAAAATGGCACCAGACACTTTTTTTAAATGGCAAGACATTTTATTTGGGCTACTGCAGTAGAGGAGAGAGACTTTACATAGGCCTGAGCTCATCTTCAACTACAGTAGGGGAAACCAGGGATGTATAGCTATGGCAGGCTGAGGAAGTCAGCAGGTGGGAAATGACTAAGGGGAACTTGGTTAGGAACAACCAAAGGGGAGGGGATTCTTGCTAACCTGGGTTCTGCTGGCCAGCGGTGAGGCCTAGTTGAGAAAGGGCTCAGAGGAGCCTGAATACAGTTTGGTCAGGGAGAGGGTCCCTGTCACCCACCTCTGGGCCCTCTGCCTCCAGGCTGACCCCTCTGGTCCACCCTCCGTGCACAGTCAGAATTATCTACACCAAATTCAGTCCTGATCCCATTGCTTTGCTGCTCTAAAATACACACACACACACACACACACACACACACACACATACACACACACTGTCCTTGGGATGGTCTACGAATTCCTGGTATGATGGATGATATAAGGCCATTCGATGATAACCACAGAGTTCTGGGAAAACTTGACCCAAAAGGAAGAGAACTTGTCTTAGACCATTTCCTATTGCTTAGAGTACCTGAAATTGGGTAATTTATAAAGAAAAGGAATTTATTTCTTATAGTTCTGGAGGCTGAGAAGTCCAAGGTTGAGGGGCCACATCAGGTGAGGACTCTGCAGAGTCCCCAGGCAGCGCAGGGCAGCACGTGGGGAGGGGCTGAGTGTGCTAGCTCAGGTCTCTCTTCCCCTTCTTATAAAGCCACCAGGCCTACTCCCTTGATAACCCACTGATCTGTGAATCCATGAATGGATTAATCCATCCAGGAGGGCTGAGTCCTCATGAGCCAATCAGTTCTTACAGGTCCCGCCTCTCAACACTGCCACATTGGGATTAAGTTTCAGCGTGAGTTTTTGAGGGGACGCACATTCAAGCCACAGCAGAACTCTTTGGTGTTCGTTCCCGATTCCATTCAGGTCCTGAACCTAGAAGAGTTGAACACACCAGAACAAAACCTTCCCTGGCTATTATTTCACAGCGCTCCAGGATGCTTCAGCATTTCCAAAACCCTTTCTTGGGCTTCATGTCCTTGGTTGTCATGCCCTCCCCAAGTAGCAGCCAGTGTCATTACCATTTCACGAAGGGAGGATCAGGGTGACAGTGGTGAGCTGATTCGCCACAGCTCCCCCAGCTAAGAAGTGGGCTAGGCCAGCATCCAACCGAGTCTTTGGGACAACACAAGGGGTAATTGTCCCTTCCCTCTCCCAGATGGTGAGCTCTGTGAGAAGTACCAGATCATTCGGTTTACCCCTTGGTCCCCATACATGGGAATGAGAAATAAAGATAAACGATCCTAAGCCTCCAACCAACTGAACAGACCCCCTCTTAGCCAAGCGGACCCCAGAGAAATTTGAAAACTGAGTTCCTGGCCACGACGGGCTGGGAGGTCAGACACGACCTCCCTCACTAATTGCAATTGGGCTTGCTTTCCTGATGGTTAAATAGAAACCAGCCCTTTGGAAAGACTTGGATCTCCGCTGATTTCAACCAATTTTATGACCGCTCCTCCCTTCTTGTGGTTTGGACACAACCACCAACCAGCATTCCTTCCTGGTAAAAGACCACCAACTGCAGAGTGGTTCTGGCCAGTCTACGGAGGCCGCGCGCAGAGGGCCTTGGTGTCCTCTGCTTCACCTTTTGATGTGTAGGGCCTAACTGCAATACATTAAATGTCAGGTCTCCTCCCCAAATTGAATATGGGATGCATGTCGCATACATGCCGGCCTACTATGCGTGCGTGCACCACCCTTCATGAATATTCACAGCTCCTCCTAAAATCCGCTGAATGTGTACACTTAACTACCCTACTCAGCATGATTCCTGCTCTCTACCGCCCCTCAAAGTGCCTGTCTCTGGTCTTTGCCAGAGGCTACACTTCCCAGCCTGCAAGATGGCCAGCCCTCAGGCTGCAATCCTTTATTAGAAATAAAGTTCTCTTTTCCAAATTTATGAACCTCGTGATTCTTACGTTGACAGGAACACTCAAAAGAAAAGGCAGTGAAATCAGTACCATTTGTGGAGGACTTGCCTTGTGCTGGTACCATGCTGAGTGGTTAAAAGTCACACTTTGCCTCAATGTTCGAAGCTGAAACACTATATTTAATCCCATCTTACAGATGTAGAAACTGAGGTGCGAAGCAGTTGAGTGACTCACTCAAGGTGGCACAGTTCATAAAGTGGTAGAATAGGGGTTTTCACCTACATCTGCCTGGCTGCAAAGCCCAGAATTTTACTCTGTGTCTATCCTGCTTCATGCCATGTGAATGAGTGAAAGAATGAAGGATTCAGTTCCCGAGCTCTTTCCTGCATGCTGTGCTTTTATCTGAATACCACCTCCTCACTTTCCTCCTCAACCTGACCCGGGGGCTCAGCTGAATGTAGACACTTGGCAACCAAAATAGAATTCCCAAATATTAATGCTCATAGCTAATATTCTTTGGTAAAGATCATTTCAATGTTTTAAGATATTAATATTCGTTTGACTGGTCTCCTCTCTAAGCGCTTCTGAGTAAACACATCTATCTCGGGCTGATTGATTCTCGCAACTGCGCTATTATAACCTAAACTAGGACATTCTGAGTCACATATTCAAAAGGAGAAATGGTTCGGGGTATGTACGTGTGAGTGTGTGTTAATATATTTTTTTTAAGTTTCCTTTTGTGCTCAACTCGAGAGAAATATTTGAAATTCAAATAATGATGTATTCATAGTGAGTCTGTTTTCCTTATGCCCAGGGTAAAAATAAAATAAAACGCTAGACCTTTTTCTTCCCCCATTATATGGTGCTGACTTTCCTTTCTCATTATGTTTACCTCCGAAAGTTGAATGAGAGTAAAATTTGAAGGAATTACCACAATTCTTCAGTACATTTGCAAATCAATTAAGAGGAGCCAAATTATGTTCCTGCTTTTTGCAGGGAGCCAGTCTTCCCCAGCTCACGGAACGCTGCAGCCCACAGCTGCCTGGCAAACAAAGAACAGCTGTCACGTCGAGAAGGAGGCTTGGCATTTCCGCGCTCACCTCCAGCAGCCAATGCCACCCGCTGAACCAACCTCTCGCCGGGCAGCTCCACTTACCTGCTGGGAGCTGGGTCTCCCATGGGGTGTTAATGGTGCTGGAAAAGCACACTGTTTTTGGAATCAGACAGATCCCTGGCTGTGCAGTCCCCACTCTGCCACCTCCTTGCTGTGTGGCCTTGAGAAAATCACTTCACCTCTCTGAGCCTCACTTTCCTTAGCTGCCAAGCGGAAACAATAATGCCTCTCCCAAGGTTGTCCTGAGACTGTGATGAAGTGATCAATCTAGAAGAATGCCCCACCTGCCCCGCCCACTGTGGGCTCAGCTAACGGGGGTTCCTTTCTTTCCAACACTGGGGGTCCTCAAGACGCTGGCTTGTCTGGGAGGGGAGGGCTGGAAGCTTTCACTTTACACTGCAGATCCATCTCCAGCCTTCCTCCCCTGTTCTCTGCCCGGAGACTCCTTCGATCTTTGGTTCTGTTGAGTTTGACCGCAAGGAGCCCCTAGAGGAGCTCAGAGCGAGGCTGGAGGGTGAGGCCATGCATTTACCACCCACTCCCTCACCCTCACACCATGAGGTGGCCTCGTGCTGACTAGGTTCTTCAGCTGAAGGTCACAGCCCGTCTCAAAGTGGTGCTCTAGCCAAGCCCCTCACCCAGACCTGGTAACTGCTCCCTTTCCTCATCCCTTTGGACGCAGGGGTGGTAACCGCTCAGCCGTCACCAGCCCCAGAATGCATCATGCTGCAGGTCCCTGCCCACACCTTTAAAAACTGTCCCATCGCCGTGCCATGCTCCAATTATCCTAACGTGGAAGGCCATCTGTCTCCTGCCAGGACCCTGATGGTATTTTCCTCCCTTTTGTTTTGTTCTCCCAGGATTTACAGGACAGGAAAAGAGGTTCCAGCAAGACCTGGAAGTTAAAATGTCACCTCCTCCAAGAAGTCTTGCCAGATTGCAGCTATATCATCTCTCTTCTTAATTCCCTCTGAATTGTGAGAATTTTATTCTTTACCATGTATTATGGTGACATATGTTCACGTCTCCCCTCTCTTCAATGACACAATACCACAAGGGCAAGGAAAAATGGTGATGCCTCTTTGCAATTTCTATTTCAGCCCCTGGAACTTGCTGTGGTTTTAGCTGACTTTCTTACCGCCGGGCCTTTACTCGTGCTATTCCCGCCCGTCCGAAGCACCCCTAACTCCGCTTTAAAATGGATAAGCTCACATGCCTGAACCAGCTACGGGTTTGCAGCCGCAGATTCAAGTGTGTGAAAAATGCCCCACTTTTTCTTTTTCTTTGGCCCAATCTAGACTCCAAGCTGAGGCCGAGGGGCTGATCCAAGGATCAGCTCATCTCTGTACGGGTGAGAGCAGCTGATCCCACCGGGCCCAAGCTGTGTCCAGCTCCCCCAGGCTGCTGTGCTGTCCTGGACGAGGATGCCCCAGAACAGTGGGGTTTGGGCTCTGTGATCTGGACACTGAGGTGACTCCCAGGAAGAGACTAGAACCCACCCAGCATAGCATGCGGGAGAGAATGGAGTAATCCCAAGAGATGATGTTATGGGATGGAGCAGCAGAGCCCTGACGAGGGGGGCAATCATTGAAGCCCAAGTACCAGTGCAACGCCTGGCTGACCAAGTCCACGTCCAGGCCCCAGAGAGAGACCACTGGGGAGGGGAGAGAGGGTTAGATCCAGAAGGACAGAGTGCTGCAGGCCATTGCGCCTGGAGCCACCTTCTCTGGGCCTCAGCTTCCCGTCCATAAATTAGAGGATTCTGAGCAGGTAGCGTCCAGGAATCCTTGTAATGCTAACATTTTGAGATCCTAAAGGATGGGCACAGCACCAGTGTGGGTAAGTGTCACTTCCTCCCATCCCCCACCCAAGCAGCCAGGTGACCTTGAAAGCACCCTCGTGTCCCCACGCTCCCAGAGCCCCGCCTGGAATGACAAAGAACATAGCCCAGTTTGCTTCGCTTTAGAGAGCACGAATGTGCCAGATACTGTGCTAAGGGCTTTGCGCATGTTCCCGGCCTAGGGAGGTGGGCAGCTAAGCCATAATGCCCAGGCGTGGCCCCAGCCTCCCTTCAAGGAACCCTGGGCCGGGGAGAAAGGAAACAGGAGAGGGCAAGAGGACCAGACCCTCTGGGGGAAGGTATACAATCTTTTCCTCCCTGCCAGCCTCCTGCCCTAGGGTGTGGGGAGCCCGGTCCCCAGGTCCCCAGGTCCCCGCCTGGGCCGGCCCCGCTCCACAGGGATGCCCCAGCCAGGTGTGCAGTGCTGTGCTAAGCAGCCTGCCAGCTCCAACAGATGGCACAGTGGAATCGCCATCCATCACAGCCGTAAGTGGCCAACTCCCCTCCCGGTGCCCCAGACAAATGGCTCTGCTCCTCCGTCCCTCCCCCGGCCCTTCCGTCTACCACTCTTGCCAGGCAGCCGGGCGGAGTCGTTTACTCAGCGAGTCCTGCGTGGAGAAGGTGGGGGGAGGCAGAGCGGAGCGACGCAGGGAGGCGCATCCATCATCACCCAGAGCCGCCAGCCCGCTGCGCACAGCGCTAGAGCAGCACGGAGCGCGCACACGGAAGGCGCCAGCCTTCACAGGGTGTGAGTGCGCGCACGCGCCGAGCTCCGTCCCGTCTGCCCAGGGGGCCCAGGTGGGCCCCGTCCTCACAGGGAGGGACCTGGTCTTTCATCCCACCAGAGGCCTGTCTCCCTCAGCCTTGGCTTCAGCTCCAGGAGCAGGATGACCAAGCCAAGGCTCCTGGGACAGGCTGGACTTCAGCGGCTGTGTCTGTTGATCCATGTGGCAGGCGGGTCAGACTAAGTGTCCACCAAATGGCAGGGCATGTTCCAGGCTTTTGGCTGCCATGCGGGTCAGAATGTGGGTCAGCCCACGTATTGGGCCACACAGGAAGATTTGGCTCAGACTGCCCATCAGGCCACGAGTCCTCACTTCATGCTCTGCAATTAAAGTCGTGGGACTGATTAGGTGATTTGAAATCTCTGTCCGATTGGGCTTGGTGGTGCTCAATCCCAGCTCTCCCACTTCCCAGCTGTGGAACCCTGGGTTAGTGATCCAACCTTCCAAAGCCTCGGTTTGTCTCCTTTTCTGAAAAATGGAGAGAAGGATGTCTACCTCCGAGGGCTGCGTGTCCACCAGGCACTGGGCGGAGGGCTGGAAAGGAGTCACATGTGGCCTTGGTGAGGCCCAAGCACCTCGGCTGGCGAGACAAGTGCACAGCAGGGGGCAGTGAGCCAGGGCAGTGGACGGGGAGAGGATTGGTAGCCCCTGGTGAGGGGACAGGTAGGAGGTCACATGGGGGCCAGGTGGGGCAGGAGAGTCAACCTGGGCCACTGAGCCATTGAAAGAACTTGCTAAAGAGTCTGAGACCCCGGCCCTTTCTCCTCACAGTGTTTCCGAGTTACACAAGTGAGGATGCAGAAAGTACCCGGGTCAGTTCTGTGAATGGCTCAGAACAAGAAACGTGCTCATTGGTTTGAACCGCACCCAGACTCAGTACTGCTAGACAAGCAGCACATGCGTCTCTAACGAGGGTAAGCCCAGCTTCCTGCCCCTACTTGCAAATACCAGAGACTTGGGCACAAGAGATGAAGGGATCTGAATTGGCAGAGGTCCTTGCAAATGAGCTGACAAACTCCTACACATCCTTCAAAGCCCAGATCATCTCACCTCCTAGGTGGAGCCTTCCCCAGACTTCCCCTTACACCTTCTTCCATCCTTGTGCCTCTCACACTGGATGCCATTCCCAGTTTCTCTCTCCCCAGGTAGACTGTGCCTCCCTGAGGCTGAGACTTGGTCTGATTCATCTCTCACTCTTGTCCCCAGAGCCTAGCATAATGCCTAATGCAAACAGGGGACAAATGAACGAATGAACTCGTCCTTTCACTGTGTTTTCACTACCCACAAGCTCTGTGTGAGCCAAGAGAGTTTTATAGCTGCTTACAAAAAAGTGACGTTAGGCTACATCCATAGAGGTATTGTGACCACAGCAATGGAGGAGAGAGTCCCTGTCTGTTCCATAGTACTCAGAAAGAGTGCCCAGAACGGGAGGCCAGAATGGAGGTAGAGTCTGAAAAACAAGTGCCATGAAAACACTGAAGAAAACCAAGAGGAGGAGCCCCAGAGCTCTCAAGAGCTGTGTGTCTTTTCAGTGGATTGAGGGTGGTCAGGAGCAACAGGCGAGCCTTGTGCAGCCTCTCTCTGGGGCTGCTTTGCATCTGCCCCTCTCCCCCAGCCCACAGCAGCCTGGCTGCTGCACCACTTCCCATCCGGGGAGATGTCAGACATCCCAACCTGTCCCAGGGAAGGCCAGAGCACCAGGTGGCATCTTGGGGCCCAAACAGGTGGCTTCTGGCACAGAGGGTTATCTAGACCCGCAGGCAGACAACTCAGCATTGCCGGGTCAAGCCATAGAATTGGCAAATGTCCCCTAAACAAATATATCTAAATCCTAAATATAATTTCACTTCAACTTCATATCCCAAACTTGTGTGTTTACTTCAGGAAGGAAGTGCTATTTTGTGGTTTCCAGGACAATGCAGTTCATAATTTTTTCACACCTTTCAGAGCAGGTGACAGCTTGCTTACAAAACCTAATTTATTCCCATGCAGGCTTGGAGCCGCACTTTAATACATGCACCAATAACACATCACAATAAGGTTAGAGACAGACACTCCCTCCCTCCGCCCCAAATAGGCACTTTCTGGATCCAGCCATCCAAGAGGAGAACCACGCCAAGTAGACACCTCCAGCGAGGCCTCCCTGTGCAATTTCCTCCTGGACCGAGTACCACCACCTCACACCCCTCCCCAACTTAATTGCAGGAAGAATTGTTATGCTAATTAGCATTATTCACAGAGTTAACAGAGCACAGGGTCTAAATTTAGATTCCTGCTGCAGAGGGCTGTGAATTCATTGGAAATAGGCAAAGATGAGGTGGGGAAGGGGAGGTTTCTGGGATGGGGATGCTCGATGGGGCTGCAGGACAGTGGAGGGGAGTGGGGCAGGGGAGCAGGGTTGCTCCCCGCCGTCCCATCTGCAGAGCTTCTGGGATCTTTAACGCGGAATGCAAAGCGTGTGGCTCCTGCCCCGGAGGACTCTGAGAAGGCAAAATCCTCCCAAGGGAATGTTGATCCCAAGTGTCCGTGTGCTGAGTGCTGCCGCGTGCCAGCCAAGACACCCAGGTCAGGGGTAGCAGCCCAGCACGGTGGAGCAGCGGCCTTTGTGTCACACACCCTGGCTCTGACTTACAAGCTGGGTGACCTCGGGGAAGTTGCTTTGCCTGTCTGGGCCTCAGTGTCTTCATCCGCAGTGGGGACCGTGACATCTTTGCAGGGCTGCTGTGAAGGTTGAATGAGGTGGCAAAAGTGAGGCACCTGGAACAGGTCCCGGCCTGAAGGTGCCAATAAGCGACAGCTGGGATGACGGTGAGGGGGAAGGAGGAGGAGAGGGAGGGGGACCACCATCCCCCGGCACCCCCGCCAGAAGGAGGAGTTATTAGTCTTGCTTTGTGAATAAGGAAACTAACGCTCAGAGAGCGGGGGAGCCTGCCCAGGGCCAGAAGAGTGCACGGAACTGGGGTTTGCGCCCAGCGCCTCTGAGTAAAACGGCTGCCTGGGTCGCCCCCCTGTGCCTGGGCCACGTAGGAGAAAGGTGCTGGAGAGAACAGCGACTCAGGCCAACTCTGGCCCCACCTCCTATGACCCCTGTGGCCTCATGGGAGTGAAAGTCCAAGATGGACCCAACGAAGGCAAGGAAAGACCAGTCTGGGGGTCACCTGTCATCTTGGAGGGGAGCAGAGGGGCCTGCCTGGTACCACTGGGCCCTCAGGGACAGGGCCCATCCTCTGCCCTTGTCATAGCCAGTACAGCACAGTCTCAGAGACGTGAATGCTGCCCAGGATGGAGTCCCAGCTCTGTCTGATCTGGGGCTTCGGTTTCCCTATCTGTAAAATGGGGATAGCAATGGTGCCTCCCTCCCAGGGCTGTTGTGAAGGTTTGTTGAGTTACTCTTTGTAATGTCCTCAGAGCAGAGCCTGGCGCACCATAGATGCCATGTCAGTGCTGGTTGTTACGAGATTCTGAAAGTCTGGAGGCCGGCCCTATTTAGGACCCCTACCTTGAGATCCCACCTTGAGGTTCCTAAACCAGCTGTCACTGTCAGCGCCTGATGGGGGATCTTTGATGAGATGTCTAATGAAGAAACCCGGGACACCCTTACCTCTGAGCAGGGAAAAGGTCTTAGATCTGAAGTTGGAATCCGCCGCCTGCCCCACAAGCCTCCAGGCTCCAGAGATTTCCAGGCCCCGAGGGGCTTCCCACCAGTTTCCTGGACTCCCAAGGGAGGCTCCGCACCAGGCTCTGTGCCCGGCAGCATTTGTAGTCTGAGAACAAAGCTAAATCTCGCCTCACCCCACACTTAATTGAAGGATGCGTCCTCGCTGTGCAGACCTGTATTCTCCGAGTCTACAGGGCCTGTGGGAAAGCCCCAAAGCCCCAGCCGTCAGGAGGCGTGGGTTCAAATCTCTGCTCAGATTCTGCTAGCTATGAGCCCCGAGAAGTCTCTGGGCTTCTTTGACCTTCAACATCCTCATCTTTACAGCAAAAAGGAATATTCCTCCAGAGGAGACT
The DNA here is from genome assembly GCF_000956105.1 of Propithecus coquereli. NCBI lineage: Eukaryota > Metazoa > Chordata > Mammalia > Primates > Indriidae > Propithecus > Propithecus coquereli. Next base: position 5,893,898 of record NW_012142523.1, read on the forward strand.
GGTCATGCAGATTAAATAAGATCGTGTGACATTGCTGATTAAGCTGTGACATGCAGCACAGACCGGGTGGATCACTACCGTCAGCCCTGAGTGAGGTCCCAGGTGTGCAGCTCTGGACGAAGTACCCCTGGCAGGCCTGCGTGGGAGAGAGTGTGGGGGCTGCGTTCTCGGGCTTCCCCCAGCCCCGCCCATGGCTCTCTCGATGGAGACTATCCTTCCTCCATCCCATGAATGCTGTGGGTTCCTGGTATCCCTCCTACATCCCTCTCCTTCTACTCTGCAGGGATCTGACCCACCCACCAGGCCTTTAGTTACCACCTCCAAGCCAAGAACTTTCTCCAGAGCTCCATCTCGGGTGCAATTCTCTCTCCCAAGCTCCAGACCCGTCTCTCCAGCTCCCCCCAGACATCTGCCCAGGGCATCCCACTGACATTTCCAACTCAGCGGGCCCCAAACAGAACTTCCCATTCCTCACGCCCTTGAATCTGCTCGTCCTTCCTGTTCCCCACCTTACTGAATGATGTCAACATCTCCCAGGAGTTGCAGTCAGAAGCCTGGGATTCCTCCCTGCCTTCGCTTACCCCAGGCGTCCCATCAGTCATGAGGTCCTCTCAACTCCCCTTGAATCCAGCCCCTGCGCCCTGGGCCCTGCTCCAGGTTCCCTCATCCTGCTGTTGTCTGGCCTCCATTATGTAGCCGTCCTGAGCCCATCTGCCCCTGAGCTGCAGGGGGACATGGAGGAAGCCAGCAAGTTCAGAGGGGAACACACAGGGTGGATATTCAACTCACCCGTACAGAGCTCCAACTCTGCACCAGCCCTGGGCCGAGCACCTGCCTGGCACCCCCTCGCTCACCCTTCACAAGCATCCTCTGGGGTAGGTGCTGTCATTATGTGACAGGCAGAAGAATGGCCCCAAAAAATGTCCACTCCAACCCCCAAGACCTGGGGTATGTTACCTTACATGGAAAAGAGATTTTGCAACTGTGATTAAGATAAGGATCCCGAGATGGGGAGGTGACCGCGTGACCTGGGTGCGCTCAATGTCATCACAAGGGCCCTTATAAGAGCAAAGCAGAAGGATCTGCATCAGAGATGCGATGACAGGAGACAAGACTGGAGAACTGTGCTCTGATGATGGGGGAAGGGGCCCTGGGGACGCAGGTGACCCTTAGAAAGGCAAGTGTTCTCCTCTAGAGCCTCCAGAAGGAACACAGCCCAGATGACACCTACATTCTAGCCCCTTGAGACTCATTTCAGACTTACGACCTCCAGAGATGGAAGACAACAAATCGGTGTTGTGTTAAGCCACTAAGTTTGTTGTCATTTTTTACCTCAGCACAGGAAACTGATACACAGGGTCCCCTTTCCACCGCTAGGAAAACTGCGACTCAGAGGGCTTCTGTAACTGCGTGGCGTTAAACAGTGGGTCAGTGACAGAACCTGGATTTGAACTCAAGCTTCCTGATACCAGAGTCCTGAGCTGGGAATCTCATGCAGAAGAGGGCAGAGAAAACCGGGTCTGACTGGAAATCCTGGAAGGGGTTCTGATCACTGGAGGTGTTCAAGAAGAGGCTGGACAATTATTTACCAAAGTGTCCTAAAGGATGTTGCCGTACCAGTGGTTTTCAAATCACTTAGTAGCAGAATCCTTCTACCAGAAGAGAGTTTCTCACTCTACTCTAATTATTCCCTAATTAATATAATGCAAATCAAAGAGGAGCTTCCCTGTTTGGGCAGGGCAAGGCCCCGCGCCTGCCGGGCTGCCCTTCCCGTGCACACGTGCCCTGCGGTGCCTCTGTGGTACCCTAGGGTTCCGAGGAACAGTGTTCGAAAGCACAGGCCTTGGGGCTTTCTGAGGTTCCTCCAGATCTGAGGTCCCAGGAGCCCGAGAGTTTCTCTGGAGACACACGACAGGGAACACGTGGTCTCCCTCAGAGCCCCTGGAGCGGGGGCGGGAGCCAGAGAAGGTTTAAGAGCCTGTCAAAGACGCTACTAACGATTTTTAGTTACTTAATTCTCCCAGAGCTTTGACAGGTCCCCATAACTTAGGGTTTATTTGCTTTCTCTTGAATGTCACATATAATTCTTGTCGAAATGTTTATTTGCCTAATGCAACTTTTAGTGCCGGGGTAATTTATTCCCCTATTTGTCAGGCAGGACGAAGGAAGGCTACTTTTAGCCTCTGGCTGGCCCGTGCAAAGGAAGACGGTGGCCCCCCTTTCGTCTCCACGACACGGCGGGGCGCCCGGCTGCCACACACCTCTCCTTGAGCAAAGCAGAGCCCACTCCGTCTCAAGGCCTCCGCCCCTCCCACACGGAAGCTCGCAAGCTCAATTGCATCCAGAAACCGGAGTTTTGTTTTCTTCAAGAAGAGCAACCAATGAGGAGGTGAATTGTATCATCGTATGCCCCTGGGAGAGTCAAAAATCAATTCTCTGGCTGCAATGTCGTTTCCAAATCAAATCAATTCCACGAGTTGTGAGGGAATTCAATTCCACCAACACTAATAGAGCGCCTACTATGTGCCAGGCCCTCCGCTGGGATGGAGGTTCAGCAGTGGATGAGCCGGCATTCCCGCCCTCGAGGAGCTGACGGCTAATCGGGAGCCAGGCGCGTAAACCGATAAGGGCTGTGCAGTCGGGCTGTGATGGGGAGGTGCACAGGGCGCAGGGACTGTGGGAGGAGGTGGCACACTGCCCTGGGAGCCAGCAGAGGCGGTGGAGGCGGCAAGGAATGCAGCTTCATATTGTTCTGGGGGACATGGGTTGGGGGACATCGAAGACACAGGGAGCCCCGTGACAAGGAAAGGTAGAGTGGAAGCGCGTGTTGTGAGGGGCATCCGGGAGACGGGCTGGAGAGGTGAGGCCAGACCACAGCAGGCCCTGGATGCTCTCCAAGGACTTTGATGTCGCTTGTAGGCAGTGGAGAGCCAATCAATAGCTTGTGTTAGAAGATGATCGTGGGAGCAACGTGATGGTGAGCTAGGATAAGACGGGAGCCAGGTGTGCTGAGCCACCTCGAGGGTCTTTGCAGTGAATGCGGGGAGCGATGGTGAGCTGATCCAAGGCGGTGTCGAAGGAGGGCGGATGAGAGAGCAGCGTGACTGGCGAGGTTTGGCAGCCATTCCATGTGGAGAGGTGGCCGGCAGTTAGATGTAAGGGTGAGGGCCAGGAAGGGGGTCACAGGTGCCATCCCTGGATAGGAAACATGGACAAAGACCAAGTTTGCGGGCAAGAAGAGGCTAGCCCAGGACATGTCAGGTCAGGAGGGGGTCTGGGGACGCCCAAGAGAAGAGGATGGCCCAGTGGTTGTTGCCTACCTGGGGCCCCTGGGCTGGGCTGGGACAGCGGGGTTTTCCCCACCCGAGGAGGTTTGTTTTGCCCTGGCCTTGAGAGGTGGTGTGACCTCACCACATCCCCCACCACCACTACCAAGCCCTCGCCTGCTCTCGTCAGTAGAGCACGGTCCCCGGGCAGGAGTGATTCTTCCGAGAACTTCCCTGGGACTTTGCAGTCCTTTCAGACGTGGCGGAGGGAGTCACATTAGGCCCCCCAGGCCTCCATGGGGACAGAAGAGAAACGGGGACACACAGAGAGATCTTTGGTTCTCAGAAATCTAGAAAGGAGCTGAACTGGAGGGGGAGCTGTGGGTATCCCCTATGCCTCAGGGACCCCAAAAGCCACCTCGGTTTTCCCAGGAGCCTCCCCCACTGCAGAACCACCTGGCCCAAGGACCTGGACGGGAGGGCCAGGCTCAGTGCACAGGAGCCCCAGGAGTAGAAAGAGGGCCACTCATCAAGGGTGGAGCAGGGAATGCCAGCCTCCAGAAACTTCTGAAGAAACTTAGGCACACTGGAGTCTCGCTGGGGTGACCGGCCTGTGGCCGGGGTGTGCATGGCCCATCACATCACTGTCACCTGGCTGACAGCGAATGCAGCAAAGACGGTTATGACAGAGCATTCACGCTGTGCCCTGCAGGGAAGGCTGGGGCTCGTATGGCCCAGTGGGTAGCAGCGTGGACTTCACAATTGGGCTGAGCCTGCATTCAACTCCTGACTCTGCCGCTGGTGTAGGTGACCTTGAGAAAATGGATACTGATGTAGATGATCTTGAGAAAATCATGTAACCACACCGTGCCTTGGGCTCTTCCTCTGTAAAATGGAAATGCTAACAGTACTGCCCACCTTACACAATTGTTAGGAAAGTTAAATGAGGTGATTACATGAAGCACTTAACACAGCATCTGGAACCTAATAAGCACTGACTAAGTGGGTGGCTCTTATTTATTTATTCATTTTTTACCATCATCATCATTATAAAAGGAGCTACAAAAGCCAGAATGTGTGACTTCCCTAGCCGTGTTCAGGGGAAAATTCCTCCTAAATCTAGCAGACCATGGTTTGTTCTAACACTGAGAAGGGACATCCCAGCTACAAATCAATACGCCAGGCACCCAGCAGGCATGAGGCTGCCCCAGGCTCGACCACCCCCTGGTGGCACACAAAGGCAGAGCCAAGGTCCCACCCCCAAAGCATGGTGATCCCACCTGCCCCCTACCAGGGAATTCCAGCCCCACTGCTGGAACCAGCCCTTGGACCACATCTCTAGCTCCTTCTTCTCCATGTTCAGCCCCAGCCTGGAAGAAAAGGGCCCTTTCCCCTCCTAGGGAGCATGTCATCAGTCAGGGTCTGCTCCCGGGACCTCCTTGACAGGAGTCAGCTCAGGACTTGGGTATCAACAGATTCTCCCTGGGCACTGACGGAGGAGTCCTTCCCCAGTGCCCAGGGCTGACAGCTCTTCTCCCCACTCCTGCGTCCTCAGGCTCGCCTTTCCTGAGCATCTACTAGGAGGCACCCCAGTGCACACAGCGGCCGACTCTCCACATCCACGCCAAGGAACAGAAACTCTCAAATAACAAAGAACCCAAAAGTCATTGCTAATCACATTTGCATAATATGATTATTTTTTCAGCAGATTTACCTTCCTAATTACGTTTGTCTCCAGCCAATATTAAAGTGATTTTGCATTCCCCAAGCACACCGGTGCTGAGGGGGGCTGCTCCAGAGGTGGGCCAGGCTAAACCATCCTGGAAGCTGAGGTTTTGCCACAAAGGAGATGATCCCCAGTCGAGGAATTAACAAGCCCCACCTACGTTCCTAGCAGGGAAGCAAGGTAACAACTGGCATTGGTACTGGGTTTTACAGCTTGCAAAGGACTTCTTCAAGCAACATCTCATTTGATCATCACAATTACCCTGTCACCCAACATTCAGGCGGAGACACTGAGATTACTTATCCTAGAACATTTAGGAACAAAGCCAGGATTCTATGTTACACCTCCCAATTCCAAAGCTGTTTAGGGACTGTCTCGCTAAGAGCTCTCCTGTTTTTAATTTCACAGCATCTACCACAGATGCAGACAACAAAGCAAAGAAATACAATGGTCCAATTTGTTCGTCTCCCTGTATCCATGCCCTTGGGTACTCCCCCTGGCACGCTGACGCTAGGATTGGCCGTGGGACTTGCTTTCACCAACGGAACAGTACAGGAAACATGTCACAAACAGAAACTTGACAAGTGCTTGCTCCTGAGTGTGGCTTCATGCTGTTCTCGGACTCCTTCCACTAGCACATGAGCGAGCACAGGCTGCCCTACGGGAGGATGAGAGTCACACGGTCAGTCGCCCTCATCACCCTGTCCAGCAGGTCACCGACTGCCGCACACATGTGGGAGGCCACTGAGTCCGTCCAGGCCAGCCAACACATTGGTGGCTCAGCTCAGATCAGACGGGCTGAGCCCAGATCACAGACTTGCTCAGCCGCCACTAAGTGCCAGGAGGGTTTGTTACACCGCAAAAACTAACTCTGAGTGCTATGGACTGTTTTTGTCCCCTCAAATTCTCATGTTGAAACCTAATCCTCACGGTGACAGTATTAGGAGGTGGGGCCTTGGGGAGGGCTCTGCCCTCATGAATAGGATTAGCATCCTTGTAAAAGAGACCCAAGAGCGCCCCCTTCACTTTCTGCTAGTGAGGACACAGCAAGAAGACAGCTGTCTATGAGCAAGGCAGTGAGCCCTCAACAGACACCAAATCTGCCAGCACCTTGATCTTGGACTTTTCAGCTCCAGAATTGTGAGAAATAAACTTCTGTTGTTTGAAACAGAGAACATCCAGTCTATCGTAATTCTACCATAGCCTGGATGGACTAAGACATTGATACGGGTCACCACGGAGCATCTTGATCCTCACCGCAGGAGAACTGTTGGCAGGGAGAGTTTCCACACCCAGCCAGGCTCACCCCTTCTCCCAGGCTCTGCTGTCCCTGAGCTTCGATCCAGCCTGGGCAAGTTCTCCACCCCAAAGACCTGGCCTTGCTCAGTCCTGAAGTTCTGTTCTCAGAACGTATAGAAAGTATGTTTCTTCATTCACCATCTCGTATCCATAAACTCTCTTTCCTAGGAAATCCCAACTACTGGCCCCCATGCTCTCTTTGCCCCTGTGAAGACCCCACACGAAGTAAGGATTTCAGACACAATTGCCCAAGAAAATTAAGCCAGAGCCCAGAGACAAATCTAGACAGTCACCGAGGTCAGCTTTACCTAAGCCAAGCACGCGGGCTCCAGATCTTCTCACTGGTCTTATGAGGTGGTTCTGCTCGGGGCCAGGCCTTGATCCCTGTGCTGGCCCCAGGGGTGTTCCTGTGACCAGCTCTGTCCTTCCTGGAAGGTGAAGAGCATGGACTGTAGAGTAAGAATGCCTAGGTTTGCAGCCCTGCTCTTCTCCTGTGACTTTGGCAAGTTACTATTTCCTCTGTGTTTAGTTTGCCTTCCCATAAAATGGGTATAATATTAGTTTTGAGGTCTAAATTTACATATGCAAAACACTTAGAACAGTGCCTGACACATAGTAAGTGCATGTAAATACCAGTTCCCACTGCGCCTGCTGCTGCGTCTCTTGTTATAGTTATTACTGTGGTGATTATTCTCATTTGCCATGTCTCAGAGGAAGGGCCTTGGAGGAGAAAGACCAAGCTCATGCTCTTGGCTTCAAGCCCTCACAGTAGGTAGCCTCATGGGGGCCCCTTCGGCCTGCTCAGAGCTCTGCAGGTTCAGGTCCCACAAAATTCCATTCTTTTCCCTGCCTTCCTTTTCCTGGACCCAGGCCCAGCATATGGCCCCTGCAGGTGTCTCTTTCTGACTCACTAGTCCTAAAGTTGTTCTGAGACCCACACTCAAGATTGGTTCTCCTTCTGGGGCAGGGACAGGCTTTCTTACCCCAGTTCCACCCAGAAATCCATCGTCCTTTCTGTTCTCATCATTCACTTGAAAGTCACGGTGAGGCAGCTCAGTGCTGTAAACCCAGAGTCAGAGGGATCTGCTTTCATATCCTCGGATCTGGTTTCAAATCCTGGTTGTATCACTGACTAGCTGCGCAGCCTTAGGCAAATCACTCAACCTCCGAAATAAGTTTCTTTGTTTTTAAGACAGGTTATTGGTACCTACACCTTAAATGTTGTTGTGAAGATTAAATGAGATAATAGTATATACTAGTTAGAGTAATGGTAGCTGCTATAACAAATAATCCCCAATATTTTAGTAGCCTGTCACAATAGAGGTGTATTTCTCATTCACGTAATAGTTGAATGAGATTGTTTCTGTTTGGTTGGCGGCTCTCCTTTGCATGGTGATTTGGGGACCCAGACTACTTCCATCTTGTGGCTCTGCCATCCTCTAGTGACAAAGATCTCTCTGCACCTAGCCAAGTAGACAGGAAAGAGAAGTTAGAGAAGACACATCTCATTTTTGTCCACCATCACCTAGGAGGTACATGCATTATCTCCCCTCACATTCCACGGGTGAGACCAAGCTATGGGCACCATCTAGCTGTAAGTGGGGTTAGGAAAAGAAATAGTCCCAGACTGGGCAACACTGCCAGTGATGACTCTACAGTGCGGAAGAGGAGCACAAAGCCATGGTGGTTGGACACCCAGTCATGCCTGCTGCAGACCACACGTGCTTACAGAAATGCACTGGGCACACAGGGCACACTCGGCAAGTTCTACTGCCGCCACCACCCCACTGCTACTGTTAGTGTTTGATTCGAGTTGCTCAGTGAAATAGATGTAATAACACCAATCTCGCAGAGTGGTGGGAAGCATTCAGTAAAATCATGAAAGCATAAATGATGCTACTTGTCTCTTCTTCCTTCCCGCATCTACATCCCCAGCACCCCCCAGAGTGCATCCTAAGACCAGGCCCTCCCAGGATGACTACCTTCTGCATGAAAAGCCAGCCCCCCACTGCCTGCACCCCACCCCGGGGTTGGATGGACACTTGTCCTTCTCCAACCTTCCTCGCCCTCCTAAGAGACACTAGAGAGTTTTCCAGGCCTGGTCAGAACAGAATGCTCTCTGCTCGCTTCTCTCTGAGGCTCCAGATGCACTCAAAGAAAGAAAATAAATAGAATTTCATGCATTGCTCCCCTTTCCCTCATGACTATTTCTTTTCCAAGACAAAGGACATTTCAGGCAGCTGTTTTCCAAATTCCCCTCCCACTCAATTCTCGTTAATTCCCACACCCTCCACGTTTTTCGGGACTATTTACTGTGGAAGGGATTTTACTTACAGGAGCAGTTCTCCCAGAAGCGGCTTTTCCTACGACCAGGTTTTTGAAGTTTAGAGTGGGGATTCTGGACAGGCAGCGAGATGGTTGTCTTGATCTTATATTTCATCACTTTACAAGAGACAAAAGGACGAAGCTGGAGTTGGAGGCACAGATGCAGACAGAAGGGGTCTTTTGAGAGGAAGACGGTAGGAGAAAAATGGAGAGAAGGGTAGATGAGGTCAGTCAGGTTTCATCAGACACCAATTCCATTCTACCCTTTCTCTAGAATGATGTGGTGGATTTGCATTGTTGTTCTGCCTCTCTAGCCATATGATTTTCGAGAAATCATTCAACCTTCCTGAACCTCAGTTTCTCCATCTATAAAATGGGGTCCTGTGCTCACCTCGCAGGGTTATCGAGAGCATTAAACAAATTGAATGTTGCAACACAGCTAGCATGGTGCATGACAGTTTAGTAAGGCAAACAATAAATGATCATTTCTTTCGCCTTCCTCCTTCCAAAAGAAATGCAGAAGGTGAAACTTCCCGAGTCTGGGATTAACTGGAATTTTTCTAATAAAAAAATAATTTTTTTCCGAATGCAAAAATAGCATATTGTTAGTACATCTTTAAGTAACAGGACCTTTGGAATGCTACTCTGAGTCAGGGCCAGGGGGCAAGAAAAAATGGAAAGAGTGGCCACAGCAAACAAGTATCTTACTGTATAAACTTCATAATATGTTATTGATATTGGATTTTTCTTACTTACAAAACAGCAATTTTATACAGTTCAGCCTAAATCAAATGATAATACTAATAATGCTTATATAGTGCTTACTGCATACTAAGCACCGTTCTAAGCATCTTAGTGCTCATTAAATCCTCACAACTCTGCAGGACAGGTACTGCTATAAATTCATTCTACAGCTGAAGACACTTCAGCACAGAGAGGTTAAGTACCTTGCCCGAGATTACACAGCTAGCAGGGGCAGAGCTGGGATTTGAACCCAGGTAGTCTGGCTCCAGGGGCCATGACTTAAGCCACTACATTTTACTGCCTCCTGTATGAATAATTGAGAGGCCTCCTGAGGAGAAGCTCTTGTATCCACTGGGCTCTCAGACAAGCTGGGAGGAGGCTGAAAAGCCTGGCAACTGCAGGTGGCTGGAGGGAGACCACCGGCTCCCTCCTTGCAGTCCTGAGCCCGCCCTGCCTAGGAAGGGGGATATTGCTCCCTCTAGAACTGCACAGCAGGTACTGGCAAGCACCTGGCCCCACTCTCTTTCCTGCACATTTCATTTTCCTGTCCTCTGTGGCATGACTCTCATAAAACTATTCATTTCTTAATTCTGATGGCAGGAAGGAATTTAATCAAATTGCTTGAATATGACGACAGCCTCCCGCTAAGCCAGCTGCCTCCCGAGGGTCATTGGGAGACAACGCCCTGTTAATATTTAGCTCCAACAGCAAACATTATGGCTTTCAATTTAGAAGATTATGCTTCTGGTTAGTTATGTATCATATGTGGGCGCGCGCGGCTCGCTGGGTGGCTCATCTCATCAGTGCGGGAGCATTTTGCCAGGGTTATAAAAAATGCCATTTTCTCTGCGAGCCCTTTCCACTCAGTGATCCAGTGAAGTAGCATCGGGATCAAAACCATGTTCTGAAAAATAATTGATCTATTCAGCAGCTCGCAGGCCTGCATTCCAGCCACCCAAAAGAGCCATTTTCGAGGACACCAGGGGCCCCTGTAGGAGTGGGCTGCAGGGAGGGCTCAGTCTCCTGCTGGCCTGGTTGTGTGGACCCTGAACCCGGGGAGGGGACTCAGAGCTGTCCGTGGTGCTGAACCCAGGATTGCCAGGCAGCGCGAATGAACACTGGCTAGCGGGACCGGCTGATTGTCTGGGGGGCTGTGCCTATTCTGGGGTCTTGGATCATTACATTTTCCTCCTTTCCAGAGCTCCCAACCCTATCTCTAGCTCTGGATCCAATTCTCCAAGTGCCTTCTCCCGTGCTTGTCCTCTCCGACACCCACCCTCTCGCTGAGGAGCTCATTCCTACTAGCTGCTTCCTAGTTTTCTTTTGTTGCTTTCCTTTCTTGTTTGGACTCTTCCTAAGGATGGCACAGAGCCTCCGGTGGACCTGAGAGCCTCAATATTTCTGAAACACAGACCCTTCTCTATTCCCTATGCTGACTCTTCCTCTCCCTCAATTTCTCTCCCTCTCATCAGCACACCCCTCCAGCCCTTGCTCCCTGCCCCCTCGTCCCTCCCCTCCCTCTCTGCAGCCCTTTCCTTCTTCCTGGGCTCCTCCTTTCCTTCCCACCCTCTCCCTCCTCCTGGGCACTCCTCAATCTCTTTCCCGCCCTCCCTCCTCCCTCTTCTCCCCTCTTCCCTGCATAGCACCAGCTCACAAGCACACACGCTCTCTCTCCCCCCCTTCTCCTTCTCCTTCATCTTCTCCCTTCATTTTTCTCTGTCTTCCCATCTCTTCTCTCACTCCCCCTCTGTGGTATCTTCCCCTATCACCTCGGGCTCTCTCAGGAACCCCTGCCTTGCTCATTCATGTCTCTTTCTCCTTTTCTGCCCTCCCTGTCCCATCTGTTTCCCTCGTGGTCTCTCTCATTCTTTCCATCTCTTTGTCTCTCTCCATTTCTCTTTCTCTTTTTCCCTCTCTTTTCCTCTCTCCCAATTTTCTCCTTCCTCTCTCCTTCCCTCCCTCATTCTCACTAGCTCCCTCCTCTCCCTGATTCATCTCTTTCACCCTCTCTGTGCCTCCCTCTCTCCCCCTCTTCCTTGGCCACCCCCTCCCTCCACCCCTCCTTCTATATCTCTCTATTTCTCTATGTGCCATTTCTCTCCCTCCCCTTTCTCTCCCTCCCTCCCTGCTCCCTTCCTCCCTCTCTCCATCTCTCTTCTCCTCCCCTCCTCTCTTTCCCTGCACACAGCCCCCCTCCCCAGGAGCCCCCAGCTGCCTGGTGAATTCATTTCAGCAGCTATTAGGGATCAGCACCTGCCCTGATACTTGGTGGGGAAGATGAGTTTGAGATAAGATGGGCTGTTTCAATCTCAGCACATCTGTAATTGCATTACCATTAAATTGCACCATTTTCCAAAGGTGAGAGCCCAGGGCCCTTACGCCGAGAGTCTTCTGTAAATCCACTGCCAAGTTCTGCATGATGCGGAGGCCCCAGGCCGAGGGGAGAGCAAGCCTGGCTTGATTTGACCACCACATTAATCCCCTTTGTCTTCGGGGTCTTGTGTTTTCCATTTTATTTCAAAGGTAAAAGGACTCCTGGGAATCATTATTTCCAGCCCTCTCATCTCACAGATAAAGAAATGAAAGCTCAAAGAAAGAAAGGGAATCGCCCAAGGTCACACAGGCAAGAACCACTGAGTCTGCAGATGTCCCCCATTCTCTAGCTTTCCCGCAATTGAGGACTAAAGCAGGAAAGGTGGGGGAGGGGTGAAACAAGACCCAGCATTGTCAGGTTCCAGGAGGGGTGACATTTGTCCAATATCCAAGGATCTGCCAGGTCCAGTGGGAAGGACCCAAAAATGGCACGTGGGCCCAAGAATAGCAACATCACAACTTCCTGTGATCTGTCAGGTTTGGCCAGGGACACAAAGAACAGGATTCAGCCGGGAGGAGAGGACAAAGCTGGCAAAAGCTGGATGGAGAGTGGGCACATGTGAGTACCAGACAGATGGGCTGGTATGCAGGGCAGAACTCTATTTCCAGCGAGGACCTGGGGGACACAACCAGGAAATCAGTGCTGAAGGCGGCACATAAACCAAGGCAATAAGACAGGGGCTGGCAGTGGCGATTGTAGCACAGGAGTTTACCTAGCCTGTGCCTGCCTGGAGGCCGGTCCAGAAGGGTCTTGGATCATTACAGAAGGCGCTAGGACAAATGGAGCCCAGGAGAATGGAGGCCAGGATGGGCTGAAGCCTGGAGGCAGGGGAGGCAGGGCACAGACACCCGCTCAGGGTAGATTCAGACAGCGGATCACACACGCACTGTGGATTGGACATCGGGGAGAGCTCCAGCCAGGGCTATGAGATAGGGCAGATGAGACTGGGGTAGGCTCAGTGTTGGCACAGAGCACCATGCCAAAGAGAGGAGGCCAGGAAGGGCATCACCTGGCACACTGTCCCTTTGGCTCTGCTCTGCCTAATTGGTTCTCTGGTTCCTGCTTTCAAAGGAAAATAGATGCAGGCTCAAACAAAGCCCAAGCTCGTCTTGCACTAGGAGATCTTCCTCAACACCCACCTATTGTCAGGCAGACTGAGGAAGGATAGGTTTGGGACCGGAGGGGAGGGCAACGTGATGCCCACTCCCCAGCCCCAGCACCAATGGCAGCAGGAATCTAAACAGGCAGGCTGAGCAGATGCAGGTCCCCAGCCCATCAGCCCCAGCCCCAGGGCTGGGAGGCCAGCAAGCAAACAAACAAACAGCCAGCAAATGTGTCCCAGTGCCCCAGGGTCAGCCTGCTGCAGTGGCTACACCTGCTTTGGCAAAGCAGCTACTTTGAAGCCCAGCCTGATGTGGAAAGTGCATATAGCACCCGGGGACAAAATAGAGGGGTTTAATGATGTGAAATAGCTCTGTGTGTAATCTGGGTGTGCTACAAGGGCTGCTGAGAGCCTCTAAAAGCTTCCTGGGCTGGCCTGCCTCTGAGGCCGGCCCATTATGTTGTTTGCTGCCTTGTGACCCGGGTAAAGCCAGCCCCAGCTGGCCCCGGCTCCATCCATCCACCCTGCTCCTTTCTCCCAACTCCAGGCACCCATGGGGCCCCCGCCACAGGTCAGCGGGCACAAGGCCTGCTGCCCCAGCAATTCTTAGATAAATCAATTAGGATAAATGAGCTTAGTGATGTATGATGTCCCTGCTCCACTGCGTGCCTTCCGAACTATTAGTTCTCCAGAGAAGATTAATTACGGGAGCGTCATGTTAATGCTCTTTTAATGGAATCTGTTATTTAAATTTAAGAAGAGCAGGTATCTAATGTATGGGAGTTAGATACCTGCTATGTGCATCCCAAAGCAGGGGCAATGGATGGAGCCAACCTCAGGATGGACCTGTTGAAGCAGAAGGAGAGCCAATAATCACTCTGAACCCTGCAGAAAGTTGCGCTGGGTCCTAAAAGGTTTTCCTGGAATTGATTGCATGTGTTTGTGGAATTAACCTGCTTGAACAGACATTATTACGTTAGTGGAAACAGAGTTGGAAAATGGAGAAGCAGCTATTGAAGGGAAGAGGCTGGTTGGCCTTAAGCAAGGTATAGAGTTGAGTATAGACAGAAAGAGCTCATTTGATCTGTGGTCATATTAATAGAGGTATAATATCATGAGCAAAGGAGGAGATGGTCTTGTCCTAGACAGTCCAGTTCAGTGTAGGAAGTCATATTTCTCAAGTGACAGTGACTAGATGGGGTACATGGACAGTGACTAGAATGATGAGAGATCTGAAAACTGAATTCTGTGAAGGCTGCAGGTAGCTCCTGGGAGAATTCAGGGGGAGATGAGGATGGAAGTGGCAAACCAAGGGATCATTTATTCTCTAAAGTAGTGGTTCTCAGCCCCGGCTACTTCTTGGAATCATCTGGGAACCTTTAGAATATACCAATGCCCAAACCTCCTTCCCAGAAATTTTGATCCAATTGATCTGGGGAGGATTCAGGCATTACATTTTTTAAAGGCCCCCTGGATGACTCTAGTGTGCAGCCAAAGTTGAGAACCACTGCTTAAAAGGATGTCACAGGTAAAGAGCGATTGTACTTCTGTTGTGTGACTACAGAGAACAAAAATGTAGGGGTGAGTGGAGGCTTTTATCCTAATACCCCGGAATCCTGTCACTGATGGGCCAGCAGAGGATGGGGGTGGAGTGTGTGGGTGGCAGGGCTTGGACCAATGGCCGGCTTCTCTGTAGAGGGCATTAGCAAGTGAGGCACGGTGCTAAAGGATAGGACGACCAGAGTGACTGACGCAGAGGTGCAAATAATTTGCAGTCAACCTCACATTTGCTTACTGAATCTCTATAAAGGAGAACACAGAGGAATCAGCCATAACCCCAGGGCTCCTGCCCACCATGGGAACCCAGTGGGGGGTTAGAGGCAGCACAACCTGTGTCTCCGGACAGCAGCAACACTCAGAGCTAGATGGGAGGTCAAGGCAGCCCCAGCTGAGTGCATTCGGAGCCCAGCCGGTTGCCAGGTGCCCAGGAGGGGGCATGGTCCTGCCCCCAGGACGGGAAGAGCCTTGGCAAGAACTAGGCAGAAGAGCCGGGGCCACACCCTCCTGGACAAAGGTTAGGACTGGGTTGCTGTTCTGGAACATCAGAAGCAGAACCAGGCTGGGCCCAGTGGCTCACACCTGTAATCCTGGCCATTTGGGAGGCTGAGGCAGGAGGCTAGCTCGAGGCCAGATGTTCGAGACCAGCCTAAACAACATAGCAAGACCCCGTCTACATAAAAATTTTAAAACTTAGCTGGCTGTGGTGGCATGTGCCTATAGCCCCACCTACTCAGGAGGCTGAGGCAGGAGGGTCGTTTGAGCCCAGAAATTTGAGGTTACAGTGACCTGTGATGATGCACTGCACTCCAGCCTGGGCAACAAAATGAGACCCTGTCTCATTAAAAAAAGATAAGAAAAGAAAAGAAAAAAGAGAAGAAAAGAATCAGAATCAAAAGGCCCTTGGACCAGGAATGGGGGGCTGCATTTGAGGGAGCTTCTAGAGGGCAGGCCCTGGGCAGTAGCTTCACACCCATCCTCTGTTTACTCCTAACAGCAGCCCTGCAAGTTATGGGCAGTTATGAACATATTACAGATGAGAAAACTGAGGCTCAGAGAACTTAACAAGATCCTCCCATGGTCCCAGCCAGGGCCTGACTGCAAGTACTTCCCAAGGTCCTGGGGTAAAGGGACCTGCTGCCTTGTGGGCTGTATGTGCCCAAGACTGGAGCCAGGAGTGCCAGACCCTCCGACGGAGGCAGAGCTGCACTAACCTCCCACCAGGCCAGGCCTTTGCCCGCCCCCTGAGGGAAGTGGCAGAATCTGCGGGGTCTTCAGAGCCCCTGGAAGATACAGGATGCTGTGTGACCCAAAGGCTGGGGCAGGAGCTGTGCACTGCGTGGCGCTGGCTTCTCTAACCCAGAGATTCTGAGCAGCCTCGCGTCCTCATCTGACCAATGGGAGCAGCAGCCCCTGGGATGTCCCCTGCTGTGGGGTGATGGCGTGTAAGAGGTTTGCAAATATTTCAGTCCCGAAGTAAGGCTTAGGGACTCAAAACCACCTACTCTACTGAGATGAAGCATGATCCTCTCCCTAACACACACACACCCCCTACACACATACACAGACACACAAATATGCACACACAGGGACACAGACATACGAACATCTTCGTTTACACACAGTACAAGTGACACTGTGTTTATTTCCTGTTGTCATCCCCGAGCCACCTGTAAAGTCTTGTTGAAATATTCTGGCCCATTCTCAACTAGGCCACAGTCTTTTCCTGCTTGGGCCAGAATTGCAAATCAGGAATGGGGTGTCCTTTAATACACATAAAAGGCACTTGATTGATAGATGTTTGGTGAAGGAAAAAATAAAAACATGGAATAAACGAATGAATGACCTTGCACTATAATTAGGACCTTAACAACTCACGTATATAGAACACTGTACAGTTAACAATGAGCTTTGATACATTTTATCTCAAATAATCCTGTGTCAGGTATTACTATTCCCACTTTACAGATGAGGCATCTAAAGCTCAGAGAGGTTAAGTCACTTTCCCAAAGACACACAGCTAGTAAGTGGAATAGGAAATTGTAGAGCAGAGAGTGAGGTGCACTTACCACACCGCCAGAATTACGTAGGGCCCCAGGTACCCACCTTCTCCCTGCTCTCCCTATCTCTTTCAATCCCATGACCCTGCATTTTTTTCTCCAAAGCACTTCTCATTACCTGACTCTCCTACTCGTGTATTTACTTATTTGTTGCAGTCCATCTCTCCCACGAGTAAGTAAGCATTAGGAGGGCAGGGACTCTGCCTCTTGTTCACTGCAGCATGCCCAGTGCCTCGCAGAACGCCCCGCACACACGTGATCCACTGGGCAGCTGAGGGATGGCAGCAGGGGTGGAGGTGGGGGGAGGTATTCCTGGTGGCACTGCCCGACTCCCCTCCACGTTCTCCTTTGCAAAGTTTCAATACACAAATGCGAGGTTCGTTGCAAATTATTTCTGCCATCTCTCATACGATGGCGTTAACAGCTGGCTGAGCTACAATATATCAATTGTATAAATTCTGAGGGCATTTTCATGTTTCAGTCTCCTTATGTATTTCTAGTTGACCAAACTTGTTCAAATTACCATTAACTGCAATCCCATCACCTGGCTCACTGGGCAGGAAGGCAGTGGCTTGGGTTTAACTCCTGAAGTGCCGTGGAGGAGAGAGGAGAGGTCTGGGGCTAGCAAGGGGTGGAGAAGGATCTGCTGTTAAAAGTCAATCTGTCGCTTTAAGCTGCAGACCTCATTCCCCATTTTCCATGGGGGCTTCTGTCTGACCACCTTCCATCCAACTTCCATGTCTTAACAGGTCCTTCTATCTTGGGACTTTAAGGCTATTTCCTGCTACATTTCCACCCACGCCAATGGTTGATAGAACCCCTCTTTAAATACAGTCCTAGCTTCAAATTCACAACTGTGTAGGAGAAACGAGGAAGGAGAGATTTGGACAAAGTTATAATCCAGTGGGAGTTGGGGTTGCCGAGGGGACAGTAAAAGCTCTTTGGGCTGGGACAATGACTTTCTTATCACTCTATCCCTAGTACCTGGTGCAGAGGCTGGTGCATAGCAAGGACTAAAAAACATTACTCGAATGAATGAATGAATAAATGAATATCATATTAATACAAAGACAGCACATAGGATTGGGGTCAGATAACCGGCTTCAAATCCTGCTTCTACCGTTTTGTGCTCTTGGGCCAGTCCCCTAACCATCCTGAGTCATAGTTTCCTCATCTTTAACATGAGCAGAGCATTCAGAGTGGGAGGGTATCACGTGACCCCCCTCCTCCAATTTTCCAGAGGGAGAGAAAATCTTGTAACTGTCAGTAACATGATGGAACTGTCAAAAGTACACAAAGGAGCTATGCCAATTGTGAAACAGAAGTCACAGTTCTGTTTATTTTGCAATGATGTAAACTTCGCCAATTTTCTTTCCAGATAGAAAATATAAACCTTTCACAGCTCTATCCACAAAAAATCTGTAAACTTCAAACATTGCAGACCTGCCTGCCTAAGGTAAATGAATCTGAGACAACGCTGGTGGTGTCCTCACGAGATGCTGGCTCTGAGAACAGCATCAACAACAATTAAAATAGACAATTCATTAAGCCTATAGCCAGGCCCCATGCTAAGTACTCACACATAGTATCTCATTTAATCTTTAGGACTTTCCCACAACATAGATACCACTGTATTCTGAGACGATGCCTGCCACCTTATGTAATCCCCTCCCCCTGAACGTGGGCTGGAACTAGTGATTTGCTTCTAACAAAGAGGATATGGCAAAATTGAGAGGATGTCACTTCCAAGAGTAGGTTATAAAAGACTGTGACTTCTGTCTTATATGCGCGTGCTCTCTCTCTCTCTCTTTGCCTCCTCATGTACAGATCCGATGAAGTGAGCTGAAGGGACCCACATGGCAAGAAACTGAGGGCATCCTTCAGGCACGGCCAGCGGGGCACTGAGACCCTTAGTCTGACAGCCCTAGGGGAACTAAATCCTACCATTAAGTACGTGCATGAGTTGGGAAGCAGATCCTTCTCCAGCGGAGCCTTCAGATGAGACCACAGCCCAGCGACACCTAGACTGTAATCTCGTGAGACACCCTGAACAGAGGACGCTGCTAAGCCATGCCCAGATTCCTGACCCGCGGAAACTATGAGATAATCAATGTGTACTGTTTTCCGCTACTAAACTTTGGGGATTCTTGTTGTTCAACAATAGATAACTAAATTATTATTCCCTTTCTGTAGATGAGGAAATCAAGGCTCAGGGAAGTTACCAAGCTTGCTGGGTCACACCATGAGTACGCGAAGGAGCCCAAGTTAGAACCAAAGTTTATCTGACTCCAAAGCCTGTGCTCTTAGCCACCAAGCACCCCCGCCCCTCCCTGGGGCCTGACACTCCAGAAGGAACTGGCCTTCCTTCGCAGGCTGCAAGACTCCACCACCCTTAGCCTCCTGTCCACCATGCTCCTGTTCAGCAACTTGGCTTTATTGGATTTTGAGGCTTCAGTCACTTCTTGGCGAGAGCCAGTGGAGGTACACAGAGTCCCAGAACTTCTGGAGCCACCTTGGATGGACACGCTGCCCTTCCCCCTTGCCTGGAGAAGGTGGTGGTGCACAAAAACAGCCGCAAAGCAAGTGTGGGGAAGGGGTTGTGGAGGGTGGGGAGAGAGCCACAGGCCACGTCCTGTGTGAAACAGCCCCCACCCTCGTTCCCGAGCATTCCCTGGCACCCACTGAACCCACCCTCCCTAGTCCCGCCCTCCACAGCAGCTCCTCAGGGCCTCCACGGCCACCCCAGGCCCATCGCCACCCCACCCACAACTCTCCTGCTGCAGGTCTGAGCAGGCCAGGACCTCCTGGGCCTTGCCCAAGCTCTTGCCCCAGGGCCCAGCACAGGCCTGGCCCAGAGCAGCTGGAAGGTGGTGTCCTACAGTAATGCAGAACCTGGGAGCCACAGTCAGCCAGGCTGGGCTGCAGCCCTGCTCCACCACATGTGCCCTGCGACCTTGAGCAACCGCTGCAGCCTCAGTCTCTCCCACCCAAGGACTAACCAGTCCCGACGCTGCCTAGCTTGAGAGATCAGACAACATCAGGTGCGTTCAGGGTGGCACAGCCGTAGACTAGCCTCAGTTTCCTACAGACAATGATAATATTAATAAACATAACAACAAAATTCGAAATCCAGTGTTTGGCATGTGGTCAACACTTAACAAATGTTATCTATTAATACTGTTATCATACTATTATTATTTCCTTATTTTTAAAATTGGGATAGTACTATATTTCGCAGAACTGCCCACTGTCTGTAAAACATGCCATTATTGCATAGATCACTAAGAAAGAAAAATGCCATCAGTTGTAACCCCATCAATTGTAAAATGTTTCCGATTTCTAAGAATAGATCTTAGAAACCAATGAAATTTGGAAAGAGAGTCTGCCTCACAGAGCTGTTATGCGAGGATTGAATGGGATGATACCAAGGTACTCAATAAATGTTTGTTGAATGAATGGAAGTTGGATTCCTGCCCAGGACCCAAGACTCCTAATCCAGTGCTCTTCCTTCCCTGAAGCCTCTCCGCTCCAGCCCTCTCCACACACACTGTACACCCACAAGAGAGCAGGATTGATTTGCAAGGAGGTGGCTTCTGTGAGCCCCCTTGCTGTACTCTCTCGGCCCCAGGACCCCCCAGCCCTGCAGAGCTGTTCTTCTTGCAGCCGAGGGAGACCCCGCCCTGACTGCCTGTGGGTGCCTCCCCTCATGGCTATAGCCACAGACAGGTGTCCAGGCCCGCCCCGCAGCCCTATGGCCAGCCCACAGCCCTGAGGAGCCACCTGTGTCCCATCCTGGCTTGTCCCTGCCATCATTGCCCTCTCTGTGCCTCAGTGGCCTTCTCTGTAGAATGGGGCAATGATTCCTACTTCTCAGGATGGCTCTGAGAAGCCGTGAGACAATGTCTATGAAAATCCTTCCTTGCTTAGATACAAGGAGTTTGTCCCACCAGAATGAAGTCCCCTAGACCCCTCAGCTGCCCACTTGACCTCTTTCTGCGCCTGAGAAAGTTCAGCAACTTGTCTCTTCTAGTCTGGGCCAATCACTTCCCAAGGCCAAGGCTCAGAGCCGCGAAATGGGGGTGGGTTTCCCCAAACCCCGCTGAAGCCAGGACCGCACAGGCCCCTCTGGGTGCTCCTTTCAGACAGGGCGTTCTTGCTAAGATCCGCCTGTGTCCTCCCAGCAGCAAGAGCCCAGGCCCCAGGCTGGGAGAGCCCCAGGGATTAAAGCCCTCTGGGTTGGGGGCAGTAGAGATGGGGACAGATAAATGACAGCTCAGCCTCCTGTTTACAGTCAGGCAGGACGGCCAGCACCGACGTTCCCAAAGCTCAGTACTTTGTCCAATTTTCCGAAATATGAGTCTGTCCCTCCCCTACCACTTCCTGCCATGGTGAGGGGCTGCGGGCCACTGAGGCAGAGTGAGCCCAGGCTCCCCATCCCAGCCAGAGATTCTGGCTCACCTAGGACCAGCGAGCAGCAGCTGCCTGGGAACAGCAGTCCCTCCCTTTCTCAGCTATGATGAGCTTCTTATCTCTCTGTGCAAATTAGGAGCACTTCATCATAATCCAGCCCAGCTCCCAGCCTCAGCAGACTCTCCAAAATAAAAGCGCTGGATCTGAGTCATCGAACTTTAAGTTCCCTCCCGCCCCAGCCCCCAGCAGTGAGGAGGGGGTGATGCTGCCTGTCCTCCCCCTTCCCTGGGCCTCCTGCCCAGCCCGAGCCCCTCCCTGGTGTCCAGGTGCCCCAGAGCCATGGCCAGCCTCCCCTCCAGTCACAGGGGAGCTACCCCATTTATGCAGAACTCAGAGTCAGCCAGGCCCGGGCCAGGTGCTTGCACGAAAAACCTCGTTTAAGCCTCAGGACAGCCCTGCGTGATAGGGGCTTTAGTCCCCTTTTTCTGATGAAGAGCAGAGAGCTACAGCGCCTTGGCCAAGGTCACGGTGCAGGTAAGTGATGGGAGAGAGCAGCAACACCCCCCCATCTAAACCACTGCCACTCTGCACCCCTGCCACTCCACCCCCGACCCCACACATCCCTGGGGAGAGCCAGATATTTGCGACGCAGCAGCGGCACATACACACTCCCAGAATGTGCCCACTCACATGCTCACGTGCCCAGGACTCAAAGCTCGAATTTTTCCTCGAATGGACCCAAAAGGAATGTGTGACTCAGGCTGCAAACTATGGGCCCAGGATATAAAGCGGAAAATCAATTTGTAATGGAGGCAGCCGTGCTCTCCCAGAGGTGCCCGGGACAGGCTGCAGAGTGACGAGCCCTGCTCAGGAAGCAGGACCTCTGCAGCCTGCACTGTTTCCAGATCTCAGTTGCCAACAGGTTCCCGCTTCCGCTTCCCAGTGGCGGCTCCCTCGCAGATGCTGAATTTCCAATGCAGCGAAAAATAAATATTTTAAGGCTCTGTGGCCTGAGTCACCGGAGTTTGGTGGCAGCTAATGCTCTGCAGCTGGCCCTGCCCACGGGCCTACTTAGCATGTAATTAAGATGCAAAATAACATCCCTCAAAAGCTCCCCTCCAGGCTTCTTTGCTTCTCCCTTCAAGGCTCGGGTGGATTAAGAAGATTCTGGAACAGTGGGGAGGCACTTCTCCTGCTACCTTTATTGGCCAGAGTTCCAGACTGAGTTTATGGTCTTGGCTCAGAGCAGGGCCTGGAGTTGGAACTCTAGTCCCCGGTGGCCTCCTCCTCCTGGCTCCTTGCAGCCACCCTGCACCACAGCACACACAAGCCTGAAAAGGTACATCAGGCTGTGTCCCCACTTGTAACTCTTCAGTGATGCCCTGCTGGCCTTGATTTATAATCTAAACCGCTGGCAGTGACCTCCAAACTGGACTATTCAACAGCCCCTCCTGAATCTCTGACCTCCTCTTCTTCCACGCACCCTCTCCGGCCACATGGGCCTTCTGTCAATTCCCCCAATACACTAAGCTTTCTCCTGCCTCAGGGCCTTTGCACTTGCTGTGTCTCTGCATCCTGATCTGTACGTAGCTGGCTCCTATTCAACCTTAAATATTGCCACTTCAAAGAAGACTCTTTGGACCACCTCATCTAATGGGAAGCACTAACTACGTGCCAGGCATAGAACAGGGACTTTATACTAGCCCAGGGAGTAAGAAAACTGAGCATAGAGCTGGTAACCGCCCTGGGCCACACAGACAGGGTTGGGGTTTGCACATGGGTATTCTGGCATCACAGTCCACAACCTTAACTGCTGTGCTGTGCCGACTAGAGTGGCTCCCTCCCCCATCTCCCTCCCTGGCTCCTTCCCCTCTATCTTTATTTGATTTTCTTCTCTGTCCCGCCCATTGAACGTCATCAGCCCATGAAGACGGGAAAGACGGGAGCCTTGTCTGTCTTACTCTCTCCTGTCCCCCAGCACCTCCAGCAGTGCCAGGCCAGGGTGGGTGCCCAGTAAGTACCTGTCGGTTGAATGAATGAATGCACGCATGCAGTACTCCAGTCCCCTCCGCCTCCTCCTGCCCTTTCTCTGCAGGGCCCACTGCGTGGCACATGGTCCGTCTTCAAGGTCTGGGTGCTAAGGTGACTCTTCGGGAAGATAGGCTAGCATTTATATGGGGTTCCCTAATTTAGACCTTCTCCTGCTACAGCTGGTTCCAGCAAGGCAAGGGAGACGAAGGGGCGAGCAGTGTGTTTGCGGGTCCTGAACTGCGATGGGTCATGGGGGACAGGCAGGACAAACATGGAGGGAGTGTGGACCCAGCTAAAGAGAACACACCAATGGGCCAACAAACTAGGAAACTGCTGCGACCTCTGAGTCAGTACACGGCGGGGAGGGAGAGGGAGGGAGCTCCCCTTATTGAGCACAAACTGCATCCCTTAGGATCATGGCGGAGCAGCATTGTTGCTTGTTAGAATCACTGCACGACAGGAACTAGCGGAGGGCAAAGTGCTGGTGTCCTTAGGTGACCACAGGTAAATATGGGCCCGCAAAGTGAGGCAGCTACTGAAGAAATTTAGTTCACTCTTAGGCTTTATCAATAGGAGTATGGCGAATAGATTAAAGGAGATGACGGCCTCACTGCACCTGCTCAGGCTAGACTTCCCTGGAGTGTTGAACGCAGTTCCCGCCACACTTTAGGGGGACCTTACCAACTTGTGAGTGTACGAATGAGGTAGCCCCAGACCCACTGCAGGAGCTGCAGCTGCCCAGCCAGCAGGAGGGAAATCCAGAGGCTGTGACCTTTGTTTGCAGGCCCTGAAGGCTACCTGAAGACAGAGCTCAACCCATGGGTGAAGGAGGGTTTGAGTTACCGGATTTGAATGGTAAAGGAACCTCCCCCTAAGTGTGGCAACACTCCTGCCATTAGAGGTGATGAAGCCAGGGCTTGTGGCATTTGTGGGGCAGTGGCAGAGAGGATGCTGTGGCCAGCAGCATCTATCCCTGGGAGTTCGTCAGAAACTACAAAATCAGAATCTACATTTTAACAAGACCTTAGGTGAGCAGCGCTGGGTTAGAGGCTGGGGGAGGAGTCAAGGCCTGTTGGAGGGAACCGGCTGAGCACCCACACATTCAGGCCTCAGAACCCCGTGTGGAGGGGTTCCCAGTCTGACGGGGAGACGGCAGATCCCTAGATAA
>NW_012142523.1:5918669-5932344 GCF_000956105.1 Propithecus coquereli
GTCTGTGGTACCAACTCCCAGACACGCTGTGGGGTCAGACAAGAAGATCATAAGAACAGTAAGAGGTCATGGACGCTGTGTGGGTCAGCAGCGTCTTCTCCGACGCCACCGGGGTGGAGCCTGGGGTCAGGGTGGGTTAGGAGGGTGAGTGGCAGGACAGTGCATGGGCGAGAGAGCCCTGGAAGTGCCCGGTGCTGCTGGGGGGCTGGTCCTCCTGGGACCACCAAGCCTCCACGTGGGAGCTGAGCAGGAGTCCAGAGATGGACCAACAGTCCATCTGGGATGCCAGAGCCTCAGCTTCCCTGGGGAGTCAGGGGGCTCAGACCCCAGCCAGCCCCTCGGTGGAGTGTGAGGGCAACAGCAGGTGACAAGGGAAAGAAATGGGAGAGACGAGTTCAGGGGCCAGAATCTAAACGCCTGTCACAGCGAGGCCCTGTCAGCCTGCCCTTCAGCTGTGGCAGACGCCCTGGGAGACAGCCCACAGACCAGCGCAGCTGGACCGTGGAAATGTCACTCGGAGACATCAGGGTTGGAGGCCAACAGGGTCTGCTTCCCACGGGCCCCCAGAGGACTAAGGGTGAGGGTGGGCTGGCGGCCTCAACAGCTCAGAAGCTGGCACCTGCGGGCCCCCTGTGGGTGGGAGGGGGGAGCTCAGGGAGTCCACTCAGGGGCTCACAAACCTCAGGACACCTGCTGAGCCGCCAAGGCCTCTTCTGGCAGACGGGACCCTCACCCAGCCTTCCGGATGAACAGCACGTGCCTTGCAAAGCCTGGGGTGCTGAGTGCACGTGAAGGCTCTGGAGACGCTCAGCACCCCAGCAGTCCCTGGTCTTCTCCCAGGGCACCCATCGTAGTTAGTGTGTATTTGTTTGTGTGATTACGGGAAGTGTTGGCCTTGAAGCCGAACGGCCCAGATCCAGAAGCCATTCTACTACTTAGCCGGGTGGCCTGGGGTAAGTTCCTTAACGTCTGTAAAATGGGCAGACGAATAAGGGCACCCCTGTGGGGCTGTTGTGAGGAGTAACTGAGTTAAGACATGTCGAGCACCTAAACCAGAGCCTGGCACAAAATAAGAGCTCACTCAGCATTAGCCTTGACCGTTACTGCTGGTGCTGCAGTTAACGTCGCACACCACCCCCGGATGCACACGTGCGTGCATAGGACACGCATGTGCAGGCATGCACACATGCACACACACACACACACACACACACACGACAGCAGGCTCTGTAAGAGCAGGGAGCAGTCTGCTTGGTTCTCCAAAGCAGCCCGGCCAGGCACTCAGCTCAGGGCCTTGCACCCAGCACTTCCCCGATAAACTCCTGCCGGCTGAAAGACAGGCAAATATTTGAGTTCAGCAGCTCAGAGTATTCAACACTACTCTGACCTCAAGCCCCACCTCAGAGCTGGGGGGTCCTGATGAATTCCAGAGGCCAAGGCCTTTCTTGGGTCTGGCCTTAGACTCTAGTTTGGTGACCTCCCAACTCTTTCTTGTTTGGAGTGTGAACTTTGCCTCGTATCCCCCAAAGCCCCCCTGAGCTTGCCCCCTACCTACCCTCTGCATAAGCACTGCCACACCCAGGACATCCCAACTGATCCTCACTGCCTCCTTCCCCCGCCCCCCACACCCCAGCCCCTGCTGTGTCTTACAAGGAACAAGAGTGAGCTTCAGCACAAAGAACCTGGACGTTCCCTCTTCCTGTGGGTGTGACCTTGAGCAACATCTTTTTTACCTCCCTGAGTCTCAGTTTTGTTGTCTATGCAACGGGGGTAATTATCTCTCATCAGCCAGCATCCGGTCTAGAACAAAACAGGCTCTGCACCTGTCCCCCCACCCGCCTATCCTGCTTCTCTAAATCCCACCCCTCCTGGGCTTAACTTCTCCCTGACCTCAGACCTGGCCAGGGCCCCTCCCAAGGCCATGTTCAAGTTGACCCCACACAGGTCAAGGCCATGGTCCACAGCCCTCACACTTACTCTTGCTGCATCTGGCTATAGACCCAGCCTCCTGACCTCCCTCGAGGATAAAGACTGTGGCTCCTGCCTCATGCCTCTTCCCAGCCCCCTCACACACTCTCAGCATCCGGCTGGCTGGTCTACCAGGTAGGGGTACTGGTAGAGCTGGAAGACAGGTGGCCTCTGGGGCCCACGGGCGAGGTCCTGACCCTCGCAGATGGGCTGGGGCATGCGGCGTGAACACAGATTGGGTACACTTAAGTGCATGCACGTGGAACCACACCACAGACAGCCCTTCCAGCCCGGGCCCAGGCCCTGTTCTCAGAACCCCAAGGAGGGCAAGCCCAAGGCCCCGCCCTCCTCTAGCAGCTGCCTCTTCTGAAGCAAGTGGAGCTGCTGCCCTCCACAATGTGCTGTTGCCACCTGGAGTCCTCCCCGGGCATCTCCAGGCCAGCCCCACACCCAGCTAGCTCCACAGTCCAGGTGGGGCAGGGGTGGGGCCAGGAGCTGAGGGAGACACAGGACAGGAGAGACGGTCTGTGCTGGGCGCTGCTGGGCTGGGGCAGGAGAACGGGGTTCCAGCCCCAGCTGGGTCAATAGCTTTGTACGTGACCTCAGGCAAGCCCCTGCCCTCCTCAGCCTCAGTTTCCCCATCGGTAAAAGGACAAACATCCACACGTCTGTGGCTACAGATACACACGGGCATTTCTCTGGCTGGAAATCTCTAGGATTAGGACCTCATGGGGAGGTGGCCCCCTAGGCTAGGCCACTGTGGGAATGACTGTTAGTCCTGCCCCCACCACAGCTGAGAACTGGTGCTGCCCTGGGTTCGAATCCCAGTCCCCGCCACTCTCTCACTGCGGGACTCTGAGCCAGGTGCCCAGTCTCTCTTCCTCCACGCAGTGTACACAGACAAAACACTGGCACAGTCCCTGGCCACGGTGGGCCCCCAGTGAGTGCTAACTGTGGCTAGCTACTATATTGCCTGCCCAGGAAGGCTGGAGATGGCTTCATTTGGGACCAAATAATCCACAGGTGCTTCTCCTATGTCCCATTTTACCTGAATGGAATCTGCCACAAGCTGAGTGAGGGGACTCCTATCTCCCTAAACTGGAAGAATTTGGGTCACACAGTGGAAACCGTGGCAACCAGCTCCAAAAGGACCGGGAGGGCAAGGAGGAAGCTGCCACATCCCTACCACCTCCATCATGGTGGTCTCCTAGACAACAGGATGTGAGGACACCTCCAGGCCCCTCCCCTGGCCCAGAGGCCAGCCTGAGGCCTCTCCCCTGCAACCACCCAGGAAGGAGCACCCTCTGGGTGGGGGCTTTACTCCATGGCCCTCCACACTTGCTCCCCCACCACCCAAGTGGAGGCCAGTGGGGGCTCCCCCCACCGTGGACACTGGGCCCCACGAGGCTGCAGCTGCACCACAGCTCCTCAAGCCCCTCAAGCCCCAACACCCCCCCAGGATCTGCCACGGGCTCCCTGATTGCTAATTTAGACTTTCCTGCCATCCCACGCAGGGGAATCAGGGGAAATCAAATTACCGAGTTATTCACTCTTTTTGTACAGCTGATGGGCTGATTAGCTGTCAATCAGGGCCCGCATTAACATCTGACACTGTGTGCATAACAATTACCAGTCACATTAAGGAAACCTTTCCCTTTCTCTCTAAAGGGAGAGGGGGGAAAGAGATAGGAGAGAGGGGGAGGCAGAAGGAGGCACAGAAGAGGGAAGGAGGAAATTCAATCAGCATAATTAGCTCAATCAGAGGAGAACATCACTTCACCAGCTGAGCAGAGCCACTGCCACTGCCAAAGGCCCCCGGCTGACCAGCTGCTCCGGAGCCTCTGCCCACTCTGCCCTCCAGCAAGTGCCTGGCCTCTCGCTCAGCCACAGCGCTGGCCAAGGCAAGCTGCCCTCCCCGTCAGTCAACCACTTGGCCCCGCCTTTAGACTCCCATTTTCCAATCAGGTGGGTCCATTCCTGCCTGCCTCTCTGGGATTGGCTCTGACTGAAGAGGAGGATGTAAGACTCCAAGGGCTGAGGCAGAGTTGGGGGTTGGGGGTGGAATGGGAGCGGGGCTGAAGACTGTGGGAGTCTAAGTTTGTGATTCTTTTGTGGAAGGGACTTCCTTACCCTGAGTCAGGCTCTGACATTTGGTGAACCGTCCTGCTGTTCTTCCCGCTCCTTCCCTAGGGCCCGTGTCCTCTGGCCCTCAGCGCCCTTCCAAGTTGTTTGACCTTCTCCAGGCTGGACGGCCTGTTTCTTCTCTTGCCCTCTAGGATAGAGTTTCAAGCCCCTTTGCCATCCTAGCACCCACTGCTGAACACTGTCCAGTGCGTCACTGCCCCTGAACTTATCAGCACCCCTGGCATATTGTAACAACCTGGCATTCTTGAGGCCTCAGTTTCCCCATTTGCAAAATAAATATGTCTCCAAGGGTCCTCCAAGCAAGTCTCTCAGTCTGGCTGCCCCACTGGGAGAGCAATGGTGCTTCCAGCTATTTCCTCAGTCTGGATGTGGGAGAGTTTGCGGGGAGTCAGCTACACTCTCCCGGTCAGTCTCTCCAGGGCCTTCTGTGACAGAAGCAAAACAAACTGACAATGTCCTTGGAAAGAGCCAAGCTCAGCCCTGGCCCGCAGGTTGGTTGTCAACAGGTTGTGTTTGCTGAGGTGCATGCAGGGCACCTTGTTTGTTTGCTTCTCTGTCACCAAGAACACGTCTCAACAAGGCTGACCTTGGCTTCCTTAGCACTGCTCTGACCCGATGAGCAAGTCACAGACAGGCCCATGACACACTAGGGACGCATTGACGATGATGCCAGGCAGGAGGGAGGGCTGGAGCCCAGCAGCGGTTGGTGGCTTCAGGGAGTCCAGGCAGAAGGAAGCCTGAGGCTGCACTGTGGCTGCTTCTACCGTGGGGATATCCCAAGAGGGTGAGGAGGACTCTTGGCCCAGCTCTCTGTGCCTCTGAACTTCTTTAACCAGTGTGTTCATCTGCCAGGGCTGACATTACAAAATACCGGGACAGTTTAAAGAGCAAAATGAAACAAAAGAAATTTATTTTCTCACAGTTCTAGAGACTGGATGTCCAAAATCAAGGTGTTGGCGGGTGTTGCTTCCCTGAGGCCTCTCTCCCTGGTGCGCAGACGGCCACCTTCTCACCGTGTCCTCGCGTGGCCTTTCCTCTGTGCACACACGCCCCGGGTGTCTGTGTGCCCAAAGTTCCCCTTAGAGTTGGCGCACCAAGGACACCAGTCAGATTGAACTAGGCCCAGCCTTACCCCATTTGAGCTTAATCGCCTCTTTAAAGACTATCTCCAAAGACAGTCACATACGGAGAGTTAGGGCTTCAGCATGAATTTGGGGGGCACTCAATTCAGCCAAAAGCACCCAGAGAACTAATAACAGTAACAGTTGTTGCTATGTAATAGCTAACACATGCATAGCACTGACTTTATTCTAGGCCCACGTATGAGTGCTTTACATGAATGTATTCACTAAATCCTCCCAGAGCCAAGCAGGTACTAACTATGAGGCAGGTATTCTTATTGTTCCAACTCTACAGGTGGGGATGTAAGGTACAGGGAGGTAAGTGACCTGCCCACCTAGTAAACAGTATGGTAAACAGCACATTCAATGCAGGCATCTGCTCCGGAGCCCCCGTCCCAGCGGCTACGTTATCTGCCATTTATGAGTCCCCTTGGGGGCTAAACGATGGTGCAGGCTGTCCTTCTTTCCTGGCCCCTGGCCCAGCAGCCTCCACCATAGGGCCATCTCAGGCAACCTCAAACCCAGCCAGTCTTCAGCCCAGATTGCCCAAACACCACCCCCAGCACTCAGGAGGGTCTCCACATGCGGCAGGGCAGGGGGCATAGGGAGCGCATCTGGACCTACAGCTGCCAGCACGCGGAGCCCTTGATTATGCGCCAGACACTGTGCTAAGTGCTTTGCAGGCATCTGTCATTCGATCCTCACATCGACTCTACGCTGCAGAGTCCAGGATCGCGCCCTTTCAAGCAGGACCTTCCAGAGTGGCCTCAGCTAAGCACACCAGGGCACTTCTGAACCATGATGATGAGCTTCCTTAGGCAATCCTGAAGCCACTAAGTCACTCTCTCATGCAAAAAATTATTTACTGAGTGCTCACTATATGTCAGGCACTGTTATGGGTGTCAGGTATGAATGGGAAAAACAATAGAAAGGATTTCTGCTCTCATAAAGTTTAGCATCTAGTGGGTTGAGGCAGAAAATGAACAGGTCTGGACATAAAGGACTACAATCGTTTCAGATAATGATAAATGCAATAATGAAACAAAACCAGGCAATGAGACGATGGGTTGTAGATGGAGTGGTCAGGGGAAGTCTCCTTGAGGAGGTGACATTTGAACTAAGATCACAATAACAAGAAGGAGCCAGGCCGGGTGTGGTGGCTCATGCCTGTAATCCTAGCACTCTGGGAGGCCGAGGCTGGTGGATTGCTTGAGCTCAGGAGTTCGAGACCAGCCTGAGCAAGAGAGAGACCCCATCTCTACTAAAAATAAAAAGTAATTAGCCAGACAACTAAAAATAGAAAAAATTAGCCGGGCATGGTGGCGCGTGCCTGTAGTCCCAGCTACCCGGGAGGCTGAGAGGCTGAGGCAGGAGGATCGCTTGAGCCCAGGAGTTTTGAGGTTGCTGTGAGCTAGGCTGATGCCACAGCACTCTAGCCCAGGCAATAGAGTGAGACTCTGTCTCAAAAAAAAAAAAGAAGGAGCCCATAATGAGAGTGAAGGGCAGGCAAGACAGAGAGAATAGTAAGTGCAAAGGCCCTGGGGCCTTTTCAAGGGACAGAATAAAGACCAGCCTGGTGCAATGCAGAGGACAGGGACACTTGCAGGAGATAATGTTAATGAGGTTCACATCACCATCAAGGGTGAGATGACAGTTCCTCCCAATGTCTAATCCAAATCCTCCCAACTGCAATTTAAACCTCATTACCTTGCTGTCTTCGGAGCAAACTAAAATCTGAGAATACTTATGGTGCTTCCTCTCCAACAAAGCACCATTCCACCCAGGAAGCAGGAGCCCAGCACTCTTCCAGCTGGCATTTAAAGGGCTGGTGGGGGTTGGACTGGAGCCTCTATCAGTTGAGGAAAATCTCTCTTCTGGTGTTTTTAGCTGTCTCCCTTTGTAGGCTGTCAGAGCATGACAGAGAATATTCCTCGCCAAAGGTCCCCTTGTGTCGCTGTCTAAACACACTCATAAATCCCTGCCTGAACCCAGAAGCAAGGCCCTGGGTTAAAACAAGAAAAGCAGGAGACCCTGTAGAGAACCCTCCACCCCTCTCCATTCTCTTTTCCTCTCCTTTTCTTTCCAGCCTCCAGCTGAAAAAAGTAGAAGAAAGACTTTCCGGGAGCCAGGAGGCTAGATGCTTGTGTCTACAACCCCAACGACCATGGAGGAGGGGACAGGTGAATCAACAAACACGAATAATGTGTGCTATAATAAATAAATGACCTAGGGGCTAAAGAAGCCCATGGCTGGAGAGGGTGCGGGAAGCTCCATTCATCATTTATTCATTCAACATCTATTATTGAACACATACTCCATGCCAAGCGCTGTGCCAGGCACTCGAATCAGTTAGGGTCTGGTTAAAAAAACAGAAAATGCAGCGGCTCGTGCCTGTAATCCCAGCACCTTGGGAGGCTGAGATGGGAGGATGGCTTGAGGCCAGGAGTTCAAGACCAGCCTGGGCTACACAGCAAGACTTCATCTCTACAAAAAATAAAAAATTAGCCAGGCATGGTAGCGTAAACCTATAGTCCTGGCTACTCAAGCGGCTGAGATGGGAGGAGATTGCTTGAGCCCAGGAGTCTGAGGCTGCAGTGAGCTATGATGATGCCACTGCACTCTAGCCTTGTCTCCAAAAAATGAAAAGAAAAGAAAAAAAGAAACACTCTACGTATTTCACCTAGTGGGAATTTAATGCAGGATATTGGTGATACGAGTGAAGAGTTGAGAGGCCAAATTAGCACCACGCAAAAATTAGCAACAGCAGGAGGCCATTAGCACCCCTGGGAATAGAAAGGGCAGTGAGAGGAGATGGCTTCACTATGGCCCAGAGTTGGGGGTGCCCTGTAGGGAGCTAGACCTCAGGGAACGCTGCCACCAGAATCTGGAACCACAGAGAGGGCCGTTGTCTGGCAGGCGATGTATTTGCTGCCAGAAATGCTGCCCCAGGCAGAGCAAAGGATGAGAAATGCCCCAGCTTCTCCCTTCCTTCCATCCTCCGATCTCTTGCCACTGTCTCATATTGGCCAAACCGAGCCAAAAGGGCAGTTCACCGGGAGCCTGGAAAACACAGCCCGCAGGAATCACTCCCACCCCACCCCACCCGTGATAGAGCAGAGAGGGGTAAGAGTGGAGGATGGATTTGAAGGCAAATAGCCACAGGCGTGTCACAGTGTTAAGACTTCACAGGAGGGGACATTTGATATGGGCTTTAAAGTGTATGTAGGTGTTTCCCAAGCAGGAAAGAGAAGAAGAATACACAGAAGAACAGGTTCAAAGGCAGAGAAGTGCAGAGAATGTGGCTTATTCAGCTAACAGCAAATATTCTGCCTGGCTGCCAGGAAGGTAAATGAGCAGAAACAACAAGAGACTGGGGACCACCCCAGGGCCTGGAAGGCTGAGCTCAGGGGGTTGGACATCATCCTGTAGGCAGTGAGGTGTCCACTGGACCTCAGTCACAGGGTGCGATTAGTAAAGAAGAGGGACGGGTTGGGAAGAGACAGTGAAGAGTCTCTGCAATGGTCTTAGCAGGCAATGATTACGTCTGAACTAGGGCTGTTTCCATGGAGACTGGAAGGAGAGGGTACACAGAAGAGAATTTTAGAAGGTAGAGAGGCTTGGTAGTTGGCTGGGTATGGAAGAGAGAAAGAGGGAGGAAAAGGGACGAAATATATTTGGGGTGGTGTCTATGAGGATGTGGGTTCTAATTCTTCTCCTTCCTCTAATGCCACCTGTTGGAGAGACCTCCACCCATCTCTTCACATGCAGCCACCCCTCACGTCATTGATTTAGATTCCCCAGTTTTCAGCTGGGCAGAAGGCCCCCTGGAAAAAAAAACTACATTTCCCTGCATCCCTTGCAGCTACATGTGGCCATGTGCCTGAGTTCTAGCTAATAAGATGTAAGTGGAAGTGTCCTGCGGTAGCTTTGGGGAGCTTTCTTTAAAGGCAGACGGCGCGTGTCCTTTGGCCCCTTCTATCTCCCTTCCTCCACCCTGCTACCTACACAGTAGGTATGATGGAGGGACCTTTGGCCACTACTTTAGACCAGAGAGCTAGAAGGCGCCTGGGACCCTGAGGACTTGATAGAGTAGATTCAGCCCCAGCCTTGCACTGTAGGTGAAAGAGAAACATCTACTTGTTTAAGCCACTATTGTTTTGAGTTTATTTGTCACAACAAACTTAATCCTAAATGATACAACACTCTATCTTTTTCAGGCAATAATTGAAATATCTTATCTCATTTACTCCCCAACAATCCAGTCATGTAAATAATGCTGATATACCCAATTTATAGATGAGGAAACTGAGGCTCGGTGAGGTTAAGTCACTTGTCCAAGGTCATGCAAACAGCAGATGGTGCAAGCAAGATCCGAACTCTGAAAGTTTGACTCCGAATTAGCCTGCTTCCTCAGAGGCACCCTTCTTTCCCTTCCCAAATGTTTTTCCTCTTCCCTCCTGCTTCTTTCAGCCTGACACATGCTTCTAGCAATACTAATGGTCTCAATAATAAGGATGGTAATAAAAAAGAACACCGAGGTTTGTTCTTTTATAGAATTGAACAACTTCCTATTATTTCTGCCAACAAATTAGTCTTAATTGCACTGTGGCATCATTAGGCGGCATTTGGGAAAATGTAGAAGGTCCCCAACATGTCAAGAATATAATTTGATTGGATCGGGAGCAAGATGGCAGAACAGAAACCTCCAGTGATTGTCCCTCTGCATGAACACAAAATTCAACAACTATTCACGCAAGCACCCTCAGAAGAATCAAAAATCAGATGAGAGGGCCAGGTGCAATGGCTCACGCCTGTAATCCTAGCACTCTGGGAGGCCGAGGTGGGAGGATTGCGTGAGTACAGGAGTTTGAGACCAGCCTGAGCAAGAGCAAGACCCCGTCTCTACCAAAAATAGAAAAATTAGCTGGATGCAGTGGCATACACCTGTAGTCCCAGCTACTTGGGAGGCTGAGGTAGGAGGATCACTCAAGCCCTGGAATATGAGGTTGCAGTGAGCTATGAGGAGGCCACTGTACTCTATCTTGGGCAACAAAGCAAGACCCTGTCTCAAAAAAAAAAAAAAATCAGATGAATGATCATACTACCTGGTTTTAACATTACATAAAGAAGGAGGCACTGAAGAAGGAAGAAAAGAAAGTCTCGCTCTGCCTGCCCCCCCATCCCCATCCCCGGCAGTGCCGCGCCAGCACGTCAGGTGGAGAGAGCATCTGTGTGCCTGGGGGAGGGAGAGCGAAGTGACTGTGGGACTTTGACCTGAAACTCAGGGCCGCCCTTGGCACAGCGAACACAGCACAGGGCAGACTTCTGCGAGTGCCCACGGAGGGAGCATTTTGACCAGCCCGGCCAGAGGGAAATCCTCTGCTCCAAAACCCAAGTTCCTGCTAGCCCTGTCACAGGCTGACAAAAAGCAGCCTGGGCCCCGGATTAAATTCTTATAAGGCAGCCGGGCCCAAAGGCTGCAGGCCTTGGGCAATTCCTGTGGCTGTGCTGACTTGGAGCCCAGTGGACTTGGGGTGTATGTCTCCCCCAGTGAGACACCAGCAACTGTGGCCAAGCCAGGGCCTGTGTCATCCCTCCCCCAACTGCAGGTGGCACCACTCAGGGAGAGTTTTCTTACACTCAGGGAAAGAAAAAGAAGAGTTCAGAGGACTTTGTTTTGCAACTTGGGTACCAGCTCAGCCACAGTAAAATACAGTATCAGGCAGACTTCGGAAACCCCTGAGTCCAGGCCTTAGTCCCTGGACAGCATTTCTAGACCCACCCTCAGCCAGAAGGCAACATGTTGCCCAAAGGGAAGGACCCAGCCCTGGCAAGATTCACCACCTGCTGACTAAAGAGCCCTCAGGCTTTGAATAAGCATCAGAGGTAGCCAGGCAACAGTCACCACAGGCTTTGGGTGAGACTGGGTTGGCTTCAGGTGTGACCTGGTGCCGATGGCCATGAGGGAGTGTGCATGTCACTCCTCCCCCAACTCCAGCAGCCCAGCACAGAGAATGAGGGAAGAGAGTGAGAGACTTTGCCTGGTGATCCAGGGAATTCTCCCATATGTTACCCAAGTGCACCAAGGTGACACCACCAGGAGTCTGCAAGAGTCACAGCATCCCTGGGCTTGGGCCTCCCCCCAGTGCTGATATGGCTGCAGTGACAAAAGACTTAGATCACAACACTCAATTCCCTTTGAATCTCTGGAAAGCCTTCTCAAGAAGGACGGGTTCAGACAAGCCCAGACTGCATAGATTAAAATAAATACCTAACTCTTCAATGCCCAGACATCAATGAACATCCACAAGCATCAGGAACACCCAGGAAGACATGACCTCACCAAACAAGCTAAATAAGGTACTAGTGATTGATGCTAGAGTGATGGAGATATGTGACCTTTCAGACAAAGAATTCAAAATAGCTGTCCTGAGGAAGCTCAGTGAACTTCAAGACAACACGGAGAAGGAATTCAGAAGCCTATCAGAGAAATTTAATAAAACGATTGAAATAATAAAAAAATCAAGCAGAAATTCTAGAGCTTAAGAATTCAATTGACAAACTTAGAAATGCATCAGAATCTCTCAACAGCAGAATTGACAAAGCAGAAGAAAGAATTAGTGAGCTTGAAGACAGGCTATGTGAAAATACATAGCCAGAAGAGAAAAAAGAAAAAATAAATAAATAAGAATGAAGCACACCTATGAGGGCTAGAAAATAGCCTCAAGAGAGCAAATCTAAGAGTTATTGGCCTTAAAGAGGAAGTAGAGAGATTGGGGTAAGAAAATTTATTCCAAGAAATAAAAACAAAGAACTTTCCAAACCTAGAAAAAGATATCAATATTCAGGTACAAGAAGGTCATAGAACACCAAGCAGATTTAACCCCAATAAGACCACTTCAAGGCATTTAATAATCAAGTGCCCAAAGGTCACAGATTTAAAAAAGGTCCTAAGGGAAGCAAGAAAAAAGAAAAAATAACCTATAAAGGAGGTCCAATGTGTCTGGCAGCAAACTTCTAAGTGTAAAACTCACAGGCCTGGAGAGAGTGGCATGACATATTCAAAGTGCTGAAGGAAAAAAACCTTAACCCTAGAATATTATATCTTGCAAAAATATCTTTCAAACATGAAGGAGAAATAAAAACTTTCCCAGACAAAAACCTGAGGGATTTCATCAACACCAGGCCTGTCCTACAAGAAATGCTAAAAGGAGATCTTTGGTCTGAAAGAAAAGGACATTAATGAACAATAAGAAATCAT
Organism: Propithecus coquereli; assembly: GCF_000956105.1. Classification (NCBI taxonomy): domain Eukaryota; kingdom Metazoa; phylum Chordata; class Mammalia; order Primates; family Indriidae; genus Propithecus; species Propithecus coquereli. The sequence goes on from NW_012142523.1 coordinate 5,931,165, forward strand.
CTGAAGGTACACAACTCACTGATAATAGTAAGGACACAAATACAGATACCCTATTGCTATAATTGCAATGTCTAAACCACTTACATCTTGAGTAGGAAGACAACAAAAAGTTAAAAAGCAAGGGGGTTGCATTTAAAGGTAGAATTTCTGTTAGACTTCTCTTTGCTTGTTTATTTGTTTGTAAGCAGAGTCATCATATGTTTAAAATAATTGGTTTTAAAAAGGTTTTTGCAAGCCTCACACTAACCTCAAATCAAAAAATCTACAACTGATACACAAAAATGAAAGCAAGAAATTAAAACATACTATCAGAGAAAATCACTTTTAACAAAGGAAGACAGGAAGGAAGGAAGAAAGAAAGAGAGGACCACAAAACAATCTGAAATCAAATAACATGGCAGTCATAAGTCCGTACCTATCAATAAGAACATTGAATGTGAATGGACTAAACTCTCCAATTGAAAGACATACAGTGGCTGAATGGATAAAAAAAAAAAAACAAGAGCCTACCATATGTTGTCTGCAAGAAATACACTTCATCTGTAAAGACACACATAGATGAAAATAAAGGAATGGAAAAAAAATACTCCATGCAAATGGAAACCAAAAAAGAGCAAGAATAGCTATACTTCTATCAGATAAAATAGATTTAAAGACAAAAACTGTAAACAGAGACAAGAAGGTCATTATGTAATGACAAAGGGGTCAATTCAGCAAGAGGATATAACAATTCTAAATATATGTGCACCCAACACTGAAGCACCCAGACACACAAAGCAAATATTATCACCACTAAAGAGAGAGACAGACCCCGATACAATAATAGTTGGAGACCTCAGCACTCCACTTTCAGCACTGGACAGATCATCCAGACAGAAAGTCAACAATGAAACACTGGACTTAATCTTCACTATAGACCAAATGGACCTATTAGATACTTACAGAATGTTCCATCCCACAGCTGCAGAATACACATTCTTCTCAACTTATGGATCATTCTCAAGGATAGACCATATGTTAGGCTACAAATAAGTCTCAAAAAATTCAAAAAAATTGAAATCATACCAAATATTTTCTCTGTCCAAAATGGAACAAAACTAGAAATCAATATTAAGAGAAGCATTGAAAACCACACAAACACATGGAAATTAAATAATATGCTCCTGAATGACTAGTGGGT
>NW_012142523.1:5933684-5968575 GCF_000956105.1 Propithecus coquereli
AAAAAAAAAAAAAACCACAGGGCTGAATTTCATAATCTGTCCTTTTAACTCTCTCTTTGTAAAAGACAAATTACACCTTGGTGGCTTCTGGGCTCTGCCTCGCTGAACAGTTGTCGAGCTGCCTGTGACACTTCCAGCTGAATTCGCTCCCTGCCATTAGCTGTAGGGAGAGTGTTATTTCACTGAGAGAAAAGGGTTATTTGGGTTACATCCCTGCTTGCACTCTTGCCCCTCTCCAGTCTAATCAGCACGAGTGGCCAGATGAGGCTCCAAAAACCCAAGTCAGAGCATGACTCTCCTCTCCTCAAAAGCTGTCAGTAGTCTCCCATCCTATTTAGAATAAAAACCAAGTCTTCATCATGGCATATAGAAATGCCCCACCCCACCTGGTCCTTGCCCATCTCTCTAGCCTCATTGCCAACACTCTGCCTGCACTTCCGATGCTCTGGCCACAACACTCCAGGACGCACCTGCCTCAGGGCCTTTGCACTTGCTGCCCCACCATGTGGAACACTCCTCCCCCAGATATCTATGTGACTGTCTCCCTCACCTCATTCAGCTGTCTGCTGAGAGAGGACATGGCTGTCCACCGCAAAACAGCATCCCTTTTTGTCCAGCCTTTTTTCATTGAATTGAACACCACCTGACATTCCATTATGAATGTATTTGTATATTTTTTTATTGTCTTGTTCCCCAAGTAGAACATAAGCCCCATGAAGGCAGATCTGCATCTCGTTTGTTCATTGTTTGGCCTCTATGCCTAGAACAATGAATGACACGTGGCAGGTTCTCAATAAATATTTGTTGGAGAAAGGGAGGGAGAGAAAGGAAAGAAAGAAAGGAAGGAAGGAAGGAGGGAGGGAAGGAAGGAAAGGCTGGCAAGTACTCAGTGAGGAAGGCATTGAGCAAACAAAATGAAGTTCAGTAACGGGGATTGGAGTTAGACACCGGGAGGTACTTTTTGACAGGGAGAGATGTAAAGTGCTAGGACTGGATGCTGGGGGCAGGAGGCGATTTGCAATCAGGAAGTGGGTTCCCAGAGTGAAGGAGGACGTCTGGCTTTTCCCAGGCAGTGCGGGGAGGGCCAGCCAGATCTGCATTCTTTTTCTCCCTCTTCCTTCCTTTTTGTAGGAGCAACTGGCACGAGAGGGAGCTGGGATTCGTGAGGGGCGAGGGAAGAGAAGGAGGCAGTTCTTTTCTCCTCACCTCCCCACAAAGTTACAGAAGAAATCTCGAGTAGTGAATCATCCCTCTTTACAATCAAGCAGTTATTTAAAGCGGAAAAAGGAAAAGAGACACAGAGAAAGAGAGAAAGTGGGAGATTATCGCCCGCCAGCTCGCTCCCCGATTCCCGGCAATCAGCCACTGAGATGTGTCTAATCTCACGATGAGCTGCTTTCCTGATTGAGAGAGCTAATTGCAGGGCTGACACAGCTTCCCGGGAAAGCACTTGCAGACGAAAATGCCAAGTGCTACCAACAACAACAAAAATACATCCATGCACACTGGCAACGGCTCAGGGCCCAAGACGCCTGTGCTGACAGAGACGTCTACCCGACCCAGAAAAAGGAGGGGATGATCTTCAGGCCAGTCAAAACTGCCAGGAAAGCCCCAGGGGAGAAGTGGGCCAAAGATATCAACGGCAAGTTCACAGAAGTGGAGGCACCCATGGCCAATAAACCTAAGAAGAACGGTTCAACCTCACTTGCAGTCCAAGAAACAATGCTAATTACGATAACCATGGAACTATTTTTTTTTCTTTTGGTGGATCAAATTAGAAAAGGTTTTGGGGGGGAAAATGTTCATATTAGCACAGCAGGGATGAGACCATGGGCAGATTCTTTGCTATCAGGGTTTATCACCAAGACACCTGGAAGATCTTTTTGGCTGCTGTTGGCGCAGGGACTGGTGGAAACAGAAAGCCGTAGCTGGGCCTGCTCTGGGACGCAACTGAGCTCCAGCCTCCTGCCTGTTGTCTGTGCCCACTTGAATGTTACCCAGAGAGAGGACCTGAGGGGCTCTCCATCCAACAAGGAGCCCCTCCCCTGGGCTCCAATACACTGTCTCCATCCTTGGGGCCATCCTCAGGTCTAGCCTTGGGCGCCTGTGCCACTTCAAAGTCTAATTCAATGTGGCAGAAGCAGCCAGTTTAGTTTCACTGAGTCATGCTGATGCAATGTAAGCAGGAAAGAACAAGTTCTGGAGCCAGTGTCAAAGGCAAGCACAGTGAGGCTTCACAGTCTGCCTAGTAAAATAGTAACACTCAGTTCTGGCAAAGATGTGGTGAAATTGACTTTCTTATGTGCTGTGTTGATTAGCGTGGCCACTGATACAGATCCCTGGATGATAGCTCGACAGGAACGAAATTGTCCATTCCCTTTGCCCTTCTGGGATTCAGGAGAGAGAAGAAATGCTTCAGCTCCTCCCCTTATGCCACATGTCCCCTGTCCAATCCCTTTATGACTCCCTGCTGTCCTTCCGGAGGAGGAGTAGCCATGTGACTGATCAGAGTGCGAGGCATCCATCAGTCCGTGCTCCTTGGCAAGTGGTGTCGTGCATTAAAGCTCAGCTCAGTGGGGTGCTCTTGCTGGGGCTTTCTGCTCACCTTATGCAGCACGGCTAGTGACACAGCCGGTGGGCACACCTGAGTATGTGCTCTCAAGACTTAGATCCAAGAAGGAGAAGGCGAGCTGTTGGCCCCGCTCGAACCTCAAGCCTAAGCCACGCACCCCAACTCAGCCTGTGCTAGAGTTCTGAGTTTGTCACACTGGGTCACACTCGCATGGCTGTTAATAAAGTGGTACCTTGATTCCAGTCCCGCTATTCCTCCTTATGTATCACTTCTTTAAAGCCTCAAAGGCAGGTGATCCATGACTGAGAGGGCTGGATCCCAGCATTTCTGAATTCCTGGCAGTAAAACCTTCTGATGTCATCCAAATTCTACCTTAATTTCTTCTTTTTTTTTTAATGAAAGATAACCCAAACACGGAAGAACACACAAAGCATATTTGTTTTCATTGTATAGCTTGATCATTTTTTTTTACTTTTCTACATCCATGGAATCACCACCGAGATCAAGAAAAGGGATATTGCCAGCGCTGTACAGCCAGCCTGTATCTTCTTGGTCTGCATCCTCGCCCCCCAGAGGTAACCACTGTTCTGGTTTTAACAAACACAGATTCATTTTACCTGTTCGTGAACTTCCTATCAATGAGATCATACAGAATATATTTTTTCTGGTTTTCTTCACTCAACATACTACCTGTGAAATTCATCCATGTGGTTGCATCTACCAATAGCGTGTCCTTTTTGTTGCTATGTAGTATGTTCCATAGTACGAAGACACCACAATGTGTCCACGTACATATTGATGAGTATTTAGATTATTTCTAGCTTTAGGCTGTAATAAATAGAATATATTAACATATGAGTATGCTTTCAAGGACACACACACTTATTTCTCTTGAGTATATACCTAGATGTGAAATTGCTGGGTCACAGTGTAGGTACATGTTCACCTTCAGTGAAAACCGTTTTCCAGAGTGGTTGTACCGTTTTCAACTGCGCCAGCGATGTGTGAGAGATCCCGTTGTTCCAAATCTTCACCAGCACTTGATACTGTTTGTCTTTTTAATTTTACCCACCTGATGTACAGAGGGATTTCAGTGTGGTTTTAATGTCATTTCTATGATAAGTCATGTCGTCGGACAGCTTTTCATCATACATGCTTACAGCCATCTGCCTATCTTGTCTTGTGAAGCACCTCTTCAAATTGCCCATTTTTTTAATTAAGCATCTTAATTTCTAAAGGAATCAATACTAAGGGAATAATCAGAGAAGCCAACAAAACTTGATGCATGAAGTTTGGCAGCATGGCTTTGCTTATAATAGCAAAAAACTAAAAACAACCTAAACGTTTCATACAGAGAATTAGTTAAGTAAATTATGATTCAAGAATATATTCAAATACTAGGTAGTCATTAACAAATATGTTTATGATAAATGTTAATACTATAAAATGAGAAAATGCTTACAACGTAATGTTTTGATAGCAACTTTTTTAATGTAAGCATTAAAAAAAAACTAGAAGAAAAAACACCAAAACATTACTGCTGGTTATGTCTCAGTGATAAGATTATGGGTGATCATCATTTTCTTCCTCCTGCTTTTCTTTCTTTCCCGAATGTTCTACAATGTGTATATATTACTTTTATAATCAGAGACACTGCAAACAGTTTTTTTTAAACTGCTAGGACTATGAAGTCTAGCTAAAATTGAGTATTACGAATAAACCACTGTCTGAACAAAAACAGGTCCTTTGACTTTCAACATCTTCAGGTGCAATTTTCTAAGCCTGAATACCTTACAAACACTTTCCCGAAAGGAAATTATTTTGTTTACTCTGCATGCTGCAAAGGTACCTTTGTGTCTGTGTTCCGATTAGGTCTTTATCGAAGGATGCCAGTGTATTTCTCGGATTTGAAAAGCCCTAAGTGGGCCTTAGTAATGGGGAATTTAGAAACAGGTATTCTCATCTGCAAATGGACATGTTTGCAAAGAGCCACAGACTTCACGAGGACAGGGACCACTATACCTGTCGTGTTCAGTGCTATGTCCCAGTGCCTGCCGTAGGACCTGGGCTTCATGAATATTTGTTGGATGGGTGAGTGAATGCATTTACCTATAGAGTACTGATTTTCCCTTACAAACAGAACAGGCCTTACATACACAAAGGAGTATTTTCCCCACAAAGACCTCCCCTTGGGAGACTAGAAATAGTTTTTATAGTAGCGTTCCCATGGCATAAAACATGAGGAATTTCTTTCGTAGCATTGCTTTCAAGAGTCTAGAATATATTCCTCCGAACAGTCTCGAGGGTGGCCAATCAGGACAAGTGAAAGGAAATCCTCCCGGAAGGGGTGTGGGAGGCGAGGCAGGACACAAGCACCACCTTTTCTCAGGTACTGAGCAGACCCCAGACCGAGCAGGACCCCACATAAAGCCTCATCTGCCTGGAGATGAAAGCGAGAGCTGAATGCAGGCCCGGCAGCCTCGCCCCCACTGGGCTTCTGCGCGTCTCTCCACCAGATTAACCCTCCTACAGCTCATTCCCATCCTGCCACTTGCCTGCTTCCAAAGCTTTGATGGCTTCCAAGGCCAAGCCCCCAAGCCTGGCTTCTAGGGCCCTGCAGGCCTGAATCCGTCTGTTCCAGCCTCATCTCCCACGAATCCCTTGCACAGAGCTTCCCAAGGGGAAGAGGCTACTGTCTTGAAACTCCTTGTGGGTTCCCACCCGTCCCATAGGCTGGAAACATCGTGGCATCGGAAGGCATGGCAGCCCCGAGGCGCGTGTGCAGCCCCACAGCACCAGAGAGAGACAGGGCGGGGAGGAATTGGAACAAAATTCTAATCAAGCTGTGAAGCTCTGGACCGGTGGTTCTCAAGTCTGCCTACACATTAGAATCACCCTGGAAGCTGTGACAGTGTGTCCAGCTGGCCACCAAAGATTGATGATTCCCTCCTAGTGTTGCTGGGAAGTGGCTTCCCTGCCAAGGATTAGATTTCCCAACTCTCTTGCATATAGATGGGCCCATTGACTGAGCTCTAGCTGATGGAAAGTGGGTGGAAGTGGTATATTTCTCTGTAGGCCTGGCCCATAAAAATCCTCCCAGGCAATCCTCCACTCCCTCTTTCCCCATCTGCAGACTAGACGAGATGTTGGAACCTGGGCAACCTCGGAAGTCACAAGTTGAAGATGATCAAGCCTCTATCTGCTGGATCCTGAGTGACCATGTGGAACATAACTAGCCCTGGCAGAACAGACTTTGCCTAAGCAAGAAATCACTCTCCTAAGTTAAGTCACTAAAATTTAAAGGTCTATCTGTTGCAGCCACTAAGATTACCCTAATTAATACAGGAGTTTTTATAAAACGATATGCCTGGGCCCCAACCCCAGAGTCCGGCTTAATTGGTCTGGGGTGGAGCCCAGACACTGGTATGTTTTCAAAGCTCCCCAGGTGATTCTAGGTCAAGACCAAATTTTAGGCTCAGAAGTGTTCATAGATCTTCCTACAGTTCATTCAACAAATCATGGAGCCCTACTATGTGCCAGGCCCTCTGCTTCTGCCTGGAAGTTTTGTCCCTAAAGCTGATAGGAGACTCAGCTTTCCTGTCACCCATGTCATGGCCAGGAATCCTGTTGCCCGAGACATGAAGGCAAGAGGAGATCTCCCTCAGCCGGTGCCTGCTTGGGGGCCTGGCAGGCTTTTTCGATTCCTCAGCAAGCCCTGTCTTTCTCCTCCTCCCCACCCCAAGGCCATGCCTGCCACCAAGACCAGGACATAGAGGACAGAGTGTAGATTTACCTGCAGTTGGAGAAAGGTTGAAGAGTTTCCTCTGGTGCTGCCCCGGAACACACCGGTGCCTTCATACAATCTCACCAGACATTGACAGACCCCTGGGACAGCCAGTCCTAGGGCTGGCAACAGGGACACAGAGATAGTGAAGACATGTCCCCTACCCTCAAAGAGCTCACAGTCTAGTTGCAGACACAGACTGCAGTGCTGGAGGTGGAGCCCATGTGTACTGGCGCCATCCCGGGTGTCTCCGTCCCAGCAGCAGCACAGTGTGATAGGAAGAGCACTGAACTCAGAGTCAAGAGAACCACACAGTCTAACACTGCATCAGCACTGCCTTTGACCCGGCTGGAGAGAAAGGAATAGGAGAATGGAACAGGTGACAAAGCCGAGGAAGGGACTGGGACTGGTTTGCACAGAGCCTCGAATACAAGGCGCAGGGCTCAGTCTCCATCCTGCAGGCTTTCAGGAGCCCTTAAAGGGCTTTGAGCAAGGGGGTGACACAGTCAGGTTCGTGGTTTGCAAAGGCGACTCCATAATGGGGAGATGGAGCAATTGCAAGGAGAGAGGCACGTGGGAGCCCAGTCGGGGGCCGTTAGTCATCCAGGCAGAGGTGATGAGCAGTGGCCAGGGATGGAGAGAAGGGAGGGGACACCCCAAAGCTCCCCGGGGCTCCTTCCCCTAGAGGCAGCAGGGTAACTTGGAGAGAGCACTGACTTTGGAGTCCACACCTGCTGCTCCCTCAGCCCCAGGTGCTCTGTCTCTTTGTCTGAGTCTCGTCCCTCGGCTCTGTTCAAAGACCACCTCCTCAGAGAGGCCGTCCCAGGCTGCAGTATCAAAGTGGATGCCTCAGTTTCTCCCCATCACATCCCCCCTGCCCTGGGATTTACTTCATGGACATTTACTTATCTGGATCTTGGTTGTTTATTCATTTGTTTACATGAGGACAATGACCTTGTCTGTCCTTTTTACCGTGAATCCCTATCTCTGGGCACAGTGCCTGGCACATAGTAGGTGCTTTTGACAGACTATGTCATCGGCTTTAATTTTTCCTCTTCGTGTGTTCCTGATCATTGCCACGCGCTCAGCAGCGCCCTCTTGCTGTGGGCAGGTGCATTTCCTGCCTCTCCACTAAAGTGTGACTTGCTCCTGCCAATGGGATGAGGTGACCTGGTGGTCTGCTAGCTCCTGGCCTAGGCCTCAAGGGACTTTGCGTGTTTCCACCTGCTCCCAGACACCTCCACCAAGGCCATGGAAAGGACGTGCTCAGGCTAGCCCAGGGGTCTCAGGAGGTGGGGGAGGGGCAGCCCATGTAGAGCCACCCCACACACACCTCAAGCCCATCCTGCTTCGGTGGCACAGGGATCTGTGAATGATTGCTGTTGGAAGCTACTGAGTGTGGGGGTGGCTCATTACGTAGCGCCTTCTCCACCTGCAACATAGAGGGGCCGCCGTGGCTGGTGGAAGCATCTCCCGCCAAGGTCTCGGGTTTCTCTCCAGTCACGGTGGCTCCCACCTTCCCAGTCCCGCCTCTCCACCCTTCCTGAAAGTCGGCTGCTCCTCTCACACGCTCGGCCTCAGCCGCAGCCCTCATGAATAACCATAAGGCATCCACTTTCCAGGGCCAAGTTCATGGCTCCTGAGAGCCCCACTTTCGAGATGCCTCTTCACTGCTTCACTGAGGCCCGGGGGCAGGAACAGCTAAAAGCCCTCCTTGGGTTCTGATGTGCAAATCAGAGAGCCCCAGATGGCTGGAGAGGAAGAGCATGTCCTTGCCATGGCTGCCCCAGCCGCCCACAGCCGAGGTGAGCCTAGGGAGGGTGACTGGGCTGGCGTTGGAATACCAGGGGAGGGCTGTTTGAGCAAGACACAAAACAGGAGTGAGCTAGGATCTGAAATCATGGAATTCTAGTGCTGGAGGAAACCTCAAAAACCACTGGAGACCACCTCTCACCTAACATTTGGGGAAACTGAGACACAATGAAATAAAGAGACTTGCCCAACCATTCAGTGGCAGAGTCAGGAATGGAAACAGATTCCCCGATTCCCAGCCCAGTGCTCATTGCCCAGCCCCTTGCTAGTCACAGGTGGGGGGTGGCACAGGCAAAGGCTTGGAGGCTACGCCTGCTGGTTCATCCACCACCATGTCCGGCTCACCCCCAGGCAGGGGACACCTACCGTAGGCCAGGTTTTGTGTGGAGCTGCAGCTGGGGGGCATCTGTCGGATGTCGGGTCCCACAGTCAGGGGCTTATGCCAGGATCAGCCCTGGATGAGTCCCTTTGAGTGCCAACTGGGGCTAGGCCACAGACCGGTTGAGTGCTACCCATGTGCAGGTTCTGTGCCACCTACTCAAAGGCAGATGGCCCAAGGACTCTGACCTCTTCTGTCTCTCCACTGGCCACTGTGCCCTCCCACACGCCTCTCTGTCGCTTAGTAGCCTCTCTCTGCCTCTGAACCTGAGTGTCTTCCTCTCTCCCTCAGCCTCCTGGCTATATGTGTGTGTGTCTCTCTCTCTCTCACTCAGTCTTCCGCTTTCTCTCTTTCTCTCTTTCTCCCCGTCTCTGGATGAACCCCCATTTCTCCCTGGGTTTGTTGTACAATCTTCTCTCTCTTGCTCACGTTCTCATTTTCTTCTCTCCATGTCTCTGTGACTCTACTGCCCTCTATATTTCTGTCCCTCTCTCCCAGTCTGTCTCCCCTGCACCCCGTCCCACCTCCTCCCACCCCCTGTACCCTCTACCGGAGGTCTCTGTCCAGTGTCCTGCCCCCGCCCGCCCCCGGGCTCTGTTCTCTGCCAGCTACAATTCCAAGTGCATCTGCTGAAGTAGTCAAGCTCTTTTTCCATGATGGGGTAACAAGAGGCTATGTGTTTGCAGCCACTGACTGGAAATACTGAATTCCTTTTCAGCAAAGAAAGACAAGCACCCTCTTGGTTTATAAATATTAATTATAAGCACCCGGTAATGAGAGAACAGGGCGGCTGTTGGCTGTGATCTCTGATTGTTTGACTAATCCTAGAGACAGTTTAAACAAGACAGTTATTGCCTGACAGGAAGAAGAATTAGGTGCTGTGGTCCTTCCAGAAGAATCAGCCTAGGAAGTCCAGGAGAGACATGATCTCTCTAGGAGAGTGACCCTGGGAAAAGCCTCCTGCCCTCCCTCTCTGGGCCTCAGTTTCCCCTCTTGTACTATGAGGCCCTTCTGGCTCTGACCTGTATAATGTGGACGCCCATGTTGGGAGTGGGTTGGGCAGAGCATTTCAGAGCACCTGCCCAGCGGGGAGCGTGGCTCAGAGGAAGCTGTGCACAGAGCCCAGCACAGAGGAAAGGGGCCTGGAGAGTCAAGGGGCAGCATCTGGCTCCTCATCCTTGGGGTGACCCATGGGTCTGTCCTACTTTGAGTCAACTTCTTCCCTGGGAAACATCTTGGCTTGAGGTCAAATCTCAAGCAAAAACTGAAGCGTGTCAGTCTCATTTTGCAAGCCAGATATTCTAGACTTCCCACACCACCTGAGCAGGCCTTCCAGGTACCTCAGCTTTACCTTCTGCAAAATGGGAGTGATGAGGAGGAACTTTCTGCAACTCTTTTGGTGCCAGAGTTAAAAGTCAATCTCAATCGAATGTGAGAAGTCCTGGCCTGTCTGTGTCTTCCAGAGGCCATTTCAACAATGGCCCCATCTCCAAGCTCATGTCTCAATTCAATAGTTATTGACATTGCTCTGTGCAAAGCAGAGAAGCGATTCCCAATGCTCGGCCAGGAAGAAGGTTGGTTGGGGGAAGAGGAGCAACATCTGGAACAGAATGTGCCTCTCAGACCTTCCTGGTCAAGGCCCCCACATAGAGGAAAAGTAGGCTATTGCTTCTAGAATACATATTTTCTAAAACCCCCTTACCCCTGGGGAAATCTTTTAAATTTGTAAAACACTAAGCCATTTATCATCTCGTAGAAACACGGGCCAGCCTGCAGGAGAGCCGGCATGAAGCATGCATTTCCCTTTGATGGAGGAAGACCCCGAGCTACACGGTGTCCTAGTCTCTTGCCCAAGACCATGCAACTAGGATGCAGCCAAGCTGGGGGTCAAACCCTGGTCTGTGATCCCAAAATGCAGCGGAGGCGCCTCCCTGGGCTCCAGCGCCGGCGCCTCCCTGGGCTCCAGCGCCATCAGCCCGCAGCCGCTCCAAGGCACCTGCAGCCCGAGCGGGCATCCTCGGAGGCTGGGACCGGCCACACCTCTCCCATCATCTTCCCCTGCCCTCAGCACAGCGGAGCCCAGGCTCAGGCCACGGAAGGTGCTTACAAAATGTTTATTGAGTGAATGAAGAAAAGAAGGAGTGTTCCTCAAGGTCCCAGTTGTACCTGGTTTCAAACCCCGACTCCAGCATGGGTGTATGAGACCTTGGGCAAATTCCTTAACCTCTCTGTGCCTCGGCTTCCTGGTTTGTTTATTTATTTTTATTGTGTGTCAGTTTTCTGACCATAAAATGGGATTATTAGAACCAACTTTATTGTCATATGGTAAGTGCTGTAAAACAATGGATTATTGTTACTAACTGCCTCCTGTCCTGCTTCCTTCCAGAGCCTCTAAAGGTGGTTACCTGATGTCGCATGAAGTCAAGTGAGGGTGACTCATTGGGCTGCCCTCTGTTACTGTGCTGCATCCCCAGAGGCTGGGGAGGGAGCCTCGTGCACTGCCCTGGGCCTCCCCCAAAATCTGATCTGCGGGAAGGCCCAGCAGGCCCTTCCTGGGCTGACCCTGCGCCAGCTGCATGAAAGCTTGGGGCTCTGCCTTGCCGCGGGCTCTGTGCCTTGCAGCAAACTCCTGTCACCGTCCCGCAGGCCTGGGAGAGGAGAGAGTGGGGGTGACCTGCTTAAGAAAACCCAAAGCTCTGAATGTCTCCACTGCCCCCTCCTAGGTCCAGGCCCAACTAATGCCTCTCCAGAACCGTTTCAACTCCAAGTATAGACGCCACTGCCTCAGGCTGGGCTTGCACACAAATCAGAGCGGCCGGCCCAGCTGACCACAGCAGCGGAGGCAGCACCTTTGGACAGAAAGAGGCAGAGCACCTTTTCCCAGCTCTTCCCTGCATTCTGCCTCTTCCGGCCTTCCTGGGCCGAGTGCTGGGGCTCACAGGTCTTAAGTCCACCCTCCCCAGCACCTCCAGAGGCGGCAAGCTGACACCAGGGCAGAGAGTGGGCCCAAGCTCGGGCTGGGCCTCCCCAACCCCCAGCTTCCTAACACTGTCCCCCAGAAGTCTGCAGCATAGGCAAAATCTGTATGTGTGGTCCCCTCTCTGGCTTCCTCCTTCCGGCCCTCCCACAGCCCCCTCCTCCCCACGGAGCCAGACAGAGAACTGTTTCCGCTCACAGCCAACACCCTCACAGCTCCCCCTAAAGATTTCCAAGAAAATCTTCCTACGGATTCAAAAGGAGGCGGTGAGCTCAGCGCCAGTTGCTGAAATTTTCCACCTGAATGAATCATCAGCACGTCCAGTGAACTAACACCCATCCCAGCAGCCAACTCTGTTATCTGGGGCCAGGGACTTGGCCCCTCTGAGCCTCAGGGTCCTCATCTGTAAAATGGGGAGAATAATCCTACCTGCTTCATAGGGTGAGTGAGGAGCAATGAGAAGATGCACCTAAAACATTTAGCCAAGTGCTGGGCACATAGAGAAAGTGAACCGTTCTTGGTGGCTGTTACTATTTGTATTTTTATTAACAATTTCATGCTATATGCCAGACCCTGGAGCCATAGAGATAAACCCAGCCAGCATCTCTGTTCCCAAAGAGTCCACCACGACATGGGAGAGAAAGACAGGCAAACTAAAATGCCAAGATGGTGGGATACATTTGCATAACAGAAGAACGTGTGAGTTACAGGGACATGGGGGAGGCACAAAAAAGGAAGACTTGGGCGGGAAGTTGCAGGGACGCATGGACCGACTCTTGCAGACTGAGTCGGAGCTACCCAGGCAGTCGAGATGGGAAAGGGAAAGGCATCGTAGGTAGACGGAACGATCCATGCAAAGACTCCCAGGCAGGGCCATGGAGAGTGATTGGGGCCCAGGTTACCGGAGCCCCCAGCACAGGGGAGTCTCCACTCACCCTGCAGGTACAGAGGTCAGTCGTGAGGATTTTAGGCAGGAGAATGATAGGCTCGCACTAGAGTCTTAAGCTGTGTACACATCCAAGTCTGGGGGGTTTATATAACTTTTCCTTTTCTTCTCCAGCATTTATCCAGCCTAGAAATTTTAGAGCAAGCATTTTCCCTTATTTCTATTCAACCTGAAAACGGCAGTCGCATCCAGCTTGCATGGTATTGAAATGCAGGTGGCCTGTGCAACAGTGTTGCTAAAATTACCAAAACTAACCACACCAGGGAAGGGCCATTATCGGAAACAGATTTTATTACCATGGAAACCAGCAGATAATGCCAAGTCCAGTCATTTTTATTCTCCAAAAAGAGAGAGAGACATGGAGGGAGAAAGAGAGAAACAGAGAGAGCAGCAGGAAAGGGAACGCTATGGAGAAGAAGTGAGAGCACCAGAGCCGCCAGGAAGAGGGGCGGAGAGCTGCAGAATCTGCCTGCCGCTGGCGCTGCGCGGACTTTGGGTCCACTGTCCACACGCTCAGCCAACACAATGACACTCGTGCTGACTGCCACAGGCCAGCACGGAGCAGCCAGCAATGGCAGAAACAGCTTTGCCATGGGACTTCCACCACGGTCCAAAACGTGTTAAATGGTGCAAATGCCCCAGAAAGAGCTGCCCCGGGCGTATTTCAAGGCATCCCTGGTGGTCTCTATGGAGAGCACTTAGCTTGGGGTCAGAAGACCTGGCTTTGAGTTCAGGCTCTGCCTACAGTGGCTTATGACCTTGGGCAAGGTCGCAGAAATTCTTGCAGCCTCAGTTTCTTCATGTGTCCCAAGAAGGACCTCCCGCGGTGGCTGTGAGGGTCTGGCGTGCCTGGATGCCCAGGCACTTTGTAACTGTGGAGGGCTGTGGGCACAGAAGGCCCTGCAGGCCCCATGATTCCTATATCGGGGTCTCTGTTTTGTTCCCTGATTTGAAGATTTCCTTCCCCCTACACAGCTGCCTGGCCCCCTGCAACCTGTGGAATGTATCCCCAGCCGCAGGCAGGACAGGAGCCCTGGGGAGCGTTCTGGGGGCTGAGCGACAGGGCAGCAGGGAAGTCAGGACCAGTATGGGCTCGACGGCTGGGCGGAAATGAGGCCCACACTGCCTCACCCCAGAGGGACGGAAAATCCAAGGACGGACAGGGAGGAAGGGGGTGAAACTGAATGAGGTGAGCCAGGTGACCCTGGGGAAGGGGACCTGCAAAGAGTCTGGGATCCTGGGAAGGAGCTAGTGGGAGGTTTAGCTGCTGAAGTGTGTGGTCAGGGGGAGAGCGGGTGAAAGGAAGCCACAGAATATGCAGAAAGACCCTAACAACACACACCCAGATGCCAATGTCATCCAGCCCGTACCACTCTCAGTGTGTGCATCACCTGCCCCAGACCTCCTGGTGCTTCTTCTGTATGTCCAAGTTCGACAGGCGCTGGTCTAAGCCACTTCCCTTCTTTGAGTCTGTTTCTTCATCTACGAAATTGTAATAAAAATACCCTCCCAGGCCGGGCATAATGGGTCACACCTGTAATCCCAGCACTTTGGGAGGCCAAGGTGGGAGGATCACCTGAGGCCAAGAGTTTGAGACCAGCCTGGGCAACATAGGGAGGTTCCATCTCTATAAAAATTCTAAAAATTAGCTGGGGAGTCCCAGCTACTCGAGAGACTAAGGCAGGAGGATCGCTTGAGCCCAGGAGTTGGAGGTTGCAGTGAGCTATGATCACACCACTGCCCTCTAGCCCAGGCAACAGAGCGAGACCCTGTCTCAAAAAACAGTAGTAATAATAACGCCCTCCCAGCCTCGCAGGGCTGTTGGGAGAATGCAAAAACAAAAACATTTGAGTGAATGAATCACTTTGAAAAATTAAAAGCACCATATTGAATGTAAGCTGTCGTTTTACTATTATGTATTTATTATTATTATGTACAGGCAGCCCCAGCCTCCCAGGGCAACAAGGCACTCTCGTAACGAAATGACTTGATTAGACTGTTCTCTTAAAAACACTGCTCCCCAGCTAGCGTTTTCGCTATCAGCGCGCCTCTTCTTGCAGCTGCATATTAAATCTTCATCCCATCAGCACTTGACTGAATTTGTAGAAACAAAATGGAAGAGGGAACTCAGGCATGAATTAGCAGTTTAAGACGGGAATGAGATTACGATAAAATCCCCACTCTCTCCATCCATCAAAATGTAATAAGAATAGAAACTAATGTGAAAATATCAACATGACCTATTGCTTCGAGCCCGGCACCGCCATCCTTTATGATCGAGCCTTGCAAGATGCCAGCATCTCATTTCACTGTAAGCATCGCGGCTTAGGCAGGGCACACAAACCGTGTCCGAGACGGGCAGCACACTTGGCAAATTCCTCTTGGGGAAACGGGAAGGAACCAAATATGATGCGGTTCCCTGACTTTCCAAGTCACGGAGAATGAGAATGAATTAGAGGTGACTTGATCTGAAGGGTGTTTTGGATTTTTATTTTTTTACTCTGTCTATGGGTATGGAAGCCCCAGGGCCATCAAAGGATCATGGAAAATGCCCGGAAAGGACATTTTCTAAGTTCCCAATGTCTGCGGGAGCCTCTGCTCTTTGGATGCAGCAGCAACGCCAGCCTCAAGAACCAGCCTTACAGAGTTACTGTTGGCAACCTCGTGCCAGGCACGGGCATCACAGGACATAGAACAGGATCCTGGAGGTGGGGCGGGGTGGGGGGGCAGGACGCTACATTGGTCCCTATAGTGGCAGATGAAGGACAGTTGGGCTCAGAGAACTACATTGGTCCCTATAGTGGCAGATGAAGGACAGTTGGGCTCAGAGAAGCGATGACACTTGCTGAAGGACACACAGCAAGGAAGGGGTAGTTTCCAGGTCTGCCAGACTCCTTGGCCAGTGCTCTTCAAATGGCACCACATTGGCAGCGATGTGCCAGGACCGAGCTCGTGCTAGAGGCACACAAAGCATGAGCAGCCCCCTGCCCTCAGGCAACTCACAGCCTCACTCTCCTCTGGGCTCACTCTCCCTCCAACACCCACCTCCACCCTGCTCTGGCCACCCGGCTTCCTCTCACTCCATAAAAGCACGGAATGTTTTTTCCCAATTAAAGACTTTGAACATTCTCTTCCTTCACCTTGGAATGCTTTTTCTCCTACTGTTCACTGGGCCAACTCCTTGTCCTTCAAGTCTCCCTTGAAATATCACCTCCTCCAAGAAGTCCTCCAGAATATACCTTCTCCCTACATCCTCTCCTCTGCTTCAGGGCCCTTGGTTAACTCACTCTCATATTGGCCTGTGTTGTGCTGCAGCACACTTCTCAATAGTAGTTAAGGCATTGTCTGTATTGTTATTCAGTATTCATCTGCTCCGTGGGATAGCAGGCTATAAGTGTAAAGCTCTGTGGTCACTCTGCCTTGTTTACCGTTGTACACCTGGCACCAAGCACAGCACATGACACCTACTCATCCATTTATTTAAACATTTATAGTGGACACGTACTACGTGCCAGCCATTGTCAGCGTCCCTGCTTTCATGGAGGCTACATTCTAGTGGAGGAACATATACCATAAACTCACACGTCAGGGGGTGACGCGAGCAAGCAGAAAGACAAAACAGGCTGCACTGACATTTGAACAGAGCCTGGAACGAAGTGAGGGGATAAGCTACCCCAGTGTCGAAAGGAACAGCATTCCACGCAGCCGGATCAGTCACTGCAGATGCCCTGAAGCTGGGATGTGCGTGGCCTGCTCCCGGAGATGGGAGCCAGAGGGCGGTGGAGGAGGCGGGATCAGAGAAGGGGGAGCCCAGCGGGGAGGACGTTGGATTCTACTCCATTTGAAAGGAGAAGCCGTTGGAGGGCCGTGAGCAGAGGGGTGACCTGATCTGACTTCGGTTCTAGAAGGAAGCTCCACGTACTGTGCCGAGATCAACCACGGGGCCCAGGGCAGGAGCAGGGAGGCCCGCTAAGAGGCTGTTGCAACGACAGTCCAGGTAAGAGGTGGGGGAGGCTTGGACCAGAAGAGTAGCGATGGAGGCGGAAGAGGAGTACAGGGTCCAGGTATATGCTTAATATGGAGCCAGCAGCATGTGCTAAGGGCTGGAATGTAGAGTATGAAAACAAGAAAAGAGACGAGGATGGTCCCAAAGATGGCCTGAGCGACTGGAAGAATGGCGTTGCCATGAACCAATAAAATGCCTTTTATGCTTACGCTCATCTGAACCAGGATTTTATCACTTGAAATTTTTTAAAAGTCTTGACTAATCCAGGGACTAACCAAAAGGCCAAAGGTAGCAGGGTAAGGAGTAGAGAAAAGGGGACAGATGGGGGAGACACAGGAAGGCCCCTAGTTGGGTGCCGCAGGAGAATGGGGTCTCAGGATCTGAGAGCGCCACCCCAGGCGCTTGGAAGGATGGCGGCCTCAATAACAGGCAGCATGGGCTCAAATGAGTTCATGACTTTTCCTCTTCAACCCCTTGAATTTTAGGCACTAGCTGCTGCAAGTGTGGGGTTGGACCTTTGGAGAGAGTTAGGACTGGAGTTAAATCGGAGTCCCCAGTTGTTGCACACCTTGATGAGCCAGGCACCAGGCTGTGCTCACGCGTGCAGCGTTTCCAACCATCGCAAAGCTCCGTCAGATTAGTATCACTGCCCCCATGTTACAGATGAGGAAACAGAGGCTCAGAGAAGTTATGGGGCTTGCCTAAACCCACACAATTAGAAATAAAGATTTGGGAGCCTCCCAGGAGAAGCAAAGCCCTTTGCCTGTAGGTGTCGTTATGAACCACTGGGCGGGGGGTCAAAAGACATTGGCTCCCTGTGTGACCTTGGGAGCCCATCCCCCTCTCTGTGCTCAGCTTCCCCATCTGGGAAAAGCCAAGATTGGGCTTAATGATCTGTCAGGCTCACTGCAGCCCTCGTCCCTCCTGCTCTGTCTTCAGAGGACCAGGGCAGGCAGGAAGCATCAGTCTGCCACAGGGGTAAGCACCTACTGTGTGCAGCAGCTTGTCCTGGGAAGAGACTAGAGGGAGGAGGGGCCCGGATCCCACCCTCAGAGGACTCCCAGCATGGCGAGGGTGGGAGCGCAGGGCCGCAGCAGACAGCGCTGCCAGGAGGGACCGGAGCCGAGCCAAGCTCCTGCGCACAAATCGCTCCCGGCATATGCTCCTCATTTCATACATCATTTGCAAGGAGCTGCAGCCATTTTGCAAAGTCTCTTCCTGCTCCAGAAGCATCTGGGCTTTGACTTCTGCCTTTTCTGCTCCAGCTCCTGCCCTTTACTCTGTCCCCTTCCACTGCCACCAGCAAGCACAGACAATACTTGTCTGTAAGTTTGGGAGTAACTTCCCCCTGGATGGGCTCGAGGGTGTCAAGGGTGTGGTGATCCAGGCAGCACCCTGGGAGATGTGCACGGGTGGGTGCAGCGAGTAGCATGAGTGACTGGGAGGCCATCTGAGCGACCAGCAGGAGCCATGGCGGGGGCGGAGGGTGCACTGTGGGATGTAAGATGCGGCTGCCAGTCGGGCTTCCATGAGGAACTGCAAGGACACAGTAATGAGGAAAATGCCCACAGCAGGGTCCCCCGCGTGTCGGGTACACTGCTATTCGGTTTGGTTTCAGGGAGTACCGCGCTGTGTTGGAAGAAGGGTTGAAGAATGTGAGTAACGCACTGTCAGGGCCCTGCCAACGTGGGCAGTGTGCAGAGGGCGCAGGCCTGTGCCTTGTTCATGGTTAGCTCCAGGGCTTAGCACGCAGCAGGTGCTCGATGAATATTTGCTAAGCAAAGGAATGAATGACTGAGTAGATGACTCTGGCACCCAGATGCATGAGTCATGGGCTCCTCCCAGCACTGCCCCCAGAGCTGCCCAGGACGTTAGGAGCCACAGGTGCAATGGAAATGGGTCATCTGATCTAATCGGAGGAACCAACCCCATCACTCCTTCTCTCTGTCTCTCTCTTTCTCTCTCTCTCTCTCTCTCTCTCTCTCTCTCTCTCTCTCTCTCTCTCTCTCTCTCTCTCACTCTCCTTTTTCAACCTTGGGCTTTGTGACTACGAAGAAAACGAAATTCTCCTCTTCCATGCCAGGACCCTTCCACCAAGCCTGAGCTGCCCAGAGCGTAGCCTGTCCACTCTCCACTCCCTGCCATCCTTCAAGAGCTGGGCCAGTAGCTTGGAGCCTAGGATATGGGAGAAATAGGAGCTCTGGCTCCCACCCAGCCCCCAGGACAAATCCCTGCCCAGCTACAGTGGCCGTGGGGTCTGCTGGGGCCAATGGCAAGCTCCAACCTGGCAGAACCCATACCTACCATCTCCCTGTCCCAGGGTGCCCACCCCAGCCCTCTCCAGCCTGAATCCAAGGGAGGACCGAGATTGCCCAGAGCAGCCGGGCTGAACCTAGAGCCTAACGCATAGTCTCACTCTTTGTTCTTTCATTCAGTGGAGTTATTGAGGACGGGCTGTGCGCAGGCACATGCTTAGCCTTGGGGATCCCACAGTGGGCCAAGCTGACAGGGTCCCTGCCCTGGTGGGGCTGACATTCTATTAGAGAAGAAAGCCAATAAACAATCAACCAACTGAGTAAAGAAGAATATTTTCCGTCTTACAACAAAGACAACAGAAAGTGGCACTGGTTTTTCTCAGTTTCTTCCTCTGACTCCCATTGCATTCTTGCTCCCCTCTGATGTGCTCCGTGCTCTGGGGGCCGAGCCCTGTGGGTGGCACCCCAGGACTCTCTTGCTGGCTTTTAGTCAGGCTCAGGCAATGCAAGATCCTGGCAGAAAATCAGAGCCCTGGAAGAGAGAGAAGTCCAGGCGTTTCTTCTCCTGCTCCCTCCTTGCTGTGTGGCCCAGGCTCTAGCAGAGGCCACACGGCCACACGCTTCCAGGGCTCTGGCTGCAGCTCCCTCCAGGCTCTGAGAGCACCTTTCCTCCCAGTGCCCCCTCCCACCATGGGTGCTGACAGCTTCTCGGGTCGCTAGCCCTGGACCCCGTATTCCTATCCACACCTGTTCAGAGTCCCGGCCGAGCATGCCTTGCCTTTCCTGCGGGGCCCCTGACTGATACACAAGTAGATGTGACAGAATGTTCTAGGAGACAGGGCATGGTCGGGAAAGGCAAGTCCAAACCTGGGTTGTTCAAGGAACAGAAAGATGGCCAGCGTGGCTGGAAAGCAGTGATTAGGGGGACGAACTCAGGGGTGAAATTCAAAATATGTAACAGCAGGCTCGGCACAGGCACCGCCCCGTCAGGAGGGACCCCAGCTGTACATAACTGTGGCAGCTGCTGGACCAGCGTCCTGGGTGGTCGGAGAGGCAGGCGGGGTGTGTCAGTCGGGGTCCCAAAGCAGGCTGGGTCAGGCGAGGAGGGTTTAATAAAGGGGCTGTTACCCAGGTATGGACAAGGAAGTCACACAGATGGCACAGAGCTCTGGGACAGTAACAGTCCCAAGCAAGAGGGTGAGGAGAGAGCTGTCACCAGAAGCAGACAGAGCTGTGTAGAGAGGGCTGCCTGGAAAACAGCCAGGACTTTACCTTGAGGACCACACCCAATCTGCCGTGGCCCCATGGGAAAGCACCAGGAAACCAACACCTAGAGCCAGCTCTCCTCCCTGTCCCCAATCTCCCTCTGGTGACACCCACAAGCCAGCACCACCCAGGAGCCAGAGAAGGTCCTTATGGGTTACCCTCCCGGAGCCTAGAGCAGAGTGAGACGGATGGAGCCCAAGCCCCCAGGTCATGTGACGCCCTGAAAGCCATGGTAGTGGGAAAACACCAGGATGAGAGTAGAATCTCACTGGGACCCTCCTCTCCACCCTGCTCATGACAGCCTGGACCGAGCATCTCCCAGAAGCAGGTGGTGATGGTGGGTGGAGGCAGGAGGCGGCTAAGAGCCAAGCTACCCAGGACTAACCAGCTCGGAGTGCCCAGGGACCCCCGCCTACAGGGGGCACATCCACTGGGCCCTGCATCCCACTCGGTTCCATCCATGGTACACGGGTCCGTCCTGAATGCGACGGGATTTGGTTTCCCTTCACCAGGTAGACAGCACTAAGAAATCAGAAAACACCAAGGCTTTCCTTGAGAGGCTACGCAGAGTTAAAGAGGAGGGCCTGAAGGGGAGGCAGAAACCCTCCTAGGCCCAGCTTTGCCAGACTGAGAAAGGGGAGAGGTGGTTTTGGGGGCCTGCCCACACGTTCCTTTCTCCCAACCTTGCAGAAGAAAGGGAGCAATGCAGGGAGCCCAGACAGGAGGGTAGATGGGATGACACCTCACGGGTCCTATGGGTGTTTGGAATTTATGATCCTAAAATTCTACAGGACTTCCAAAAGATTTCCATAGCCTGAATGTCGGGGTCATGAAAATCCCTAGACCTGGGCTTAGAAACCTAGGGCTGGAATCCTAGCCTGCGGGTGGCAGGGGCACAGAAACAGTTTCGAGGCAAGAGAGAGAAAACCGATGTCTGGGCTACCTCACGGCTCCTCGTCTGACCCATATGTGATCCAGTCCCTGTCTCTGCGTATGCGTCTGACATTCTTCTCTGCATTATCTTAGCAAGAGTCTGAGCCAGGTATTATCCCACTTCACAGAAGAAGAAACTGAGGCTCAGAGAGGTGAAGTCCCTCGGCCAGGTCCTGCAGCTGGTCAGCAGGGGAGCCGGCAGGGAAGCCCAGGTCTGTGCTGGTGAGAGCCTGGGCCCTCCACCCCCAGACCTCCCATCTAACGGGGGAGGGAACCAGCCCAAAGCCTGGGATCCCTCCCAGGTGCTGGAGTCTCCAGAGCGAGCTCAGACCACTCTGGGCTCCACCACCCCCCACCCATTATCACAGCCTGCACTCCTGTTCCCAGCCTCACCAGGAAGAGGCTGGGTCCCGCCTGATTCATTCCTTTAATCGGGGATGAAGCAGTGGCAGCAGCTTCCTGAAGAACACTCAGACCCTTGTTAAAATTAAGTCATTGCTTTAATAACCACAGGGCAGAGGCGGCTGCGGCTGGGAGCACGTGGGCTCTCAGCATGTCCCGTGGGCCTTCAGGAGCCGGGCCCTTCCATGGGGCACTGGGTGCTGCAATTCCTCCACCCCGTGTCTGCTGCCTTTCTCCCTCCCCTCTCCCAGGGCCACGCCAAGGGGTAGCTGGCCTGGCAGGTGCCCCTCTGACAATCAGCCATGTGGGCAAACCCTGAGTCCTGGAGGCACTTCTAAAAGGTACACCTGTATGGGTTCTGGCTTCAGCCCCAGAGATGGGTTCAAGCTCAGAGAGGTTACATGACTTGCCCAGGGCCACACAGCCAGCTAGAGGAAGCACAGCGTCTGGAATCCAAGTCTACATAAAGCTTAACCAACTCGACATACGCTTCCCACTTTACGACATGGCTGCAGTGTGTCTTTTGTGGGTCCTGAAAAGTTACCTATTCCTGGGACAGGTGCAATCTCACCTGGGAAGACATAACTACCATTGTTACTCACTAGCCCTGCAGTTTGAGACAAACTGCCTGGCTTGTCTGTGCCTCAAATTCCTCATCTGTCACGTGGGCTATCACGTCATTGTGAATCTTGAATGAGATAACAAGCGAGCAAATGCCCAGCCAACTGTAAAGTGTGGTGCACGATGAGGATACGTGGGCCTTGGGAAAAAGGCAGATTCCAACAGACATCAGGACAAGGGTTGGGGAGCAGCAGGGAGGAACAGTGGGGGGGGGGAAAGTGGGCTGGGAAGTGACGAATGGGTCCCAGCACATCCCTGGGGAGAGAAGCACGCGGAGACCTGTGAGGCGGGAGCCCGGATACAAAGGAATCGGAGCCAGGCTCAGGGAGAAAGGGGCTCTCTGGCTGCACCACACAGGGCTGGGGCAGGGGACACCCTGGGGAGCTAATAGCAAGGGACCAGGAGACCCCACTCTTCCAGGACAAAGCAAGACGTGGCCAGGATCTGGCAAGCTGTGGCTGGGCTGTGCACTGCAATGGCCACGTCGCTTGCCCTCTGAGCCTTGGTTTCGCCTTTGTACATGGAGGTAATATGTCCACTTTAAAGGGTTATTGTGAGGCTTGGCAATAATGTGTATCACAGTGCTTGGCATATGGTAGGTGCTCAATAAATGCTTTCCATTGTTGTTATGATAATGATTATGATTATTAGCAAATTCCTTAATATCTCTGAGTCTGTTTTCTAGACTATAAAGTTGAAATAATCAGATCTACTTTACAGTGTTCTTGGGAGGCTGAAAAGTCATAGTGTATGTGAGACTGCCAAGTGCAGGCCCTGACACACGGCAGGTGCTTAGCTATCACCAGTCCATTCTCACATGCCCTTCTCTTTCTGACCCAATGCACAGATATGGACCTACAGATAGGCATGGTAGGAAGGTAGGCTTTGGTTCCATCCTAGAGCTCCCAGCTTCCCTTGAAAGGTAGTGAGCTCCCCAGCCCTGGAGACATCCAAAGAGAAGTTAGATGACATCATTTTAGAGAAGGAAGGTGACAATTTTCAGGTAGGGAGCTGGACTCAAGGCCAAAAGCCCTTCAAGCTTGGAGGACGCACAATCCTAGGACTCTGCAGGTGCTGATGACGTTGGATTGCCCGGCCCTGGCCTACAGTCTATACAACCTTGAACTTGAAGCCAGGAGGTGAATCCCAGCTCAGCTTCTTCCATGTTCTCAGGGTCTGCACATCTCAGGGGAACAAGCAGCTGTTTTTCCTAAAGACAGGCGACCTGTTCAGCCGCCTGCCAGCCAAAGGCCCGTACTCGAAGCCCATACTCATCTACAGGAAGAGTACAGCCCTCCCCTGAAGTGTCTCAAAGCTAGGAAGAGAGCAGAGCCTCCCACAAAAGCAGGCAGAGGCCTGCCTAGTACGCATGCCGCGGGGCGCCCGCGGTGTGCTGGAAGGCTCCGCACCTACAGCCCCTTCCCAGCCCCCGGGCAGCCCCGGGCCCAGCCCCAGCAGGTGTGTTTAGAGAAGTACATCCCAAGTCTCGCCCTGTACATGTTCCTCGGCTCAATTACAGGCTCAATTTTCTTTTCTGTTTAATCCCCAAATCAATATGTGTTCATACATATTTAATCGGGAGGCTGTTTTTATTAGAGTGGGGATTAGTTTTACATCTTTCTCCCCACTGCTTAGAAGACATCCACCACTCACAAGAAAGACGAGTAGATTAATGAGGAAAAGACCCAAACACAGGCTGGGCCCGGCACCCCGGCCAAGTCAGAACACGGAGCACCCCTCTTGGGCTCGCTGTTCCTTCTGCATGGGACTGGGGTCCCGCTGCCTCCCAGCTTCCTCTCTCTGGGGCTGAACCCCCCAAATCCTGCCATAGGTCCCTGCCCAGGGACACTCCCCAGGATCCTTCCAGACCTGTTCCCCAGGAGCCAGAAAAACAAGGGCCAGACGCCTGTTAGAGGTCAGAAAGGGGAGGTCACCCTCAGCCTTGCCTTCCGGAAATAATAGATTTCTCCTTCCAACTCCGAGTCACGGCTGAGCAGAATAAATTATCACCCGTTCACAGCGTAATCACTGTCACACTCAGCCCCGGCTGCCATCTGCTTCTTCACCAGAATCCCCACCTAGCCAAGCTGGAAGGAAGGAGGGGACACATGGACAGGTAGGTCACCGTGCTGGCCAGAGAAGGACAAGGGCAAAGCATGTGGGGTCTGGAGCAAGAGGAGAAGGCCTGGCAAATTCCTCAGCATGCCTGTTATATAGCAGGCAACAAAGGGCAGGCCTGTGCCAAGCCCCAGCTACACATCATCTCATTTAATCCTCGTCCTGTCTCTACGAGACAGATCTGAGTCTCATCATCCGCATTTTACAGAGGAGGAGACAGAGGCTGGGTGGGAGTATAGGCCTTGCCCAAGGCCTCACAGTCAGGAATTAGCAGAACGTGGACTTGAGCCAGGACCACGCAGCTGCAGTCTGTGCTCTTAGCTGTTTGTCTGCGTGCACCACCCCTGCCCCCGTCGTGCAACGGCTCTCTCCTCAACACACGCTGGGGTCTTTCATGGTGACATCCATAGACAGCAATATTTTGGAAGCACCAGTTATTGGCTGGAAATTGTCAGCCACCAAGGAACCTGGGGATGCTGGGTGTGGTTGGTGCCTCGGCTCACGGCCACCGCCTCTCCCCTCTGCCCCTTCATCGACTCGTGCCTAACATCCCCACTGTGCCTAACATACCCACTCCGCCAGGGCTGTGCTCAGAGCCGGGCTATGGGGATGAACGAAACCAGTCATGGTCCGTCTCTCACTTGACCAGCAGTCTTGTGGGTGAGGCGCGCCTGCCCATGGAACCAAGGTCCTGGAGAACGTGTCCCTGCCCAGGGTTCTCCCCATCCCCCAGCCTCACCTGTCCACCACCTGGCTTCCTGCAGTCATCCTGCAGCCAGGGCACCCCACCACACAGTCCAGGAGCGCCTGCGCCTGTCCTTCCGAGAACTCACCCCGTTTGCAATTATCTGAGTGCAGAGACCGGGCCTGTCTTACTCACCACTGGATTTTATTCCTCGCTGGAGTTGAGAACAAAAACGAAGGGAGGAGGAAAGAAAAAGGGAGGAGGGAGAAAGGGAAGACACTTGGGCCACTTTTGAAACACCAAATGCTCCCCCAAAGGCCCTTTGCTTCCTTCTCATTCAGAGATGAAGTTTGACTCGGTTCCCCGAAACTTGCAGAGACTGTAAAGAAACAGACAGCCAGAGTCAGAAAGAGGAAGCATTTCGAGGGTTTCCCAACAGGGCACCTGTCGGCATCCACTGAATCAACCCCTCGCAAAGGCCGGTGTCACTGCTCTCTTCTCAAAGCTTCCAGAGGCGGAGGCAGGAGCAGAATGACCTCACATCTAACGACACCCTGACCTCCACAAAGGCTCGGTCCGAACTGCCCCAGAGTGTGCTTCTGGCCAAGGAGCCCCTGGAGAGACCTGTGCGTCTCCCACAGGCCACCTATTCCAAATGCGTCCCCACGACGGCCAGCTGGAAGGCCCCAGGTGACACCGGGGCTGTCTGGGGGCCGGTGCAGTCACTCTCTGCTCACATGAACCACTCGGCAGTCTGCGTTTGATGGCGGGTTAATTCCTGAACAGAACACATAACGTAGGCAGTGTGATTCCTCATTTAGCTGTCAGATTGGGATAAAAAATGTGTGAGAGAGAAAACCCAAGGGGGAAAAAAATTGGATAATGATGAATTGTGACAGAATGCTCCAAAGAAACACAAGCCGTCTCCCCCACCGTGTTGTGCCCACCGTCGCTTCGCTGGAAAATATCCTAAGTGTGCAGGGGCCTTCTCCTTGGCACTTTACAGCTCTTCCCGAGAAGAGCCTGGTCTGCTTTTGTCAATGTTCTCGTTTCCTCCGCAAATGCAGCGATGCATCAGAGACCCAGGCGGGCACGCGAGCCAAGACGTCCTCCCGTCTCCCCCACACGACAGCGCCTCTTGTACCATGCGCCGAGCAGACGCCTTGCACTGCGGTGTTAGGATGCACACTCGGAAGGGAGAGAGAGGGAAGAGAGAAAAAAATAATGATTTTGCTGTGATAAGTGTCAACTCTGCCTGCATCTGAAAAGAACTTCTTGTTTTGCAAAACGGAACATTATCTGAATGTACAGAAGCAATAGATTGAAGCGAGAATGTTTCCAAGATCAGAAGTTGTTTGGCTGCCCGTGGAATCAACGTAAACAATCATCCCTGGATGTTTCCTCACACCACACGAGGACCGGCTGAAAAATTAGCAGCCCTCGGAGGCTCTTTGGGACTTAGGCCAGTGCCCCTTCCCCGAGGAGAGCCCAGAATCACTCCCCTTGGCTGAGGAAGCTCATCTCCCTAATAACGTTTAAGAACAGGCAGGTCACCTGCTGGTTGGAGACACCTTGGCGTTAGGGCGTGATGGCCTTTAGGAAGTCGGCCATTTAAAGCTGGCCTGTGGCTTCTTGAACAGCAGCAAGTTTAGATGACGTGCCGAGAAGGTCCTCCCCCTCTCTGAGTGCCTGTGTGCCCATATGTGGAACAGGAAGCTGTCATGGGCCACCTCCACGTCTCCCTCAGAGGCTAAAAGCAGTGGCCTTCTGGGACTGGCACCACAGCCCAGGGACTGCCCAGGGTGTAGGTTAAGAAACACCCACCGAGGGGCAGATGAGCCTGGAGCCTCCTGGAAGACAGCAGACCTGGACACGGCTCACCCAGTGGAGGGACGGAATAGACATTCCCTTCCCAAGGTGGACTCCGGTGGTGTCAGACGTTGGGGGCGAACCAGATGGCCTCACACCAACCCTAGGAAGCAGGAGTTGTTCTCCTCATTTTAGAGATGGAGAAATGGAGGCTCAGTGAGGTAGAGTGACCTGCCCAGAAATCTAGAGTCATACTTGCCACTCTCTCCTCCCAACATCCAGTCTGTCCCCAAGCCCTTAGTACCACCTCCAAAATACCTCTGGACTCTGTCACATATCTCTACCCCTACTGCCACCACTCGGTCCAAGCCACCACCATCC
Source organism: Propithecus coquereli (assembly GCF_000956105.1). Classification (NCBI taxonomy): domain Eukaryota; kingdom Metazoa; phylum Chordata; class Mammalia; order Primates; family Indriidae; genus Propithecus; species Propithecus coquereli. The sequence continues at coordinate 5,960,631 of NW_012142523.1, forward strand.
CTCCCTGGAATTGCCTACCAGCCTCCCTGCCTCTAGTCTAGTCTCCCCACCATCAGCCAGAGATCGCCTTCTAAAATGCAGCACCATGTCACCCCACTCAACCCTTCGGCGGCTCCCCATTGCCCTGGTGATGAAATCTAGGATCCTCAATAGGTCACTTATGTGTTTCATGGTCACCACCCACCTCTGTAGCCTCATCTCTGGCCACTTCCTTCCTCACACTCCAGCCCCAGCCATTGGACCCACTCAGTTTTCCCCAGGAGGCAAGTTCTCTTCGCTTCTGGTCCTTTGCACATGCTGTTCCCTTTGCCTAGTGAACCCTCTCTCCTCCCTCCCATTTGGTTCTATCACCTATCAGAGCCCCCTGGGTGTCACCTCTTCCAGGAGACTTCTGTGGCCCCCCAGCCCAGGTTGATCTCTCCCACCCTTCTTCCAGAGCCCCTACACCTCCTGTATCACATTCTACTGAAATGGCCCATGCGCTGTCTGCAACATCCACTGGCCCTTAACACCACAGAGGATGCAAGGACCACATCTGCCTTACTCATCATCATGCCCTGAGCACCTAGGACTGCACACAGTAGGCACTCCAGAACTCTTCGCTGGATGAATGATTGAATGAATGAACGAATGCATAAGTGAATGGGAGAATGAACAACATGGCCAGAGTGAGCTTTCCTTCTCCATATATCCAAATGTGTAAAAGGCACCAGGCGAGTCCATCAATAAGGCAGGCACTCGCTCCTCTCAGCCTGTCCTTGGCTGGGAGTCGGGTGATGGATTTCCGGAGGTGATGCATGGGAGCGTGAGAAGGGCGGAGTGGACGCATGGAAGAGTAGAATATAGATTTCTATAGATTAATCATTTGTCATTCCTGCCACTGGGCACACTCTCTCTCTTTCTCTCTCTCACACACACACATGCTCCTTCCCTACCCGGTCCCCCCCTTCCAAAGAAGCACAACTCACACTGCCCTTGGACCAGGCAACAGGGGCACACACTCACAAACACACACGCATGCAGAGTCACAAACGCACTCAGAGAGACACTTTACACACATCTGCATATCACAAAAACCCTCAACACACAAATCCAGACATGTACTCTGTACCAAATCTTCACAGCTTCCCTACCACCTAGGACACACACGCGCGTGCACACACACACACACACACACACACATATGCAGGGGCGTACGTGCTCTGACATCCAGAGACAGATGCACACTTGCTCTTACACACAGAGGGGCACACAGAGAAACACACACTTACCGATGCACAGAGTACGTAAGAGTGCACACGTACTGTTACACACACACAGAGATGCACACACACAGGGTGCACACTTACTCTTATGCACACATGGAGGTGCACACTTAGAGATGCACAGCTACTCTTACATACCAAGGGACACATTTACTCTTGTGCACACACGGAGATGCACATTTACACTTGCACACGTGAGGCGCACACTTGCTCCAACACACACATTCTCACATCTTCTCTCATTGCCTTAACTGTTCTCCCCTATTCCCAAGCTCCCATCAGTCTTCCTTACAGAGCTCTGAGCCCCTCCAGGACTGAGGCCAGGGCCCTGAGCACTCACCTCTTTCTCTCTAGGGGGGAAAACCAGTAAGGCAGGTGCCTGTTCATTTATTTCTCATGTTGAGTCCCCCACATTAGAGGTAAAGGGAAGAGGGAGAAGCCAAGGTGAGCTCAGGGTGAAGTCCCCCAGGTACCTCCGCTACTTGGGTTTCATGTGTGCCCTATGAGTCGCTCTTTGCAGGGTGCACAGTTACTAAAGAAGAAATTGACAAGGGGCAGTCACTCCATCATCACAACTGAAGGGGGGAAGCCCCTGGCCTCAGCCTTTCCCGGGCCAGCCACTCCACTTAGTACTGGGAAGATAAAGGTCAAAGGAATACCTCCTCCCTCAGCACCCCACAGGTCCCTGCCCCTACCTTCCCACAGGCCCTGTCTGCCCTCCCTGGTGGCCCAGGCACCCTGAGGCACCTCCTCACCCCATCGGGCCTGCCCTCTACTCCAAGCTCTTGCAGTACTTCCCAAAGACCCCCACGAATGCCTCCTAGAGTCCCAGACTCAGAGTTTTCATGCATTTTTCCAAAGTTCAGAGCCATCATAAGACATACACACATACACACACACACACACACACACACACACACACACACACACAGTACTTTAGCTTCCAGACCCACAAGCTATGTGAGTGCCTGGTGTTCCCTAAAGCCTTCGGGGTCATACCAGGCCGCCCCCCTCTGCCTCAACAGCACTTGGAGACTCTCACCCTGTGCCCTGTTCCCTCTCCCAGGTATCTCCTAATCCACAAATTCCCACACACTCCCTATACCAGTCATCTGCATAAACATTGAGTTTTTACCTTGCGCTGCCAGCAACATGGCCCTCAGCTCTCCTCCAAGCCTCCTTCCTAGCTTCTGGTTATTAGAAACTAAACACCTTAAATGTCCCACCTTGGGAACCTAGGTACCCAGGTCCCTGCCTGCTCCCCACAGGAAGCCACTCCTGAATTGTACTGTCATAGCCCAATCAGAATATTAGTCATTGCTCATTCACCTATTCACTCAAACACTTACCCTGGACACTCTGAGCTATGTCTTTCAGGTGCCTCCCCCATGGAGCTTGCCATCCATGGAGACCCAAACACTCACAGAAGGACCAAATCCAAGGGCAGAGAGATGACTCAAAGTCTCTTGCTGCAGGTCAATAAGTAATGACACCTGCCCAGATCCAGAGGCCCCATCAAGACTTAGGAAGAAAAGTTTGCAGCAAGGAGGCCATCTGATCTGTGCCCCTGCACCTAAGCATGGTGGATCCCAAACCTGCCAGGCAGAGGGGGGCAACCTCCAGCTCCTAAGCAACCCCACAGATGCAGCAAAAAGAACCAGCCCTTCGTGACTGTGTCTGTTTTGTTCCCCGCTTACATGCCACATGCCAACTACTGTGCCAACCTCATAACTCTCTGAAGGCCTGGAGGTGAACCTATGAGCACACACGAATCCACTCAGGGGACACCATTGAGGCCCAAAGAGGTGAGTACTTCCTCCTGGGAGTCCTTGATCATCTTCCAGGGGGGATTTTAGGGGTACCAGAGAAGCTGGGCTGGTCCGTGGCGGGGGGGTTCTTGTGCCCTTTCTGCTGGACTCAGTTTCCTAGAACCTCTTATTTCTCCCTGGAGAGCCCTTCCATGCCAGCATCTCTACGGATGCTGGGGCTGGGGCGGGGGCGGGGGGACAGTGCAGGGAACCACCTCCCATTGCTTTTGATCTCAGCCACACTCAAGCTGTTCCAGCATCCAGCTGCCTCTCTTCTGTCTCCCTTTGAAGTCCTTAAGTAAGGATGGCTGTAGATTACAGCCATTTCAGCCGCCTGGAGTGGGACCTTCTCAGGCTGCCTTCCCTCTGCTACTAGCTGTTTGCTCTATCTGGGGGTCCCTGAAGCCCCTGCTCCAGGCTGGCCAATGCCAGTGCTTCTCCCCCACCACACGTCCAGGGCATTCGTGCAGTAATGACCCCGCATCTCTTCATGTACCTTGCGCCCAGAAGAAAGCCTTGCAGTGACTTTACTGGCTCTCCAAGCACTAAGCTGAGCTTCCCCCCGGGATGCAGCCAAGGCCCTCAAAGTTCCCAAGTGTGGCTTGGGGAACTCTCCGTGGTGCTGAAGCCAGGTACCTCATCACGGTCATCTGAGAGTTTAAAATCAGCCACCCAAATTATGGTCCGCTCAGTACTGCACTGAACAGGAAGATGGCCAGCATCTCTCTTCTCTTCCTAATACAACTTTGATTTTTTCTGGGCAAATTGCCTCTCCCTCCTCCTTACCAAGGTTCTGTCTTTCATCTTCCTCTTCCCTCTCTCTGCTCTCTCTCCAGGCTCCACTACCCTTCTCTGCAGCTTAAACCTCCCAGTGCTACCTCTGACATGTTGCTGGCAAGCAGAGTGAACTTTTCAAAGCACAAATCATGTCGCTCCTCTGCTGTAAACCCTTCTCCAGCTTCCCATGGCTTCCACAGTAAAGATTAAACTCCTTAACTGTTTTAGATACCAGGCCCTGCTTGTGCTGGTCTCAGCCTAGCATCCCAGCCTCATCCCACTGGCCTTCTTCCTGTCCCACTACATCCCCTTGCTCCCTTCCTGTGGACGGCCTCTGCTCACACATTCCCCTCCTCTCTCACCGTCTAATGCACTCACCCCGCAGAGCTCAGCCCCCAGCACAGCCTCCAGGAAGCTTAATCTGGCCCCACCATCCAGGTTAGGTCCTCCCAGGATCGCTTTCTTAGAATTGTTCTCCTTTCCTTCAAAGCACTTGCCTTGGTTTTAATTACTCACTCGTCTGTGTGATTAATTGACTAATATCTGCCCCAACATTCCCATTAGACTGAGAGAAAAGACCTCACGCGTGTTTATTCAGAGTCCTCACCAGAGCCTAACATGGCATCTTGACCACCATGGGCACTCGATACATATTCCTTGAATGAATGAATGAATGAATGCATGCATGGCTGAGAAGAGGCTCATCGCTATGCTGTGAGAGAGCTGGCAGCCCCTAGCCAGGCCATCCCAGCTCTCTAATCATGCCATGTTATCAGACCAAACATGGGGTTGCCTCCTAAGAAAAGAAATAAGAAACAGGTCCCTCCTCTCAGCCCCACTCCAACTGCTCAGAGCAGTGCCGCAGAAGGTCAGGTGCATGGACCTGTTCAAGTCTCAACTCCAGCTCTTCCTGAAATGGCACACGGTGATTGCAGGAGGGCCTGGGCCAGGAACCCCAGAACTTCCCAGCCTAGCCCTCCTTCTGGCAGGTCCCAGCTTAAACAAGCCACCTTCAGGTTTAGCATCAAGGCCAGAGAAACAGGTAGACCAGGAAAATTCTAGGAGCCCACAAGAGACGTTGTGGTGCTAGAAAGGGCCGGAACCTGGAAATTCAGACCCTTGACTTCAAATCTGATATTGACTCTCTCAGAACAGGACCTGAGGCTGTCACCTCCCTGCCTCATTCCTGTCCCCAGGCTGCCTTCATTCTGCCCCCAAGGTCTTTGGGAACAAAAAGAGCCCAGCATCGAGGCCTTTGGCTATCCCCCCTTTGAGGGTGGCAGTGGCTGTCCGCCCACTCCTCCTCCCCACCCAGGCCCCCAGCACATGCCCCACCCCACTGGGCTCCAGATTTTGTTCATGCTCTTCCATTCTGCTAGAAATTAAGATGCATTTTCCTTGGTTAGTCACCCCTGTGTCACTAAAACCCGGGGACAGAACCTACTTCTTGTCTTCCAACCTTTTCCTACACCTTTTCAAAGGGAAGGGGGAAAAAGCTCACGGCGACACCCCCTTGCAGCTCCAGGCGCTTTAATGAATTCCAGCCTTCAGGGAGAACGACGGCTGTGTTAACGGTGCTAGTGAAAAATGAGGGGAGGAACAGTGAAGCAAATTCCTTTTTATTGACTTTTAGTGAGCTATTTAATCCAAACAGCTCATTATCTGCAATATAAATATACTATATAATGGATTTTGCAATAAGAACAATTAGTTTTGCAATTAGCATGAGAATAAGCTCTCCCCAACTGCAGAGAAGGCAAGGCCCAGACATTGGGGGTTGGGGAACTGGGTTGGAAGGAGTGGGAGGGGAGAAGTGAGGAAGCAGCCCTGCAGGTGGAGAGGGCGGGGCCCTGTCCCCCTCCCAATTCCACTTCCCAGTGTAGCCCTAGGTTTGCCGGGCCATTGCCGCTAGACAAGACAGCAAAGCCACATTGGTTAAAACAGGCTTTCGGCAGATCTGGGATCAAGGCTCCGCTCCATCACCTACCAGCTGTGCAACCCTGGGCAAGCCACTTAAGCTCTCTGAGACTCAGCTTCCTCATTTAAAAAAATGAGCATTGCTATAGGACTTCTTCGTGCAGTTGTTATGAGGCTGACGTGAGGTGATATACCAGTTCCTGCCACAGGATGCATCCTCAGTGGATGCTTCAGAGGGTGCTGAGCTGGGATTTCTTTGCATCTCCTTGGCCAACCTCCAGGAATCACATCTGTCTTACTCACCACTAAATCCCTGCTGCCTGGCCCAGTACATAGTGGGCACTTAATAAATATTTATTGACTAAATGTTGCTAAGTAAACAAAATTCAATGGCTGCTTGGCCCAGCGCCTGGTACATAGTAGGCACTCAATAAATATTCCCTGAATAGATATTGCTAAGTAAATGAAAGCAGTGGCTGTTTCCCTCCTGAAACGGGGCAGCAGCCTCGTCTCAGGAAGCTGTGCAGATAAGCAGAGTGACAAAGGCCAGTCTGCAAAAACAAAGTGTTCTCTGCAGGCCCCACATCTAGACTCCATTTCTTGAATTTCCCAGCCCAGCTCTCTCTGCCATCTGCCTCGGCTAGCTCTTCACAGAGTCAGGGCCTCCTGCCCACATCCCCTCTTCTCTGCCACCAGAGTCTTCCTGAACATAGTTCGGGTTCAGCCCTTGTCCCCCAGCTGCTCCCAGTCCCTGCCCTGCCCGGACTGGAATTTTGAGCTCACTGGTGCTCACAGGCAACGGGAGAAGCGCCCTTTCCAAAGGCGAGCGAAAGGGCTTTGGGTTTTCCAAATAACCCCACACACAAGCAAGTGCAGCAGTTAAGACACCCACTTTTAACCAGACAGCCTAGGTTTGTATCTGGGGGCTCCATTTTCTAGCTACATGATGTTGGACAAGATCCTTAGCCTCATTTGACTCATCTGTAAAATGGGAATGATAATAATGTTCCTTATATTCTGGAGTTTGAGGGAGAAGTAAATAAGAAATCCACGGGAAGCACTCACCACAGTAAGGTCTCAACAGGTGTTAACTAGCAGCGTGGTTACCACCCTCTGCTGCGGATTGTCAAGACCACACGTAGACCACATGCCTGGGACCGGACTCCACCGCCTCCTGGCCTCTCTCCTGCAAGCTTTGCTCAAGGTATTTCACCTCTTAGTCCCAACCAGGTGGCAAGCTCTCTCTTAGATTCTTCATACACATTAGCCCTTGCAGGTAGGTAGGTTTAGGTGTTATGCAGGTGAGGAATCCAAGCCTCAGGAGGTGTGGGGACTTGTCCAAGGTCATACCGATGGCCAGCGGTGGAGCCAGGACTCAACTCCAAATCTTTCTAAGCTCCAACCTCTTCTCTCACATTTAGGGGCTAAATGTGTCCTGAAGAAATGAACAAAAACAAGGAAAGAGACGAATCCTTTTATTTAAATCTCCAGATGTTGTACCCTGAGCCCCGGGGAGATAACTGCTCCAATGGCTGGAGCACGCCTGTGTGGGGGAAGGGGACAGTGCCCCTGAGTCAACCCAGGGACGCATTGTCTTAGGCACTAGCAAAGACCAGCTGGCTGTGCTCACCGCAGAAGTCCTGAGCTTGGGCTGAGGCTGAAATGACCTTCAGCCCCCCACAACGTCCGGCTGCCGATGAATGCTCAAGCGTGTGTCACACACCAAAAAACAGGCAGAAAACAGGAGTTTCCCTGCAAGTGAACACACTGGCCAAGAAGACCCGGCCACAGCCCTGCTGAGGAGGGAGGGTGGCGAGAGGCCCTCCAAAGATGCCAGTCACCCCAAAAACTGACGGGAATCTCTCTGGACGTAAACCAAGAACGCTGGCTTCAGAGATGCCCAGCCCCAGGTCCAGTCCCAGTTCTGTTATTTGATGTTCTGCAAATAGTCACTCGTTCTTTCTGAGCCTCTGTTTTCTCATCTATAAAGTGGGGGCAGGAATACGCTACCTCCCAGAGCAGGAGCAAGACACAGCATGGAACATGCAAACACATTCTTGGCACCTACCAAATGGAAGCTCTTACTGTCCCTATTACTCTTTAAAAGGCATGGCACTGGCAGGCGCGGTGGCTCACGCCTGTAATCCTAGCCCTCTGGGAGGCCGAGGTGGGAGGATC
>NW_012142524.1:0-325 GCF_000956105.1 Propithecus coquereli
ACACTCTCTCACACACGCGCGCACGTGCGTGCGCACACACACACACACACATATATGTGTATAATTTTGTTAATCCCCTCATGAATTAATGGGCACTGGGTTGATTCCACGTCTTTGTGATTGTGAATTGTGCTGCAATAAACACTCAAGTGCAAGTGTCTTTTCTATAAAATGACTTTTTTTCCTTTGGGTAAATACCCAGTAGTGGGATTGCTGTATCAAATGGTAAGTCTCCTTTTAATTTTTGGAGAATATCCATACTATTATTCACAGAGCTTGTACTAGTTTGCAGTCCCATCAACAGTGGATAAGTGTTCCTTTCTCT
>NW_012142524.1:1352-1869 GCF_000956105.1 Propithecus coquereli
ATTTGAGCATACCAGGTACCTCATATAAGTGAAATCATATAGTATTTGCCCTGTTATGACTATCTTATTTCATCTACCATGTCCTCAATGTTCACCCTTGCTGTAGTATGTGTCAGAATTTTGTTCTTTTTTTTATCTTCTTATGAGAAGCTTATTTATTTTAATTTCAAAATATCAGGGGGATGCAAATGTTTGGGTTACATGGATTGCTTTTGTATTGTTTAAGACAAAGTTGTAAGTGTGCCCATCACCCAGAGAGTGTACATTGTACATGTTAAGTATGATTTTACTCATTCCCTCTTCCCCCCTTCCATCTCCATGACTTCTGTTGAGTTTCACTTTGTATTGTGCACATGATTGGTTAGTTTCAATTTAGTAGTGAGTACATGTAGTGTTTGTTCTTCTATTCTTGCAATATTTCACTTAGGAGAATGGTATCCAGTTACATCCAGATTATTACAAGAGGTATTAATTCATTTTTTATGGCTGAGCATATATATGTGATATACATATACCA
>NW_012142524.1:5178-6569 GCF_000956105.1 Propithecus coquereli
ATATGGACATTTACTGGACAGATCCTCTAAACAGAAAATAAACAAAGAAATATTGGACTTAAACAGGACTCTATAGCAAATTGTCCTAAGAATTACAGAATTTTCTACCCGAAAACTACTGAATATATACATTCTTTTCATCAGCACATAGGACATTCTCTAAGATTGATCACATCTTAGGGCACAAAACGTGTCATCAAATTAAATAAAATACAAATTATATCATGTGTCTTTTCAGAGCATGGTGGAATAAAATTAGAAATCAACACCAACAGAAACACTCAGTTGTATACAAAATCATGGAAATTAAACAGCCTACTGCTGAATGATTTTGGGTCAAGGAGGAAATTAAGATGGAAATCAAAAGATTCCTCAAAGTAAATGACAAAGGGGACACAAGTCATCAAAATCTATGGGATTCAGCAAAAGCACTCCTAAAGGGAAAATTCACAGCCTTAAATGCCCACATCAAAATTTCATTCATTTTTAAGGCTGAAAATATTACATTATGTCTATGTACCATTTTGTTTATCTATTTATCTGTGGATGGACACTTCGGTTCCTTCCATTTTGGGCTATTGTGAATATTTCTGCTATCAATATTGATATACAAATATCTCTTAGAAATACTACTTTTAGAATTTTAGAGTATATTCTAAGAAGTGGAATTTCTGGATCATATGGTAATTCTATTTTTAATTTTTTTAGAAAACATCCTACTCTTTCCATAGCAGCTGCACTATTTTACACTTCAACTAACAAGATAGAAGTGTTTCATATCCTCACCAACATTTGCTATTTTCCACTTTTTTTGATAATAATCATCCTAATGGGTATGAAGTAGTATCTTACTGGGAGTTTGATTTGCATTTTTCTAATGATTGGTTAATATTGAGCATCTTTTTAGGTGCTTATGGCTATTTGTATATTTTCTTTAGAGAAATACCTACTTAAGTCCTTAGTTGATTTCTAATTTATTTTTTGTTGTTCAGTTGTAGGAGTTCTTTGTATATTCTGGATATTAATCCCTTATTATATAATAGGATTTGCAAATATTTCCTACCATTCTGTTGGTTGCCATTTCATTCTGCTACTAGTGTCCTTTAATACTCAAAAGTTTTAATTTTGATATAATCAAATTTACCTGTTTTTCTTTTTGTTGCCTTTGCTTTTGGAGTTATATTCAAAAAGTCATTGAAAAATTCAATGTCATAAAGCTTTTCTCCTATCTTTTCTTGTAGTGGTGTAGTGAGTAGTTTTATAGTTCTAGCCCTTATCTGTAGGTATTTAATCCATTTTGAGTTTATTTTAGTATGTGGTGAAAGGTAGAATCCAACTGCATTTTGATATATTTTGGTATGTTCTGTTTTCATTTGCATTTATGTTAAGAT
>NW_012142524.1:6619-7324 GCF_000956105.1 Propithecus coquereli
TAGGTTATTTACTCTGTTGATTGTTTCTTTGGCTGTGTAGGAGCTTTTTAATTTAATCAAGTCCCATTTATTTATGTATTTCTGTTGATGCTGTGATTGACCTTCGGGGTCTTCTACATAAATTCTTTGCCTAGGATGATATCTAGAAGAGTTCTTCTTATATTTTCTTCTAGAATTCTTATGGTTTTAGGTTTAGGTCTTTTATTCATCTTGAATTAATTTTGGTGAGTGGTGAGAGACATGGATACTGCTTTGATGTTCTACATGTAGCTATCTAATTTTCCCAGCACCACCTATTGAGTGAGATTCTTTTCCCAGTGTATATTTTCGTATGCTTTGTTGAAGATCAGATGGTAATATGTGGATGGTTTTATATCTGAGTTCTCCGTTCTGTTCCATTGGTCTATGTTTATATTTTTGTGTCAATAGCGTGTTGGTTTGGTTACTATAGCTTTGTAATATGGGTTAAAGCCTGGCAAAGTGATGCTTCCAGATTTGTTCCTTTTGCTTAAGGTTGTTTTGGCTATTTGGGCTCTTTTCTGATTCCATTACAAAGCATAGAATTATTTTTTCTACATCTGTGAAAAATGACATTGGTATTTTTTGAGGATTGCATTGAATCTGTAAATCACTTTGGATAGTATAGACATTTTAACAATTTTGATTCTGCTAATTCATGAGCATGATATGTTTTTCTATTTGTTT
>NW_012142524.1:11552-16354 GCF_000956105.1 Propithecus coquereli
AAATATTAAGGCTACCTGGTTTGAGATTTATTATAAAGCTAAAGTTATTAAGAGAGTGTTATATTAATCTAAAGATGGATAAATAGATCGATGGAACAGAATAGTTAATAAAGAGACCAACAGATATCCTCCCCACAAAGAAAAATAATAATAAAAGCATGTTTCTATACAAAAACATTTACATGGAAGTTCATAGTAGTTTAATTTGTAACAATCAAAAACTGGATGCAACTCAAATACTTATCAACAGAAAATTTTTTTGTTTAAAATTGTTTTGGTAGATTTACTCTGTGGAATACTAACCAGAAGCTTGAAAGAATAAACCAATTTTGAAAGCCAAGTTTGATCTGATTATGGTAATAGGATGCTACCAGGGTACTTGATACCCAAGGGAATGTGTCAATGACTAGTGAGTCATGGAGTTTGATGGGGTGATATAGATAAAACCAGGATCTTGCTCAATGGGCACAAAATTATCAAAATATTGTGATCAGAAAGCTTATGTTACACTTTGCAATAGGAAATCATTTCCTTCCTATCAGTTTTCAGATGCAAGTCAGAGGCAGCGTTCATAAATAAAAGAACATCCATTTTTTTGACCAAAGACCCTACAAAGTCATTGCAAGTATTGGAAGTAAATATTCTCTCTGTCCTTTTGCAAAGGGTCATGCCTCTTTTCCAGGCTAACAATGCCTGAGTGAAGCAGAGTAATTAAGCTTTTAAGGGCTGAAGGGTATGGGTATTGAGCCAACATTAATGCAAGCAGACCATCACAGCCCCATGGCTAGGGTAGGAGATCATGGAACCCTGGGGATAAACAGTGCTCTGAATCAAGTTGCTGCAACTGCAGACTCATGGTACTGTTGGTGTCTTGTCCCTGAGTGTACAATTAAGATAAATATACTTAACTGTAGGCAGAACCTTCACATTTTACCCCCGACCTCTCTAATCAGAGCTATAAAGACAAGAATGTGTATTACTTTTCTGGGGTTGCCATAACAAGTGATCACAAACTGCATGGCTTAAAACAACAGAAATCTATTCTTTCACAGTTGTGGAGAATAGAAGTCAAGGTGCCACTAGGGTTGGTTCCTTCTGAGGCTCTGAGGAGAAATCTGCTCTATGCCTCTCCCCTGGCTCCTAGTGGCTGCTGATACTCCCTCTCATTGCTGGGCTTGCTGATACCTCACTGCAGACAGCCTCCGTCATCACTTGGCCTTCTTCTCTCTGTGAGCCTCTGTTTCTATTTTTCTTCTTATAAATCTTGGATTCGAGCCAACTCAATCTAATATGACTTCATCTTAACTTTACTAATGACATCTGAAGGCACTATTTCCATAAAAGGTCACATTCTGAAGTTCCAAGCGAACATGGATTTTGGGAGGACACTATTCAACCCAACAAATAGGGCTAAATGAAAATACCCAAAGCTACTCATTTTTGATATCCCAAAAGTAAATGCAGAAATTAGCACCATGATCGAAGACTTAAAACAGGATTTGGCAAACTATTAATATATCCTGTGAGACAAATTTGGTCCATTGCCTCTTTTTAGAAATAAAGTTTTATTGGAATATAGCCACACTCATTAGTTTATGCACTGTCTATAGCTGCAGAGTTGAGCAGTTTTGACAGAGACCTTATGATCTGCAAAGCCTAAAATATGTAATATCTGGCCCTTTACAGAAAAAGTTTGCCAATCCCTGACTCAAAGGACACAGTTGGTGATTGGCATAATGTCCCAACCCCCTTATCTTTCTGGATCCTACTAAAGCTGGAGGAATTATATCAAATGAAGGTGGATTATTGTTAATTTAACCAGATGGTATTGGTATTTTAAATCATAGCTTTTGTGCTAATGTGGTTCTTTACTGAAGATGATCAATACAACTTTTGGCATTCACTATGTAACCATCGATCTGTGAATGTGTAGTTATTGGCCTATATCAGTAGGGTTGATCAAAAGCAGTTTGCCTTTACATGACTTTAAATGACATTCCTACTCAGACTCAGTAGTATATATTTGCTGTCTTACCACAAGGCTGTATTAACTGTCAGAACTCTGATGCAATACAGTCTTTAAGAATCTTGTTTTCTTGATGTTCTCTAAAGCATCATGTTAGTGCACTATACTAATGGCATCATAGCAATGGGACGTGGTGAGCAAGAGGTGGCAAGTACCATTAATACCCTCGGATGACACTTGCTTCTCACAAGGTAAGAAAAAAAAAAAAAGACTCACAGAGCAGCCACATTGGTGAAGTTTTTGGAGGTCCAGTGGTCTGTGGAATGTCAGAATACTTCTCTAAGCAAAAACAAAACAAATCAAAAAACCTCAGCTGCACCTCACACTTCTCATTATTAAGAAACAGGCACAGCATCAGGCGAGTATCTTTGTATTTTAGAGGCAGAATATGTGATACTTGAGAATAAATCTCTGAAGCTTCCTTTGGGTCACTCAGCAGGCTTCCACTTTTGAGTAGGACCCAGAGCAAGAGAGACCCCTGCCTCCAAGTCAGGCTCTGACCCAGGCACCTTGCTGCTTTGGCCTCGTGGCTTATCAAATCTGATAATGCTGGAGGTATCCATGGTGGATAACGGTGCTCTGTGTTATTTCTGGAAAGCCTCAGTGATAGAGTATCAGTGCAAATCTCTATATTTCCGGAGCACTGCCTTGCCTTTCATAGCAACAATAAATAACTTTCTGCATTATAAAAAAAAAAAAAAAAAAAAAACTGCTGTCCCACTGGGTCCTAGCAGAGACTGCACACTTGACCATGGGGCACTAGGTGTGGATGTGACCAGAGCTGCCCAGTGTGAACTGTCTATTATCAGACTTATCCAATCTGATATTTTAGTGTGCTTAAAGATAAGTCATCCAAATTATGTTTCTTCACGTTTCAGTGTCAGCAATCCTAACTACATAAATAAAATGAGTCCTTGAGTCCACAGAATGCAAAATAACAGGGTGCCCAGACTCCTGTATCCCCCATTTATATTTAACCAACAACTATTTCTCAGTTCACGCCTGTGGCTCCTTAGAAGTAGGTTCTTAGCATCAACTGACAGAGGAGGACAAAACCAGGATCGGGTTCACAGATGGGCTGGCATGGTATTTTGGAGTTAGCATAGAAAGGGACTGTGGCCACAATACAGCTGCATTTGCGGGTACAGTGTGCACAGCCCTATAGAGCAGTGGTGAAGAAAAATCCACCTAGCCCCGAAACAATAGCTGGCATGTGGTACAGTGTCCCTACTGGCTAAAATACATGGACTCGGGAGCCAAGGAATGGAAGTAAAACGGTCCCCTTTCACAATTACGCCCAGTGCCTCACTTGAGGAATTTGCATTTCATGTTCTCTGTACCTCAAGACCACATAAATTGGAATCCTGATTCTCAGGAAGGGTATTCTATCAATAGGAGATATGGAAAAGGATGCTACAGTTATATCTGGGGTTCTTCTTGCCGGTGGAACCATGAGGGTAAGCTGTCCTGATCACCACATGGAGCTCAGATTACTGCTGCACCGTAACATCCAGGAGAAGCATGTCAGGAAGCCGGAGCATCTCCTGGGCCGTCTCTTGATGTTTTCTTCCGGGTGATAACAGTGAATGGGATATTCAAACAGGAAGGCCTCTAAAAGGCAAATCGCCTCAGAGATCAAGTTAAGGCTGTATCTTAAGACAAGCCACCTTGGCCAAATTACTAGCCATATAGACATGAAATATATGAATGAAATATAAAATAGGCATTATAGAAAGGATGCAGTACATATCATTTAGGGCACAGAACCAGGTATACCAACAGGGACTGTAGCTTGTTTCATTCACGTGTTTTTGTTTAGTGTTTGCAGAGATTGTAGCTGAACACCACCTTGAACTGGACTCTGCAGTGGGTTGGATTTGTATCTCAGGGGAAGAGTAGCAGCATCTTGTTTTTGCAATTGAAGACCAATATATTAATATGGGAGCTGGGTACAATGCTTTGATATAATAAAAATGTGTATTTGATGTTTGTGTCTGGATCCTAGCACACACATCCTAAAAACCCTTGCAATCTCCTAAGTGTTTTGGCATAGAACTTAGTCACTAGAAAAACTAAGGCATGAAATTAGAGGGTTGGCAATTTCAATTCCACCCCACCCGCAAACTCTAGGGAGGGGAGAGGTGCTGGAGTTTGAGTTCAGTCACCAATGACCAATGATTTAATCATCATGCCTACATAATAAAACTCCATAAGTATCTCCATGCGTACCCAACCCCAAATACTGTGCCCTATGCATCTCTTCTATTTCCCTGTTCCTGCATTATATATTTTAATATGAAAAAGTAATAGTAAGTAAACTATTTTCTGGAGTTTTGTGAGCCATTATATCACATTATCACACTTGAGAGGGGAGTGTGGGAACCCCCTGCCTTTGTAGCCAAGTCAGACAGAAGAATGGGTCTCATACCTGAGGACCCTGTACTTGCGAGTGGCTTCTGAAGTGAAAGCAGTCTTTG
This sequence comes from Propithecus coquereli, assembly GCF_000956105.1. Lineage (NCBI taxonomy): Eukaryota > Metazoa > Chordata > Mammalia > Primates > Indriidae > Propithecus > Propithecus coquereli. The sequence goes on from NW_012142524.1 coordinate 16,056, forward strand.
AGACTGAGCCCTTAAACCTGTGGAATCTGACACTAACCCTGGGTAGTTCATGTCAAAACCGAATTGTATATTTGGTATCAGAAGTGTCATAGGTAAAAATAGCTCACATGGGAGCAGATCTGAATGATCAAGGGGTGGACTGTACCAGACACTTCTTCAGCACCACTGGGACTCTCAGCCTCACCCACCTCTATTCCCACCACAGCTGCCCTGTGTGGGTGTCAGTCAGCATCACCCAGGCCTCCGCCTGAGCCACATGAGTCCTGCCACATGATCTAGGGCTGTTCTATCGACACACG
>NW_012142524.1:18054-19907 GCF_000956105.1 Propithecus coquereli
TCAGATTGTCCCCACTCCAGCCTGGAGGACAAACGATAATGGGCACAAAATGCAAAGAGAGCTGCTCAAAGGGAGGAGAGCACCCACGCACAGGGCGGCTGTACAGGTGCAGCTCCTTTACCAGGCTGCGATGAAGTGAGTTAAATTCTTGCACGTTCTGAGTGGGAGAGTAGTCCAGCCCGCGTGCAAAGATGCCGGAATGGAAATATTTATAAACACCACACAGGAAGCTGGCGAAGGGCCAGTTTTGGTGACAAAAGGTTAGGGCTGTCCAGTAAACCGGAAACCAAGCCCTGACTGTGCAAAGCCTGGTTTGCCAAATAGAGCAGTTCGGACTTTTTGTGAGAGCATTTTTTTTCTTTTTTTCTTCTTTTTTCTTTTTTTTTTTTCTAACGTTTAGTCTTTTGTGGTCAAGTTGCCCTTCTTGAGAGCTTTGGGGAGCCGTTTGAATTTTTTAGGGGGTGAGTAGTTGTAATCTAATTTGCCTTTGGTGATTACTTCATAGACAATGTCAAAGGAGCCTCTTAGATTAAAAAGCACAATGGGGGGTGGGGGGAGAAAAACAGAAGCAAGCCTGTATTTAAATCTTGATAAATGTCGATTCCTCTAATTTCCTGTGGGACCTTAAGCACATGCCTAACCTCTCTGAGAATGTGGAAACACGCACACACACACATACACACAAGCATGATAATGTAGAATGCCTTTGCATGGCATATATTACATGGTGAGTAAATGTGTGTGATTTTCCTTTGAAGAACTTGCAGGTAGTTCGACCAACAGATAATAGGAAATCGGTTGAGCAGAGTTTTATGAACAGAGCTCACCTGCCACTGGCCAGGCGAGACTGGCTGTGTGCAATCCTTGACCAGCTGAGCTCTGGCCTGCTCAGCAAGATCCCTAGCAGATGAGTCTGCCTGTGTTTTTGCAGCTGGGATTCCTGCCAGGTTCGATAGTGCTTGCAGCGCTCTCCTTGCGTGGCTGAGCATCCAGCCAGGGGAGCGTGAGTGTCCCCTACGGCTCTGCCTCTTCCCATTTATCACATTATATAACCCCTCCGTGACCACAAACACTGTCAGAGTTTGGCCTGTGCATTCCTCTCCCCCAGGCCCCTCTGTCATCCACCAGATGACAGCAGCTATTCTTTAAAATCCTGACCCTCATCACTTGCTTTCTGATACAGGAAAATATGCTCTCTGGCTTTTAATTTGTCTGCATGTGGTCATGAAGGGGTAAAAGACCCACCATTTAATGAGTTTCTACTGCTAGTCAAACTGAGAGTCAATCCTTTAAGGCCACCACAGACAACTAGGTGATAAAGAAACACATATTGATCATTGTAATGGGGGGCCAGGTCCACATACAAAAAGCAAAGTATAAGCCTTGTACATTGCAAGTTCCAAATTAATTCTAAGGGATTCAGGGAAGACTTTACAAAGTGAGCCAGGCCCGAGTGGTGGCATAGTTTCTCAAGGCCTGCGAGGGTGAGGATGCCATGTGAGCAGAGCAGAGCAAAGGCAAAGCTCAACATCGCAAAACCAGAGAAAAAATAAGAAGCAGGAGTGTTGGGGGTGTGGAGCTTGAGGCGTGCTTAAACTGGCTGCTGGAGTTTCCTATGGATGGGAAATCTTGAAACCTTATGTCAACTTGAAGAACATCTCACGGCTGAAAAGTGCCAGCCCAAGTTTTTCAGCTCTCAAGTGTTGTTTCCAGTGATAACATCAAAGCTTCTCTACATTGAGTCCCTATGTTTTATTGATTTGCATATAAACTTTGTGCAATCTTTACCAAGACATCATTATCTGATTTTACTGCTGAGGGGACAGAAAAGCAGATTAACTGACTTGCAAAAG
>NW_012142524.1:21282-21540 GCF_000956105.1 Propithecus coquereli
AGACAAAAACATACACTGGGGAAAAGAATCCTTATTCAATAAATGGTGCTGGGAAAACTGGACAGCCACATGTAGAAGACTGAAGCAGGATCCACCCCTTTCACCTCTCACAAAAATCAACTCACACTGGGTAACAGATTTAAACGTAAGGAGTGAAACTATTAGAATTCTAGAGGAAGATGTGGGAAATACTCTTCTAGACATTGGCCTGGGCAAAAAATTTGTGAAGAAGACCCCAAAGGCAATCACAGCAATAAC
>NW_012142524.1:23626-24301 GCF_000956105.1 Propithecus coquereli
TGGAATAGTAAATATCAAGAATAGAGATAAAATGCTCATAAATTCAGAAAATGATAGACAGTAATGGATTTCTCATAAAGAACCAAGGAAAGCTGTAAAGAATTTCTAAATGTCAATGTGATTTTATGGCTTCTATCCCAAAGAAAATTCAGGAGCTCAATCTTAAGCCTAGAAATAATTTTTAAAAAGCTTTTTACCCACCACTTTTTCTATTACGTGAGTGCCATGGGAAAACGCCATCACCAGCGCCGTGTCCCTCGACTCCTAACTTGTCCCCCAGTCTCCATATCCCTGCACCTAAGCCACTGCTTCTGGAGCCCCCTTCTACAGCACAAACCTAAATGGGTCACTTTATTTCTTTTCTTTTATTTTTTTTTCTTCTGTACCTTCAACAGCTTCTCATCTTTGATATTAAAGTTTAAGGGTTTCTTAAAGTCTGGTCTAAACCTTTCTTTCCAGTTCTGTCTCCTGCCATATTTCTTCCAGGACGTCTAAACCTGAAAAAAATGAGGTTATGTACTTTTTCATTTCACTTCTAATCTTTTCGCTTCCAGGACTTTGTAAATGCTCATGATTTTTTCGGAATGGCTTTTCTACTTTTATCTGTCTGTGGAGCCTTCCCATGACCCAAAGACCCAATTCAATTCACTGTGCTTTGTTCCATTAAGCATTTGT
>NW_012142525.1:0-1060 GCF_000956105.1 Propithecus coquereli
GTGAATTTTATTGCATCTATAGCTTATGTCTTTCACTTTTTTCTGTGGAGGTGATTTTTTTTGCATTAGTGACGTTATGCTCTAAATAAGACTCTGACTAATACGTATTAAGTATTATTTTTGTTAGTTTTGTGGGAAAAAATGTTCAAAGTTTCAGATATTTGGATTTTTGTGTGTGAATTTTATTGCATCTATAGCTTATGTCTTTCACTTTTTTCTGTGGAGGTGATTTTTTTTGCATTAGTGACGTTATGCTCTAAATAAGACTCTTCCAGAAGCCAATTATTTATTATTTTGGTAAAGGCAGTCCATGATCCTAAGACAATTTCATAGATAGCATTAGTTTCATGAATTTTTTATTCAGGGTGATGATTTCCTATATAGGGTATGAGATATGAAATCTTGTACAAAGTAGATAACCAAACTCACTTGGTAGCTATTTAGTATTAATGTCTAAGTAAGTCATAAATTGGAACTAATATTATAGACATTCCTTCTATATACCAGGTAATTTATACATGTTATTTATTATTCACAATTACAACCCGGATTAGTTAAGTTGCATACATTTTAATTTTATGGATGTTTATACCAAAGCTCAAAGAAGTTAAGATAACTTGCCCATGATCACACAGCCACATCATAGAGCAAGCATTTGAACCCAGGTTAATTTTATTCCAGAATGTGTGGTGTTTTCGACATACCACAATGGCAAATATTATTCACTCATGCATAGGCATCCTGCTAAATGTATAATTTTTTAAATGACTCTATTACATAGATATTATTCCTCAAAGAAAGAATGTAAAGAAATGCTGTGAACAAAGATGTTTGATTCAAAAGTAGTGAGAAGTTTCAAAGTGAACCAAATGATGCTGATTCAGGGAAGAGACTTTTCATTCATTCATTGGATAACTGCCATTCACTCATTGTGAATTATATGATGCAGACTTACTCTATGCCAAGCATTGAGCTGGGTGCCCAGGAAACCAGAGTGAACAAAAGCTAGAATAGTCCTTGTACTCTAATCGCTTATGATCTTATTGATAACACACGTTAA
>NW_012142526.1:0-938 GCF_000956105.1 Propithecus coquereli
TAGATATTTTTCAAAAGACACACAAATGGACAACAGGTGTATGAAAAAATGCTAAACATCACTAATCATCATGGAAATGCAAATTAAAACTGCAGTGAGAAGTCACCTGAGACCTGTTAGATGGCTATCATCAAAAAGACAAAAGGTAACATGTGCTAGTGAGGACATAAAGAAAGGGAGCCCTAGTATATTGTTAGTCTGAATAGAAATTAGTTCAGCCACTATGGAAAATAGTGTGGAGGTTCCCCCAAATTTTAAAAATAGAACTACCATAGGATCCAGCAGTCCCACCTCTAGGTATATATCCAAAGAAACTCAAGTCAATATGTTGAAGAGATATCTGCATTCCCATGTTCATTGCCGCATTATTCACAACAACCAAGATATGGAATCCCTAAGTGTCTAGCAATGGATGAATGGATAAAGAAAATGTGGTTACCAGCATATATACATACAATGAAATACTATTCAGCCTTAAAAAAGGATAAAATCCTGTCATTTGAGACAACATGAATGAACCTGGAGGATATTATGTTATGTGAAAATAAGCCAATCACAAAGAGACAAATACTGTATGCTCTCACGTGTGGAATCTAAAATAGTCAAACTCATACAAGTAGAGAGTTGAATGGTGGTTACCACAGGCTAGGGAGAGAGGGAGAAGGGAATGGGGAGATGTTGATTAAAGAATACAAAGTTTCAATTGGACAGGACAAATCCATTTTTGAGATCTACTGCACAATATGGAGACTATAGTTAATAATGATATAATGCATATTTCAAAATTACTAACAGAGATTTTAAATGTTCACACCACAAAAAAATTGTATGTATGTGAGGTGACAGTTATGTTGATTAAACTGATTTAATATTCCTTAATGTATACATATATCAAAACATCACACTGCACCCCATAAATATAATCATTGTCAATTAAA
>NW_012142527.1:0-1519 GCF_000956105.1 Propithecus coquereli
TGTCAAAAATAATGATTCATGTATATACACTTAACTGAAATAGAAAGATGCCTACATATGTTGTTATGTGAAAAGAGGAAGTTATAAAACATTATGTTTAAAATTATCTAGCCTGGGGTGGGAGAGGGAGACTATGTATATACATGTAAGAAAACAAATCTGGCACTATATCACACCAAAATGTTAGTAGACAATTATACCTGGTTGGTGTGATAAAGAGTAATTTTTATTCTCTTCTTCATGATTTTGTATTTTCTGACTTTTTGTAATATGAATTTATTATTTTGATACCTGAAAATGAATACAACTATTTTTGGAGAAAAAGCACAGATATTCTCTCAACAAATCTGATCTCAGGCAGGAGTCAAAGAAATCAAAAGTGCCTTTTTCAAAGGAGAGATAAAGAAATTAATATTAACATGGAAAAATTCACTTAGATTGAATAATTAATACATTAATGTATGACTGACTGAATATAGCATAATCATCCCAGGTTCTCTGCAATATTTTAAAATGAAACATGTTAAGCCAAATAGTGTCAGAATTAGCTTAATTTCATGCTGGGCAACACACTAAATAGGCCCGGCTCAGGAAAAATTCCTGTCTGATATATTATATAGTCTTTTGCTCCCCATTCTCTAATAGCTCCAGGTATTTTTATAACATCAGCACTCAGGGGACCATCGGTCCTTAGAATATACAAGTCACATCTAAGGTGGAGATATGCTTTCTGTCAATTCTTTGTAAAACAAAGCTACGACTTCTGATTTTAAGATGGTGGAGTAAGAATTTTACTTGCTCTCCCGACTCTCTACTCTGAAGAACCTATGAAAACTCTCTGTCCAAGCATGGGTAAACTTTAAATACCTGCCAAGCCCAAATTGCGCGTAGCCCATCCCACAATAGAACTAGTACAGTAAAAACTTTCTGAAATACATTTTTTTCTTCCATACAACCCTCCCCTCATAGAGGGGTAGGTCATAAACCATTGTTATTTGTAAACTTAGGGAAGAGAAGAGATTGGGGGGGGGGAATCAGTCACTTGTCATCTTCCCAGACTGCAGGCAGCTAGCCTGTAATGGGTCAGAGGGGGTAAGAGTTTTAATTTTTCTAAAAGTTGAAATTTTTGGCTACACATGGGACTAGGCATTCTAAGAACCAAATCAAAACTGTGTTTACAACTTAAAGTACCTATTGGACTTTTTATCACTTAAGAGTGAGCAGAAAAGTCATGGGGCTCACTGAGTTTCAAGTAGGAACACTGGGACAACTTCTACTAATATTACTCGAATTTTAGGGGATAGTGGTAAACAAAAATAAAGATGCTTTGTGATTATGTATCATGAATTCTGCTTGTCAATGTAATATTTACACATTTAATCACATTTTCTAACTCTTGAAATTAATGTATAAATATTTAAGGCCAATAAATGCCACTACAAAACATAAAATTGTTATTGCCTTACCTGTAATGCTAATAATTTTAAAATGTCTGAGACATCATTATCTTCTAGATTTT
>NW_012142528.1:0-1251 GCF_000956105.1 Propithecus coquereli
ACTGCACTTTTGATTTCTTCTTTGACCCATGGGTTATTTGGAAGTATTTGTTTACTTTTCAAATATTTGATAATTTTTCAGATATCTTTCTGTTACTGATTTATAATTTAATTCAATTTTGGCCAGAAGATGTACTTTTTATGAATTCAATCCTTTTAAATTTATTGAGACTTATTTTATGTCCCACAATATAGTCTATCTTGGTAAATGCTTCATTTACACTTGATTTCCAGTTCTATAAATTGTTGAGAGAGGGGTATTAAAATCTCCAGCAGTAAATTGCAGCTTTGTTCTGTTTCTCCTTGTAGTTCTGTCAGTTTTTGCTTCTTGTTTTTGAAGTTCTGTAGTTTGGAACATAAAATTTAGGATTGCTATGCCCTCTCAATGAATTGATCTCTTTTTTACTATGAAATAAACTTCTTTATCCCTTGTCGGGTGCTGAATATTTTTGTATTCCGATAAATATTCTTGAGCTTTATTCTGGGATGCAGTTAAATTACTTGAAAAGAGTTTGATCCTTTAGGTTCTTGCTTTTTATATTTGTTAGGTGAGACCAAAGATGTGCTCAGCCTAGGGATAATTAATCACCATTAGTGAGGTGAGGCAAGCCCTTTCCAAGTCTTTACCTCACTCCCTGGGAATCACAATGTTTTCCAGTCTTGCTTGTGGAAACAGGCACTATTCCTGGCCCTGTGCAAACATCAGACGCTGCTATCTCTAATCCTTTCGAGTGGCTTTTGTCTAGACTTGGGTGGTTTTCTTGTGTGCATGTGCTGACTAGTACTCTGTTGAATACACAAGAGGGATCCTTGCTAATCTCCAGGGTCTCTCTCTGTTCTGTTCTTTTCTCTCTGTCCCATGAACTCCAGCTGCCTTGTCACCCCAGGCTTTTAGCTCTGTACCCAAAACTCAGGAAGTTCATTGGTTTCTGCCTGGTATTGTCCTTTTTGCTCCATGTCCTGTAAACATTCTCAAGGCAGCAAGCTGGGGCAATCATGAAACTCCCCTCATTTGCTCCCCATCTCTTAGGGATTTTTGTCTTGTTATCAGTTGACTTGCCTGATAGCAAATGTCTTGAAAACTGCTCTTTCATGTATTTTTTATGCTTTTTATTTGTTTGTTTATTTCAGACAGGAGGGCAAAATTCAGTCCCTGTTATTTTATCTTAGCCAGAAGTGGAAGAACCATAAATAGTTTTTGATTCAACTTAAGTTTGCCAGCCTGCTTCCAGATAAATCAATTTTCTAGAAT
>NW_012142529.1:0-1507 GCF_000956105.1 Propithecus coquereli
GCCGTGGCGTCAGCCTAGCTCACAGCAACCTCAAACTCCTGGGCTCAAGCGATCCTCTTGTCTCAGCCTCCTGGGTAGCTGGGACTACAGGCAGGTGCCACCGTGCCCAGCTAATTTTTTCTATTTTTAGTTGTTTGGCTAATTTCTTTCTATTTTTAGTGGAGTCGGGGTCTCGCTCTGCTCAGGCTGGTCTCGAACTCCTCAGCTCAAGCAATCCTCCCGCCTCGGCCTCCCAGAGTGCTAGGATTACAGGTGTGAGCCACCACACCTGGCCAAAAGGATTAAATTGCCTTTAGGTATGAGGGATAAAAAGCTAGATTAGACCCAGATTGGCAGTGGTGCTCAAAAGGAATTTTAACCTTAACTGTCTATGAATCATTTTTAAACAAAGAGAAGGTATTCTTAAAGTACTCATACAATTAAACACAAGCAATAACAACAAAGGATCTGTATTGCTATGCCTTCTTGGTAAACCTCCTAATCCTCTTAGTCCTGTTTGCTCAGTTATAAAAGGAAGAAGTAGAACTAGAATGCCACGGTTCTTTAAGCTCTATAATTCTCTTGCGCTAAGGGGCCATAGGCACAGGATTATAAGACATTTGGCAATATTCTATAAGCACTTTAAAATAATTTCTTACAAAGATGTCGAAGCTCACCTTTTTAAAAAGAAAAAAAATTCTACCTTTATAAGAGAAAAATAGCATTTTCTAGGTTAAATGGATCATGATATATCCATACAATAGATTCTTGTGCAGCTACCAAAACAAATCAAAAGCCAAAAAACCAACAAAAAAGGAAAGAAACTTCTTTTTTCCCTGTAGACATGGGACAAACTCTAAAATACTGTTTATGTTTAAAACACACATACACCCCAACTGTAAAATGATGTATATATTACACTATTATTTGTATAAAATAAGAAAACACTTGGTGACACTGATTGCCTCGAAAGAGGGTCTCGATTGGCTGGAAGGATAGCAGAAAGAGACTTGTCACTGAATGAATACTCTTTAAAAATTTCAGTTATGTGAATTATTCAAAATGAATAAAACTATTTTTCAAAGTAATTTTCTATTAAGTGATACAAAAAGCATCACTGCTAAAAATAACCATTACAAATAAACATCTGTTTATTTATTTACTTATTTATTTTGACACAGGGTCTCGCTGTATGGCCTGGACTAGAGTGCAGCGGCATGATCATAGCTCACAGCAACCTCAAATTCCTGGGTGCAAGCGATCCTCCTACCTCGGCCTCCCAAGTAGCTGGGACTACAGGCGTGAACTACCACGCCCAGCTAATTTTTCTATTTTTTATAGAGATGGAGTGTTGCTCAGGCTGGTCTCAAACTCCTGGGCTCAAGCAATCCTCCCACCTTGGCCTCCCGAAGTGCTAGGATTACAGGTGTGAGACATCATGCTTGGCCAACATCTATTTATTTTTTAAGTTTACGATGTATAAGGAAAGTTTGTTGTTGCTGTTGCTGTGGTTTTTTTTTTTTTTTTT
>NW_012142530.1:0-1436 GCF_000956105.1 Propithecus coquereli
ATTTTTATTATAATAAAATATGCATAGTATATAATTTACCATTTTGAACAATTTTAATTATACAGTTCAGTGGTATTAAATACATTCGTAATGTTGTATACCCATCACCACCATCCACCTCCGTAATTCTTTTCATTTTGTAAAATAAACTCTGTATCCATTAAACAGTAGCTCCCCATTCTCTCTTCCCCCCAACTCCTGGCAACCACCATTCTACTTTCTGTCTCAATGATTTTGATTAGTCTAAGTACCACATACAAATAGAATCATACAGCATTTTTTGTGTGTGTGATTGGCTTATTTCATTTAGCATAATGTCCTCAAAGTTCATCCATATTGTTGCATATTGTGGAATTTCTTTCTTTTTTAAGCCTGAATAATATTTCATTGTATGAATGTACCACATTTTACTTTTCCATTCATCCATCAATGGAAACTTCGATTGCTTCCAAATTTTAGCTATTGTGAATAATGCTTCTATAAACATGGGTATACAAATATCTCTTTGAGACCCTCCTTTCAATTCTTTTGGGTGTATACCCAGAAATGGAAAGGCCAGATCATATGGTTATTCTATTTTTAACTTTCTGAGGAACTGCCAAACTGTTTTCCACAGTGGCTGTACAATTTTACATTTCCACCAATAGTGCACAAGGATTTCTCCACATCATTACCAACACTTATTTTCTGGGTTTTTTTTTATAGTAACCATCATAATGAGTGTGAAGTTGTATTTCATTGTATCTTGATTTGCATTTCAGTATGATTATTGATGTTGAATATCTTTCAATTTGGATATCTTTTTTGAAGAAATGTCTATTCAAGTCCTTTGCCCATTTTTGAATCATGCTGTTCGTTTTTTTGTTTTTGAGTTTTAGGAATTCTCTATATATTCTGGATATTAATCTCTTATCAGATATATGATTTGCAAATATTCACTCCCATTCTTTGGGTTGTCCTTTTACTCTGTTCATAGTGTTTTTGTGCACAATTTTTAAAAATTTTTATGGAGTTCAATCTACGTTTTCTTTTGTCTCTTGTGCTTTTGGCATCATATCCAAGAAATCATTGCCAAATCCAATGTTGTGAAGATTTTTCCCTGTCTTCTTTTAAAGGTTGTACTGTATTAGGTCTTACATTTAGGTCTTTGATCCATTTTGAGTTAATTTTGCATATAGCAACTTTATTTTTTCACATGTGGATATCCTGTTTTCCCAGCACCATTTGTTGAAAATACCGTCCATTCCCCATCAAGTGATCTTGGTTCCCTTGTCAGAAATTATATGACTGGAAAGGGCCGAGATAGCAGACTAGAAGCAGCCTGCACAATGCTGTTCTTTTTCTTTTTTTTTGAGACAGAGTCTCACTCTATTGCCCGGGCTAGAGTGCCCTGCCGTCAGCCTAGCTCACAGCAACCTCAAACTCCTGGGCTCAAG
>NW_012142531.1:0-1314 GCF_000956105.1 Propithecus coquereli
CCCGCCTCGGCCTCCCAGAGAGCTAGGATTACAGGTGTGAGCCACCGCGCCCGGCCAGAATTAAATCTTTATTGCTTCGGATTCTAGCAACCAGCTGCCCCCAGCAGTTAACTGTTTTTCTTCTTCACTTATGCCCCAACCTTTTCTGCTCCTCATTTCCCCTGCCCCATCTGAAAGAGACTAAAACAAAACCACTACAGTATTGAACTGAGATGGAAGCCAAATAGAAATGAACTACAGTGCTTCTAAAAGAGCTAAATGATTTGAAGGAAAGCAAGCAATCAGATCACCTACATTCTCCAAATAATTCACAAAGTTTTCATCTTAAACTAATTTACTTGTATCCTGAAGAAGTAGCATTTTATTTACCCTCACATCACTGCCCAGGACATGAGGCTTGAAGAGGTTAAATGACTCCCCAGATCACACAGCTATAATTTGACCAAGTTACAATTTGAACTCTGTGGCTCTGGTTTTTTTAAACCATGCTTTTCCCACTAAATTACACAGGTACCAGTTGTTTATCACTACAGCAAAGGGCTGGAAAACAGATGCTTAAATTACAAAAGAACTTCCAAATGACATAAAACTGAAAGTAAATGATACACAGAAGAATAATGATACCTGGAGATTTGTTTAGAATTAACAATCATTGATTGTCTTTAATTGCTTAACTACCCATCTTTCTCAGGGCCAGAACTGAGACACATAATGTCTTCCTTTCTTTTTGGTTCTACAGTTCAATTTTTAAAACATAAACCTCAATATAAAGTTAAAATGTAAAAAGGAAACTTAGTGATACAATGCAACTACTCCAAAATATTACATATCATAGTAGTCTAATGGCTTTAAAATTGATAGTTTAAGTAGTTTTTTGTTTTTGTTTTTTTTTTTGGTGTTTAGATCATTGACTCCAGAGCTCTCCTTATGGACAGAACTGCCTTTGTTTAGATGATGCACTTGTGTCTTTCTAGATGGGTCTAGAAAAAGATGGTAGAATAAAGGGTCAGCTGCTGGATTGCTCTACTAAAGAATATTGGAAATATATTGTTTTCTGTATTCCCAAGGAGAGAAGATGGTTAAATTTATATAACAGAAATAGGGAATGGCTGAAGAATTTGGTCGATGGCCACAGGGAGATAAAAGATCCAACAAGAATATAGCAAAGCCAGGACGTAAAAGACAGAGGTGACCTTGAGAGCTTGACCCTGCTAGACATGTGCAGAAATCTTTATAGGCAGGATTTTAACTTTCTACAGAATGAGGAAATGGGGAGTGGGATTTAGAGCTAATTTTATTAAGCTTTTAAAGGGC
>NW_012142532.1:0-1361 GCF_000956105.1 Propithecus coquereli
CCTTTTTATTGCCTTTTACTTGATCTAGCACATAAAAAACAATAATACAAAAAAGGCAGTGATGGAGTAACTGAGAAAGAAAAAGGATAAAAAAAATGTATAGAAATGGCAAAATGGGAGAAGGAATTCCTTTATTATCAGTATACAGTATTACAAGAATGGAAAAACAAGCACCACATGTACTGTCCATTAAATTGGTATGAACTGATCAACACTAATGTGCACCTATGGGAAGTAACATTCATAGGGTGTCTGGCAGGTGGGAGCCGGGAGGAGGGGATGGGTCGAAGTCCACACCTAACGGATGCGGTGCGCGCCTTCTGGGGGATGGGCACGCGTGTCGGGCGGTGCAAAGGCAATTTATGTAACCAAAGCGTTTGTACCCCCCTAATACTTTGAAATAAAAAATTTTAAAAAAGAAAATATAAATAAAAAGCAGTTTACAAAGAACATAAAGCAGATACTCAAGACCCTCTCCCAGGGATTCTCAGGCAGAATGTGTCAGGTAGGGCCCTGGAAGCTGCCTTTGTAAACAGATGCTCCTGGGTGAACCCGCTGCAGGTAGTCCAGGACCACACAGGAGAAATACTGAACAGGCAACAACGGCAACCCGACTGTCACAGACGGAGCACCCCCACGCTACCTCCGTAGTCTCTGAAACCAGAACTGTAAAGATAAAATGTAGATCTGCAGGGAATGTGATAGGATTAACACTCAAAACTGCCGTAGAACCACTGCATCTGAAAAAGGGTTGTACCGCCATCTGGTGGACTACCTGGAAGTTCTTCACATTCATTCACCCTGAGAGCATGGAGTGATTTTCTCATGCCATTCCGATACACAGCACATTTTCACAGACCAGGAAACCAGGCTCAGAAGGGCTGCGTAAAGTCGAGGCACACACAGAGCCGAGGCCCCACACCCACCAATTCCCAGCCTACTGCTTCTCATGGGCTTCAGCTGCTTAGTCAATCACAAAATTGTCCAAACTCTGGACAGCTGTCATAGAGAAACAAAGTTCCCAGATATTTCAGTGCAACGTTTCTCAAAGCATAGGTAGGACGCCACCTTAAAAATGCGGAATTCTTGGCTGTATCATAAACTCACTGAATCGGAATCTTGGTGAATAGGGACCAGAATTTTGTATTCATAAAAGCTTTCCAGGTGATTCTGGTGCAGACTAAAACTTGGGAACCATTGCCTTCATGGAAAAGGATGGAAAGGAAGAAACTTTCCATCTGCAAATTAAAAATAATTCTTTTTATTTATTTATTTTTTTTGAGGCAGAGTCTCACTCTCTTGCCTGGGCTAGAGTGCTGTGGCGTCAGCCTAGCTCACAGCAACCTCAAACTCCTGGGCTC
>NW_012142533.1:0-1541 GCF_000956105.1 Propithecus coquereli
ATAATTAAAGAGAATTTAATTAATTTGGGGAAATGTTCTTGATAGATAGATTTCAATTTGGTCCCTATAACAAAACAATATCCTAGTCAGATGTTTGTTTCTATATTTTTTGCTACAGTTATTAATTTATTCTGCTACATAAATTCTAAAACATTAACAATTTTATAAATAACAGATGATCCAAGTTATGGCAATTTCACAGTGTATACCATAGTAGTCATAAGTAATGTATTCTTGGTGTCATACTTAAATAATAATTATTATGGATAATAACCATCAGATGACAAGTATAAAATACATTTATAGTCCTAAGTAAAGGAAATGAGAGAAAATTCTAGACAAACATTAAGTTTCTAAAACAATTCAGTAGGATAGTGTTAATAATCACATGCTTTCTATGATTTTGGTATAGCTATAGCCCAATAACTGGCTAAAGCCCACCGGTTATTTGATGTTTATTAATGGTTGGCAGACAAACAAATCATTTCTATGAGAACTCCAGTAATCTTTCTTTAATTTCTGATTTTGGAGCTATCTTCTTAATTGAAAACTCTTATTTTACTTTAAAAAAAAGGATTAAACAGGCTTCTTTCTTGGTATAGTTGCTTTGGGATACTATTTGGCAGCATCTACTAAAAGGGAACACATGCTTGCCCTGTGATCATCAATTCCATTCCTGGATATATACCTACCAGAGATGTGTACATATCTGCACCAAAAGCCATGCACAGAAATGAGGCGGCAAAAATTCATAATAACCCCAAGTTGGAAGTTACCTAAATGTTCCCAACGGTGGAATGGATAAAAACTTTGTGGTATAGTATTAGGACAAATAAAAATAAGAGGCTTTATTCTCCATGTTGAAAATAAGGAGAGAGATTTCCTTTCACTCCTTTAGAGCATTTAATTTAGAAAATCTAAAATTATAAGTACTTTCTCCTCTCTTTGAAATGTATATGAACCCTTTAGAAAACTAGTCAGGGCTTTGTCAGTTCTGTCCCAGCAATGTCTTTCTCAAAGACCTGGGAGCCCTTTCTTTGAAATGTAAACATCAAGGGAGCTAGCACACCGATCTCTGGGTTTCTGTGGAAGCATAGGAGCCTAGCTTTTTTTAATTATTTACAACCTTTTAAAATGTATTCACATACAAATTAGTAAATTAATGAATCAGTGTTAATGTTATGACTTTTTTCCTTACAAACAAAAACAGTACTGACCGCATGCTCATGTATCAGTAGATTTACAGTTAGACAAAAGGAAAAAAGCAGCTTATCCTTTTCAAACAGTGACCGACAGACATTAACATAGAGTGAATAAGTAAAGTGGTCCTTGAGAATTTGAAGCCTAAGGGTCAACAGAGAAAAAAGTAAATAAATCAAAATGTATTATACTTTAAAGAAAATGCTCTTAGGAAAACCCATTACAAACCATTTAGATGTATGTTCTCCTAATAAACTTTCTTTTCTGGTCAATTAGCCTCAAAACAATCAAGAATCCTCATTAACTGGATGCACTAATTTGAGAGCTACACAATGTAGAAA
>NW_012142534.1:0-1347 GCF_000956105.1 Propithecus coquereli
ATTATTATAGCATATTTCCTATATAAAAGTACTTAAATGTTAAAGGATATCTCTTAAAATATCTTAGCAAATGAAGATTATTGTTTTCTATTTTCTTCCAGAAAATTGCCTTTAAAAGAAGAAAATGGGAAAGAAGTTCTAAATCCAGAAACTATAGAAATTAAAGTTTCTAATGATATCATCCAATCAAAAGAAGATGACAGCAAAGCATAATGAAAATACTACAACACCTTGAACAACACTACAAAGAGCATTTGGATTGCAGTGACCCTATGACCAAAACTATTCCATTGACCTTAATTTCTTGGGAAACTTCTAGCTTGGAATAGCTTGTACACATATACATACGATCAAATACTCCTGCCCATGGTCCATTTCCTTTTGTTGTTGTCGTTGTTGTTGTTAATTTTGTTAAGAATTTCAATATAGAGACCTGACTGGCACCAACTCTTGGGTATTTAATTTGATTATGTGGCTGATGTACTGCAATTTGTTATATGGCTAAAGTGCTCTATTTCTTAAGAACTATATTTCTTAACACCAACAAATATAGTTCAACGTCTCTAACAAATAAGGGTTTAAGAAAAAAAAAACAAAAACAAAAGCTTGTGAGCTACATGTATAAAAAAGCCCTGCATGTTTATGAACGTATCTTGGGCAAATAGATTCCTAAAGTGGCTTTTAGCTTAAGATGAAGGCAGTTAATAAAGATTATACTTTTTATCAGGGGAATTTCAGGGAATATGGGCTTGAAGGAGCCAGTTGTCTTAAGCAGATATTAAAACTGAGAAGAACTTTGGAGAATTCTTTTCACGTTATCATTCAGTACATTTTCAACATTGATTTTTGATAGACTGAAGTGCCAGATCAAAATTGCTACCCGTTTGAAAGAATATACATTGTGTGTAAAATTAGATTAGAAAGATTACCTAAATCTCTCTTTATATGAGTCATATTCATTCATAATGGATTACACAAAAAATAAATGTATTGCAAGTGAAAATAATATTGATTTCTGCCCTCAGCTTCAAATAAAATAAATTGAAATGGGAACAATATCAATATGGTGTCTTGATATATTTATAAGTATGTGATTATCATTTATTTTTAGAATAATTTATCAAAAAGTCATTAATATTCAAATACTTCAAATCATATCCTAAGACACATTTTTAGCCCAAGTTGTAGGTAATCTTTAAGAGCTAATTTTTCCATTGTTATAAATCCATCATTACATATAATTGGCTAATGGAAATTATAAACTTATGGTTGGTTAAATTAAGAAGAAATTATTTAACATTTAAATGTGTCATAAAGTGTAAATGATAAACAGTTGAATTGTCACTT
>NW_012142535.1:0-1152 GCF_000956105.1 Propithecus coquereli
TGCTCACGCTGGTTTCGAACTCCTGAGCTCAAACAATCCGCCCACCTCGGCCTCCCAGAGAGCTAGGATTACAGGCGTGAGCCACCGCGCCCGGCCTGTTTCACTTTTAATAATTAGAGCCATTCGAGTGGGCATGGCGAATTTTACGCCATGTGAGTTGTATCTCAATTCAAAAATAAAAAGTGAATCAGCAGGTCTCTGTGACCTCCAAGGAAGAACACACTGATACCAGCCTCTGAGCAAAGGACGCGCCTCCATACTAAGGGCATTTTCTTAACCAGCCACTTCCCGTGGCCACCAAAATACTTCCTGAACCCCCTCAGCCTATATAGCTCTTGTTCAGGGCGGGGACCATGTCCAGGAGCCGTTTGTGGTGAGCAAAACCCAGCTTATGCTCAACTACCTGGGCATAATGAGAGCGCGGATATTGTTTGGTCTTTGTTCCTTCTCTTCCTGTGAGATTCGTTAATAAACCTTGTCTTCATTTCAGTTTATTAATAAACACAGTGTGTGGTACGTGCATGCCGTGGACTTCTGCTCCACAGTCAAAAGGAACATGCCGTTGATACACACCATGGATGGATCTCAAGGGCGGGGTGCTGAGTGGGGGAAAGGCAATCTCAGAAGCTTATATACTGGATGGTTTCATTTGTATACAGCAAAACTGCAGAGACGGAGAACAAACCAGTGGGTTTCAGGAGTTAGAGACGGCAAGGGGTGGGGGATGTGAACACAGAGGGGCAGCCCGGGGAGGTCTCTGTGAGGGCGGAAGAGCTCTGTGGCATGAATGTCGTCGTGGTTACACAGATCTACACCTGTGAACACTGACATGGAACTACACACCTACTTTATGCCATGTCAAATTCCTGGTTTGGGGCCGGGCGCGGTGGCTCACACCTGTAATCCCAGCACTCTGGGAGGCCGAGGTGGGAGGATCGCTTGAGCTCAGGAGTTCGAGACCAGCCTGAGCAAGAGCGAGATCCCCGTCTCTACTATAAATAGAAAGAAATTAGCCAAATGACTAAACATAGAAAAAATTAGCCAGGCGTGGTGGTGCATGCCTGTAGTCCCAGCTACCTGGGAGGCTGAGGCAGGAGGATCGCTTGAGCCCAGGAGTTTGAGGTTGCTGTGAGCTAGGCTGATGCCATGGCA
>NW_012142535.1:2887-4284 GCF_000956105.1 Propithecus coquereli
AGCTAGGATGACGCCACGGCACTCTAGCCCGGGCAACACAGTGAGACTCTGTCTCAAAAAAAAAAAAAAGAAGCAAACACAGTCCCTGTCCACCTCCCCATACCCTGTGGCCTCTCCGGCCCTGCAGCTACACTAATCTGCCAACGTCCATCCCATCACAGGGCATTTGTTCCTACAGTTCCATTCACCTGCACCCGCCCCACCTACTCCACCAATCTAGTTTCTTACTCTGCCCTGAGATCCAAAGCAAATGCTGCTTCCTCCAGGAAGCCTTCCCAGACCACCTCCCCTTCTGGCTTCTAATACACTGTGTACTTCCAATTCAGAGTGCTTATCATAGTCACAATTACACACACGTTGGATGCGTCTTTGATTAGAGACATTTCACTCTATTGATAACTATGTGTGCGGGCACGCGCGTGTGTAAGGGGGAAGAGACGGTGCCCTGAGAGGGAGTTCAGTCGGCCCCCAACAGAGCACCAGCCACAGCGTCAGCACTCCTTAAATATGTGCCGTGAAGGAAACATTGGAACCCCAAAAACAGGCAAATCAGTGGTTGCCTGGGGTCAGAGTGGGAAACAAGGAGCCACCGCCCATGGGAGTGAGGGATGGAAAGGGACGGGAATGTTCTGAAACCACACCGTGGTGATCGCTGCACCACTCGGTGCATTTACCAAAATCATTGACCCATACCCTTCACACAGGTGAATTTTATGGTATATAAATCATGCCTCTATAAAGCTGTTACAAATTAAGGGTACCTGAGTGGAAGACTTCATACGTTTATCAAACATTGGTTAAGCATCTCCTCTGTGCCAGAAACTGTTACTGGTGCTGGGAGTTACAGCAGAAAGAAATCAGACAAATCTGTCTTTCTGGTGCTTACGTTCTAGAGGGTGGAGGGGAGGCAGGTGATAAACACCCTAAATCGTACGACGTGAGCATGTTCCGCGGTGCAGGTGCCGTGGAGAAAGCTAAGCCGAGAAGGCGGCTGATGTGCATTGGAGAAGCTGGAAGGTGGATTCGGTGGAAGGTCCGAGGGAGGCAGCGTGAGGAACCGTGAGACTGTCTGCGGGGACGACCCCAGCAGGTGCCAAGTCCCTGAGGAAGCAGTGAGCCTGAATATTCCGGAAAAGCAAGAAGCCCGGTGTGTCTGAGGCTGAGCGAGTGACGGGAAGCGGAGGAGGGGCGATCAGAAACTCGGGGGCATGGGAGAGGGCTAGGTCCGGGGCTGCTGGCCGCCTTTAAGCAAAGTTCAAAGCCACCTGACGTTCATTATCTGTTTTAAAAGGATTCCTCTTGCTGT
This sequence comes from Propithecus coquereli, assembly GCF_000956105.1. Classification (NCBI taxonomy): domain Eukaryota; kingdom Metazoa; phylum Chordata; class Mammalia; order Primates; family Indriidae; genus Propithecus; species Propithecus coquereli. The sequence goes on from NW_012142535.1 coordinate 4,194, forward strand.
GATTTTGAGAATAGTGGAAAGGGGGTTAACGTGGGAGCAAGGAGACTAGTGTGGAAGCTGCTAGAGTGACCCAGCTACGGAAGATGGAATG
>NW_012142535.1:17919-19292 GCF_000956105.1 Propithecus coquereli
GGAGGATGGCGTGAGCGAGCCGTGACGGTGGCTGTGAATGGCCACCGTGCCAGCCTAGGCCACACGGCGCGACCTCGTGTAACTTTGTAAACAGTCGAGTTCATGACCACACAGAGAGGGCAGCGCCCGTTTTTCCCTCCACCTCAGGCTTCGGTGTGGCTTGGCACCGACACTGCCAGACGCCGTCTATTTAAAAGTGTGCCAGTTGTTCATCATGGATGCTTTTGGAATTGACTTTTAAAAAAAAAATGGCATTAAAATGTTATTCATGTTGACTCATGAGTTTTGTGGCACCACCACCCCCGAGGCCCAGTGACACCTCAGTGGCATCACCCTAATCCCAGCCCTGTGGCATTCACGGCCCTTGACATCCCCTGCATCCAACCCTGGGGGCCACACAGCCACGCCCCAGCCCCTCCCCTCCAGTACCAGTGGCCACCAGCTCCAGCTGGTCGCTGGGCGGGGACCAGCGGCTGCCGTTCTGGTAGGAGCAGCGGTAGAGGCCGGCGTGCTCTCTCCTCATGGCCGGGATGGCGAGGAAGGCCTGATCCTGGTACTTGCCGGACCTCAGCTTCTCCAGGCGGTACAAATCCACGCCCGGAGGCCCGTGGCACCGGATGGTCACCGACTTCTCCAGGGGCACCAGGGAGCTGGGCACGGCCTGCAGGGTGGGCTTGGGGAGTGCTCCTGGGGGAGAAGGGGACCGGGGGACAGCGTCCAGACAGACCCCCTCCCAGGCCGACCCTGCCCACCTCCCACCCGAGGGACCCCGAGGGACCCCAAGGGACTCACCGCTCTGCGCTCGCACCTGCCCCAGACAGAACCCTGAGGAAGGAAGAAAAGGACCAGATGCCAGGAACCCGCTTGAGTGGACACTGTCTGCCTGCTGGGCACGGCGAGCGTGGGACGTTGGCTTGCGTTCGCTTTATTCTGTTATTGTTTTATTTTTTCCAAAGACACACACGTGCACGTAATTTAACTAAAAGAAGCCAGTCACAAAAAGCCACATGGACTCACCATTACATTGGAGCCAACAGATGAGCACACACACGCACAGACGGAAGCAAAACTCAGTGGAAATCAAGCAGGGGGGAGGGGAGAGGAGGGGAGGGCAAGAAACCAACCTAATGGGTGCTACGAACACTAACTGGGTGATGCACACCGACGGCCGGACTCGAGCATTACAAAAACGATCCATGTAACCTAAAGCATTTGTACCCCCTTAATAAAAAGGACTGATAACTAGAATCTACAGAGAACTCAGGAAAATCAGCAAGAAAAAAATCAAACAACCCTATCAAAAAGTGGGCAAAGGACATGAACAGAAACTTTTCAAAAGAAGATAGAATAACGGTCAACAAACATGAAAAGAT
>NW_012142535.1:19342-19827 GCF_000956105.1 Propithecus coquereli
CACCTGCCCCAGACAGAACCCTGAGGAAGGAAGAAAAGGACCAGATGCCAGGAACCCGCTTGAGTGGACACTGTCTGCCTGCTGGGCACGGCGAGTGTGGGACGTTGGCATGCATTCGCTTTATTCTGTTACTGTTTTATTTTTTCCAAAGACGCACACGTGCACGTAATTTAACTAAAAGAAGCCAGTCACAAAAAGCCACATGGACTCACCATTACATTGGAGCCAACGGATGAGCACACACATGCACAGACGGAAGCAAAACTCAGTGGAAATCAAGCAGGGGGGAGGGGGGAGGAGGGGAGGGGAAGAAACCAACCTAATGGGTGCTACGAAAACTAACTGGGTGATGCACACCTACGGCCGGACTCGAGCATTACAAAAACAATCCATGTAACCTAAAGCATTTGTACCCCCTTAATAAAAAGGGCTGATAACTAGAATCTATAGAAAACTCAGGAAAATCAGCAAGAAAAAAATCAAAC
>NW_012142535.1:22749-23335 GCF_000956105.1 Propithecus coquereli
ATGAAGTAACGAATGAGAGGTCGTTAGTATTCATAGCTTGCCCTCTTATCCGCAAGAACACAATGGTTTCCTTCCTGCTCAACCTCTTGCAGACTATCACGACCGGCCTCGCGCAGCCTGATGCAGAATAGGCAGTCGAAATGCATCTGCCTCCTCGCCTGTTTGAGGGACACTCTTATGTGCGACACTAGTATAAGGGACAGCGGCAAATTAAATCTACAACCTAGTCCTGATACTTAGAAAAAAAAAAAAAGCAACTGAGCGTCGTGGAAGAAAGTTGCCACCAACTCTAGGAAACCTGCATTCACTTCCTGACCCAGCCATGAGAAAACTGGAATAAATCACACAAACGAAAGATGCCACCTCCTTGGGTCCCAGCTTGCCCACCCAACAAACGCAGAGACTCTCGTGCCCCTCTTGGTCTGAAATTCATCGCCGACGCAACATTTTTTTAAAAAATCCTGTCTGGCAGCTCAGTGCCTGTTCCTTCGGCACCTCCCAGACCCACCCTCAGGACTCACCAAGACAGAAGAGGGCGGACGGGGTTGGAGACATGGTTCCTCGCCCGGCCTGAGCTCTGTGGCCA
>NW_012142535.1:26310-26612 GCF_000956105.1 Propithecus coquereli
TGCGACTGGCTTATGTCACTTAGCATAATGTCCTCAAGGTTCATCCATGTTGTAGGAGGTGTCAGAATTTCCTGAATAATAGGCTGAATAATATTCCATTGTATAAAATATGCCACAGTTCATTTATCCATGCATCCATCAGTGAATATTGGGGTTGCTTCCACCCCCCCAACTATTGTGAAAACGCTGCTATGAACACGGGTGTACAAATATCTCTCTGAGTCTTCACTTTCAACTCTTTTTGGTATATGCCCAGAAGTAGAACTGCTAGATCATACAGTAACTTCATTTTTATTTATTTT
>NW_012142535.1:29058-29366 GCF_000956105.1 Propithecus coquereli
TATTCTGATTTGATTATTAAGCATTGTATACATGTATCAAAATATCACACGTACCCCCCAAAATATACACAACTATTATATATCAATAAAAAATACAATATGGGCTGGGCAAGGTGGCTCACGCCTATAATTCTAGCACTCTGGGAGGCCGAGGCGGGAGGATCGCTTGAGCTCAGGAGTTCGAGACCAGCCTGAGCAAGAGTGAGACCCTGTCACTACTAAAAAAATAGAAAGAAATGATCTGAACAACTAAAAATATATAGAAAAAATTAGCCGGGCATGGTGGCGCATGCCTGTAGTCCCAGCTA
>NW_012142535.1:29416-30517 GCF_000956105.1 Propithecus coquereli
TGATGGGACGTGGAACTGCATTTCTGGTCTCTGCCCACTAGGTGTCACTAGCGTAATGCCCCCTGCAGTTGTGATAACCAGAAAAACGTTTCCAGACATTGCCAAACGTCCTCTGTTGGGGACAAAAATCTCAACCCATTAGGTTAGATTATTCGGGGATGTAGAGGGCAAGACAAAGATTTGGGCCACTAATGAGTTTTCCATAAGGCTGTCCTGGTCAGGTTTGCCTTTGTGGGGTGGGCAGATGGGAGGGAATCGTAGAGAAAACCGCGGAGCCCAGCTACAAGCCAGGGGAGTGTTTCCAACGAGACGTGAGGGTGTCTTCAAGGACACAGCCACAGAGATGGAGAGGATAAGCGGACTCAGTCACTGCCTGGTTGCAAAGTCCGCTCTCCTTGGTGACAGTCCGCGTGCTGAGTGACGGGGAAGGAGACTGATGTCCAGCTTCCTTGCGGGGCACCTGGCAGGCCATGGTGCTGCTCATCCACAAAAGCGTCTGGAAGTGGCCCAGGCCGGGGGTGAGGAACGGGCGGCCATGACGTCAGGTGGGCGCTCACGACACCCGTGAGTGGCATGAACTAGGGAACCCGACGCGCCTGTGAGACACGTCCAGCCCTGGACCGTGTGTATTTGGACCCGTCCCCCATCACCTCTGATTCTCCATGATCCACCCATTCTGCTTTCAACTGCAGCCAGCACCTACCTTCCTGAACCTTCTGGTCCCATGTCCTACAGAGGCATGAACAGCCCTCCAGTGTCCTCTCTCCCTAAGTCCTAGAGTCCCAGTTTGATAATCCGTCCTCTCCTCCTGGAAACCTGCTCCCGCTCACCCCCACGTTGGGTCGGGTCTCTCCTCTGGGCTTTTGCAGTTTCTTTGCAGTACTTAACCTCTGCACTTAAAACAAAATTACAGGACATCCTTTCTCATCATCAGGAAAATTACTGATAAGACAAAAGAATAATACATTGTATCATATAAATCTCATGGAGATAGACAGTAGACAGTGGTTACCAGAAGCTGGGAAGGGTGTGGGGATATGAAGAGAGGTTGGTTAGGGGAACAAAAATACAGTTAGACAGAAGGAATAAGTTCTAGTATTC
>NW_012142536.1:0-1351 GCF_000956105.1 Propithecus coquereli
AATTTATTGAATACTGTACTGTAAGTGAAAAACAGAATGGTTGTACGGGCACTCAAAATATGGTTTCTACTGAAGGAGTATCATTTTTGCACGTGGTAAAGTCAAAAAATCTTAAGTCTAATCATCATTACTTGAGGACCATCTTTATATGGAAGTGTCATAGATAAAATATACTTTCATTTTGTGTGACAAAGTATACTTAATAGCTCTGTTTTAAAGAGAACATTTACTTATTCACAACTTTTCACATCTTATTTTGTGTGACAATAACAAATAGACCTATATTTTAATCCTGTTTTTATAGGCAATAGGTTGTGTGATTTGAGAAAGTATCTCTATATTTCAGTTTCCTAATTTTTAAAGTGATGAAAATGTTACCTACATTATAGCATCATTGTGATGACCCCAAACAAGTATGTTTAGCACCCAGGATTACATGTCAGATGTTTTAGTGTTTGGTTGAAAAGCTACTCTTCACATTTTTTATTGATGAATTGACTTCACTCTAAAAGAAAGTCTCTAGTAGTTTGTTATATTTAGGTTTATTTTGTTCTTCATTTTTATTGTCATTTGGGTTGAAGACATGGAAATCATGCTCAGGAGGTTTGCAGACAACAAAGGTGATTACTAGCAAATTGATTCCAAGAATTTTAGGATTGGATTTTACAAACCATCTTGCTCAGCATTCTCATTTTAGAACTAGGGAAACTGAGTTTATTAGTAAGTGTTCATTCAATTACCATAAATTTTATATGAGCCAACAACGAACCTTTAGACTGTATTTGAGAAAAAATTTTGTCTTAATTATCTCTATTATGCAGTTTCTACTCCATCACAGGAGAATTGGGTACCACATTGTCAGATGGAACTGACAAACCCAAGACATTCCGCAGAGTCCATCATAAGGGAAGGTGGCCTGGAACATCATCATTGAGACCCTGTTACAGAAACTAAAGTTGTTCATTGTGAAAATAAAAAAAATCATGTAAATATAACACTGATTCTTATATATATTAATGGCTATTACGTGGCAAATCTGCTTTGTTTCAGAAGAAAGTACTTGGACCTACAGGAAGACATTACCAAAGGAAGATTTTTAGTTCAAAATAAGGATAAATCTTCTAAACATTAGAAGTCCAAACATTAGAGCAGTCCAAAAGTATCTGTCTTGAGCTGGGTGCAGTGGCTCACACCTATAATCCCAGCCACTTGGAAAGCTGAGGTGGGAGGATCTCTTGAGGCCAGAAGTTCAGAACCAGCCTGGGTAGTATAGTGAGACCCTGTCTCCAAAACAAATTTTAAAATGTTAACTGAGCATTGTGACTGAGGTGGGAGGATCACATGAGCCCAG
>NW_012142537.1:0-2049 GCF_000956105.1 Propithecus coquereli
AGATCTGAAGAGGCTACTCTGCAGACTTTGAAGGTCATGTGGCCGCCAATTAAAGAAGGCAGGTGGCCTCTAGAGTCTGGGAAAGGCAAGAAAACGAACTCTTCCTAAAGCTTCCAGCAGAAATGCAACTGCACTTTCACCTGGATTTTAGGAGTTCGTCTATTTCCTATGCTACAGACTTTCCCAGAAAGTTATTGACATAATTTTGGAAAATATTTTAATGAAGAAGTTGACAATTAAAGTCAGGATTGCACATTAATTAAAATACGTAAAATTTATATTCATGACACTACTTTGAATTTTAAATTTTTTCAATGAAAACATGCCATACTTAGAGATTCTTAGAAAATTCTGCATATTCATCCTGTCCTCATCCAACAGATACCCTGATGGCGACAAAATGAAATTTTTAAATAGGCTCATAAAAATATGTGGGTTTGACTGGCATTCAGCTTTCAATAAATGCTGATTGAATATTCAGTCGCTATTCTAAGGATCGGAAAATACAGCAGTAAACAAATGTTACCAAAGCCCCGACCTCAAGCTGTTTACATTCCACTGGCATTATCTGATGTTTGAAAAGATTCCACTTCCAAGTCAATAGATTTTTCAATGAGGTATAAAAATAGTGAAAAGAAGGAGAATAAAAAGAGATAAGAGAAAGCAAAGAAAGCATACAAGATGTACACTATCTGCCCATGTCAACACAGTGATACACTTTCTACCTTTTTGACTTCCGAGTGATGGGCGGAACCCACAACTTGGATCCTTCATTGACTATGTGGGCCTAAAAGTTTAGAGAGAAGATATGCAAGGTTCAGTTTTGGATGGGTAAGTATGAGATGCCAATTAAATATGCTAGAGGAAAAGCAGAATAGCAGCTGAATGTAAAAGTCTGGCCTGCAGGGGAAGGATTTCAACCGCAGATAAAATGTGAACGTCATCAGCCTACAGATGATAAAACACATAGCAACTGTGGCATGGATCATAATGAGATTCAGAAGTATAAGCACCACTGATTTCTCAATCCCTCCTTCCTCCTCCTCTTCTTCTTCCTCCTCCTCTTCTTCTTCCTCCTCCTCTTCTTCTTCCTCCTCCTCTTCTTCTTCCTCCTCTTCTTCTTCCTCCTCCTCTTCTTCCTTCTTTTTCTTTTTCATGTGGCTATCAGATAGGCCAGAGTTAAATCACAAACACAATTTTCTTTGTTTATCATTTTGTTCCTGACACTTTAGCAAATACGGCCTTGCTTCCTTCCCATGGATATAATCTCATCGCTTACACAGTGGGCTCACGCACGCTGCTGATACACTCTATGCACCTAACTTGCCGTCCACTTTAGATTTCCGCTGCCACCAACTATATCTTCTGCCTTTACCCATCTACCAAAACTGAAAGAGAGACACACATTTTTATATTTCTTCACGGAATGTCTAATCTAAGAGTAAACCAGGGTAAAACACAAAGGTGGGTCCAGGTTTGAGGATCACGGACAGAGATGACTTACACTTCACTCATTACACTCACTTTGTAAAGACAAATTCAAACTAGCTGAGAACGCAAAGAGAGCGCACACAGTTCTGCAGTGCCTCGATTGTTCCTCCGGGAGGCAGGCCAGCAACTGGACGGCCTCCACGTACAGCATGCAAACAGGATTCGCCAGGTCAGAAAAGCCTGAAAATTTTGTATCCCTTTAAACTTGGACCCTGAAGCCCGTCAGTGTTCGAAGACTCACCCTGTTACCATAGAAGGAAAATCTCGTGCCACCAGTTACACATTTCCTTACTCTGATTCTTACTGAACCACGAGGTCTATTTGCATTTTCCGTGCAACTGGCCTCATCATAGCCTACTATGTAGTAGAGATCAATTCACATTTTACTGAAGGTTTCTGGAAGGGACTGTGGAAGGATATTACCACACACAGGATGTAATTTCATGTATCTCCCTTCTCAAGTCCCTGCTGCCAGGAATCTCATAACTTCTCCCCACTCACTGGCAGTTTTTCTCATCTGTTACACAGAGCATTTTAGGCTGGGCCCCGTATCATCAC
>NW_012142538.1:0-2167 GCF_000956105.1 Propithecus coquereli
TCAGGGGCCACCTGGCCTGACCATATACCATTTCTCTGTCCTCCTGCCACTTTTTACTCTCTTGCCTGTGTTTTTAGAGTACTCTCTAGCTTCCAGATACAAGAAGTTCTTAAATAAAAATAAGGTATTTATCAATGTTTTTAGTCCCATAGAACTTTGAAAAGTAACAACTTAATCCAAGCCATAAAATAGTGACGCATGTAGTGAAGCTTGAAGTTTCAACTTTCTCAGTAGAAATTGCTACCTAACAATCACAGCTCTTTAACATCAGGCTTTATCTCCATTATATTCCAAGATTCAGATTATATCAGTTGCCACATGTTCTAACCTAAAATGGCCTCTATATTGAACATTTTTGCTGAGTAAGGTAAATATTTTAGAATACATACTGAAGGAGAAATGCAGCCCCCAATGCATTGTATCATTTTGATGATGGTGACAGTGACAATAATGATAGTTATAATAGGAACCTTGTATTGTTAATATTATATGCCAGGCACTGTTATAAACATGTACATTTATAAGCCCATTTGAAACAATAACACAATGAGGTAACAATAATTCCCCTTTGAAAGATGCACGATTAGAAGCACAGAGAATATAACTAATTTGCTCAAGAACACACAGCTAATAAGTGATGGGTTCAGGCTTAAACTCTGTCTTGCTCTAGAGTTCATGGTTTTAAGTCACTAAGCTATGCTCCTTGTCTTTGATATTTTAAATACCCTGTGCTTTGATATTTGGACAAAGTAAAATGTTCAAAATTTCAGCTTTAAAAATATGAGTCTGACAGCCTGAAGAATCTCTTTTAACTGTCCTTTTCCATGACTTGCCATCTAGCTCTAGATGTAAGTCGTTATTATGCCTAGCTATGAAGTATAAGTTTGCCTTTGGTACTCATGTCAGGTAAAAATACCAGGTCATTAAGTATGAAATGAATCAAAAGTAGTTTATTATATCTCAAACAAGAAGCAGTACAATTAATCAAAGTACATGCCAGAACTGTCAACACAGTTTTGCCATCTTAACGGTAGCTTGTTTATGCCAGCAGCGAAGAATCCTGGAGAGTGGCAATGAAATCACGAAAGGCGTTTTCCACAGTTGGTTGAGAATTGAGTATTTTTCCTTGCAAAAATTGGTCGAAAGCCTGGAGAAGTGGTAGTCAGTTGGTGCAAGTTCTGGTGAATACGGTGGATGACAGAGAGTTTCCAAGTCCAGCCTCCGTAGTTTGAGCAGTGTTGTTTGTGCAACATTTGGTCGAGCGTTGTCTTGCGAGATGATTAACCAATCTCGGCTGCTTAATCACAAGCATCCTCATCATTTCGTCCAGTTGGGTGCAGTAGACATCAACTATAATCGATTAACCAGGTTTCATGAAGCTGTAGTGGATAATACCAGTGCTGGACCACCAAACAGATACCATCAGGTTTTTTTGATGAATATTTGGTTTTGAACTATGTTTCAGCACTTCATCTCTATCTAACCATTGTGCTGAATGCTTGTCATTGTCAAAAAGAATCCATTTTTCACCACACATAACAATATGGTGTAGAAATGGTTTGCCTTTATGTCGTTGACAGCAAAGAAAGGCAAGCTTTGAGACAATTTCTCTTCTGACGCTCGTTTAATTCATGTGGTACCCGTCTATCCAGCTTCTTTACCTTGCCCATTCGTTTCAAATGGCCCAATGTTGTTGGAATAGTACCATCAAACCTTACTGCTAATTCATGCATGGGTTGAAATGGATTCTCTTCCACTACAGTTCAGCTCATCATTATCCACCTTGGTCTCAAGTCACCCACCTGGTTCATTTTCAAGATTAAAATCACCAGAATAGAACTACTCAAACCATAGACGTACTGTGCGTTCATTAGCCACATCCCTTCCCAAACACTTCATTGATATTTCAAACTGTCTGTGCCGCACTGGTTCCATAATGGAACTCATATTCGAAAATAACACAAATTTTTGACTGATCCATGGTTTCACAAAAATTGCTCTGAAAAAATTTTTGAAAGATAATCACAAGCCAAACCATGTGTTTGAAAGAATGAAGATGTACCTTTCACAATAAAAATAAAACAAGAAGTGTCAAAGTGAAATGTCAGAGATATCAACTGTCAAACTTAGTACTTAAAACATTAACTGCTATGTGACTTGTATTTAA
>NW_012142539.1:0-1352 GCF_000956105.1 Propithecus coquereli
AAGTTTTTCTTCTTTTATGAGCTATATTAAAGAGTATGTACTTTAGTACATACCACTAGTGATTAATCACAATTTTGCTTTATTGAAGCACTAGTTATGTAATACAGAAGTATCTTTCCAGCATAGTTCAAAAACTGATCAGAATAAACTAGCAAGGATATAAGGGAAATTTGACCTAATTGTAAAAGACATTGTAAATTAGAACAACAGATCTAAAAGGCTCTTACATTTGTACTTATTTGCAAATATTAACATTTAACAAGGGATGAAATCGGGAATTCTTTATTGTACTAATACTTGAAAATAGTTATGTAATATAATTTTTAAAAGCTCAGTTTATAATAGTGACACATACCACCCCCCCAGATCTAAACTTTATTTAAACTTTATGTGAAATTCTTTGTGCAATTTTTCCAAATAAGACAACCATTCCAGATAAGGAATCAGATTCATTTATTCTTTACACTGGGTCTTCACTGAAGCTCATCTGGTCTTTCGCTTTGATTTTTCAGAGTTTAGTTCACATTTCACAAAGATTTTTTCCTGTTTTGGGTGAAGTTGTAGATCATCTGTGTTTTCTGAGCAAAATGTCATTCTGAATAGAAAACATAAAGCAAACACAGCATTAAGTTTTAGATGGAGCTTATTGAATTGTTTCATCTTCTATCAAATACTATTCAATTTATGTAATGCATGTGCTGTCTTTTTAAAAAATAGATTCTTACGTTTGCAAGTATTTTTATAACTTCAGAGAAAGGCAAAAGCCAAGTCAGTGAAAGCAATCAGTGTAAGACTTCCTGGGGCTCTGTACTGGGGCGATTCCAATTCTGTAGGCACTGAAGGTCCTAGGGGCAGCCCTCCTTTCTCCTCCCTTAGAACTCCTCAGAGATTCGAGGGTGACTGTTGTTTCTTTGACAACATTGCCCTGACTCCAGGGCAAATGTAGTTCCCCAACTGTTCCTCCCAAGGCAGGCTTAACTTCCCAGGCTGCCTTCCTTGGATGTGCTCCAGTTTGTCAGTGCTATTCTTAAAGGTCCTTGGCATGAGGCCACTGTCGTCACCCTCTGCCTGGCTCAACCTGTGAGCCCTGCCCCTTCCTCTTATTGGTGCTGACACGGTCCACTAAAGGGGGTTACACTGTGTGTTTTGGGTCTCTCTCTCTCTCTCTCCCTCTCTCCATCTCTCCATCTCTCTCTCCCTCTCCCTCTCTCGGAAACAACAGCTAGGCTGCTTTGAACTTGGGCTTGGCCTGAGATACTGCTTTGTATTATACTAAATACAACTGCATCTATTAAAAAAATATATATATATATTTGTATACACATTTATATATGTATATATCTGTAGTCGCA
>NW_012142540.1:0-1129 GCF_000956105.1 Propithecus coquereli
TGTGTTGTGACTAAAACTTTAAAACATGGCATTGAAAAGGTAAGTTTAATAAACGCGGATTTCATGAAAAATTCAATGGTGTCAAGTCAAGTAGGCACTGCTGTCTGTATATACTAGTATTCCAATAAAAGAATGAAGAAAGAGTGTGTCGACTCTTTACCGTGTCATTAAAGTATCTGGAAAAGTCTCTCATAAAGTGAAAAATATGAGTTTTCAGTAAAATCTCCTCCTGTTTTTGTGCTATTAAAAGAAAAGAGAAAAAAAAATAACTACCCCAAACAAGGCTTATAACAAAACCAGTTTGTCAGGTGCTCTGGAAGCTGTAGCTACCCCGTGTCTGACACCTCAGAATCAAACATTTAAAACTGTTTTTTAGCTTTTTCTTCTTCCATTTAGCTTAATGTTCTCAAAAAAATGCACACGTGTCTATTTTTGATTTATCATTTTAAGATACTTTCTTACTTCTTCATATATAGTATAGGAGGACTTAGCATGCTTATTCCCATCCATATGCCCCACCCACACCCACAACCTCTATATTTCCTCCCTGTAACCCTCCGTAAAGTTATGGTTTTTGTTTAAAAAAATTTTAACTGTTTAGATCATTATGACAAAGTAAGAATTATTCACTGATGAGCCAATGGTATAGTAGTATGATTATATTAATATTTCCCTTTTTGCATAATTTTTTGTTTCTCCTGGTGTTAAAAATTCCCTCACTTTTTTTATTTGCTCAGTGTTCCATGTACATATCCTCTACCTAGTACATGAAGGGTTAGGAGGAAATGTTAGCGAAGTAGGAAATTAGGAATAAGGTAATGTATTGTGCGTCTGGGTGAAAGACCAAGAAAACGTGCCTAAGTTCACTAAATGAAAACCTGACAAGAAGTGGAAAATGCGAGGAATGAGAACCAGACCAGTTACCCAGGTATTTATTCTGTAATACTCTTCTCTTCCTAAAAATCTATCTGGCCGCGGTGGCTCACGCCTGTAATCCTAGCACTCCGGGAGGCCGAGGTGGGAGGATTGCTTGAGGTCAGAAGTTTGAAACCAGCCTGAGCAAGAGTGAGACCCCGTCTCTACTAAAAATAGAAAAATTAGTCGGGCACAGTGGCGTGCACATGTAGTC
>NW_012142541.1:0-1792 GCF_000956105.1 Propithecus coquereli
GAGAGGATTAGAAAGTCTAAATAAATTTTTCACTTATATATCTGGAATGTGTTTAAACTGGAATTCAGATAAATATCCATGTAAATACAAAGCTATGGTATATCCTCTCTTTGACTATTGCATCTCTTCTAGTACACCCTAAGGGTAAGCAATAACAATAACAACACCATTGTTATTAAAACTAGACTAATTTTCCCACTCATCCATATAATTTTCCACACATAGCTTATCACACAATAAAATAATTACTCAAACTCAACTGTGATTCTGGCTTTTTTACCTCTTTTGACCATACTCAGCTACTCAAAATCATCCCCACTCTTTCTTCTCCATATCAGGAGGGATTATTACTCTACTTTTCCCCAAATAAGTCATTACATTTGAATTCTGCTATGAAATGACCTTGGGAGGTTAGGCTGGTGGATCAATTTCTCTGGGACTCAGTCCCTTCAGAGTATTTTCTTTATAAGTGTCTCTAAACAGAAAATATCTCATTTGAAAATATGTCAAATTCCCATAGTGTACAAAAATATCCAAGCTGTTAAGCATGTCATACAAGCATTCCAGGACCTTTCTGCTTCTCTCTATATAATCTCTGGCCATGTCTCAGTCCACTGATAATCTTCAATAGTAGAAAGCTTCCTCAGGTTCCTGCAACACCATGCTGTTTTATCCCTCCATACTTTTGCTTATGCTTGTTCTCCAACTGGAATGTAAAAATCTCCAGGACTTACTGTTATATTAAGGATTTATTTTCTAAAACTCCCAATGGTACTGTATGCCTAGATTTGTACTTCTTTACCTCCGTATAAATATATACAACTCATTAACAATTTCATTAGACTGAACTTATCAATCTATATATCTGAATTTCAGATAAAATTTATAAAAAATTTAAATGAAAGGGCGGTATCTAATGTATCTATATGCATGTACTATATAGTATAATGGTAGATATATAATGACTTAAACATTTGTAACTCAACAAAAATAACATTATATTGGCTCATGTAAAGATTAAATATCTACCTCTATAAACAAAAATATAACAAAGCTTTAATACAGCCAATTCCATGTGAGATGCAGTAGATAGTGTAAGATTAGTGCTTCCTCTAAAAACAAGAAAAGTTATGTAAAGTACAGAAATCATCTGCTTCAAGGTAACAGAAAATTTCTACTAAAACAAGAACAGGGTGGGCTAGTATTCAAATGAGGAAAAAAACTAAAAGAGGCAAGCTATAGTCTCTTGTAGCCAGAGAGTATATGCTAACTTTGGAATCAAGTAAGAGGTTCTGAATCCATGTCACATGTCAGAAGTGGGAAAACTATAGATCTGTGAACTAAATTTGGCTAGCTGCATGTTTGCGTGGTCCATGAAGTAAGTATTTTTTATATATATTTTTAAATGGTTGCACAAAAGAATTATATTTCATGAACATTTTATAAAATTCAAATTTTAGTAGATATCAATATACTAATATTAACAGTTTTGTTGGAACTTAACCATGCTTATGTGTTTACACATTATCTAAGGCTGTGTTCATACTACAACTGCAGAGTTCAGTAGATGTGACAATGACTGTATGGCCCACAAAGCCCAAAATATTTACAATCTGGTAATTTACAGAAAGAGGTTGCCAATATCCCCCTTACATTTTCAGGGAGCCACAGGCTCAGAATGATTTATTTTGATAGGCGTTTTGGAAAACTCATGCCTACAACCTGAATTGCTCTCAAGTTATTTGCAATATTTTTGGATAATGCATGTGGAAGATTTTTTTTTTTTTTTTTT
>NW_012142542.1:0-1044 GCF_000956105.1 Propithecus coquereli
AAGGCGATGGAGCTAAGATGAGAGAGAAGGTATGCAAAGACCATGTCAACTGCAAACTCTATGTCCTGTTGGAGTTTTAATTCTATGGTAAAGACAGACAGAGTCTCACTTTGTTGCCCGGGCTAGAGTGCCGTGGCATCAGCCTTGCTCAGGCTGGTCTCGAACTCCTGAGCTCAAACAATCCGCCCGCCTCGGCCTCCCAGAGAGCTAGGATTACAAGCGTGAGCCACTGTGCCCGGCCTGTGCCCATTCTTAAACCAATAGTTGTGACTAGGGAGTGGAACGTGCTGATTGGCCTAAATTGGCAAAGGCCCAACCCTGGAGTTCAGGCTGGATCTGTAGTATCTAGATCTTAGCATAGAAAGTGGGATTAGGTGGTTGGTTCCTCAGTCAAAAGGAGATGAGGGAAATGGATGACAGGGAGGCTGTCAGAAAATGTCCAATATGATATCGCCTTACCCCAGTTAGAATGGCATTTATTGAAAAGTCCAAAAATAATAGATGCTGGTGTGGATGCAGAGAGAAAGGAACACTTATACACTGTTGGTGGGACCGCAAATTAGTATAACCTCTATGGGAAACAGTATGGAGATTTCCTCAAAGAAGTAAAAGTAGACCTACCATTCGATCCAGCAATACAACTACTGGATATCTACCCAAAGGAAAAAAAGTCATTTTATCAAAAAGACACCTACATTCGAGTGTTTATTGCAGCACAATTCACAATTGCAAAGATGTGGCATCAACCCAAATGTCCATCAATTCATGAGTGGATTAATAAAATGTGGTATATGTGCACCATGGAGTACTACTCAGCCATAAAAAAGATGAAATAATACATTTTGCAACAATCTGGATGGAACTGGAGACCATTTTCCTTAGTGAAGTATGGCATGTTATTAATCAATTTTATATTTTAAGCTTTTAGAATGTAGATACTATGTCTCTCATTAATTGTCCTATAAGACACCGACTGTAGTGTTTTTGGTGATACATAATGCATTCTGAAATAGAGGGTCTCAATCAGGCATCCTGACAATTTGT
>NW_012142543.1:0-1595 GCF_000956105.1 Propithecus coquereli
TTGTTAAAAACTAAGATACAAATATGTACATTAGCCTATGCCTACCAGGGTCACGATCATCAAGCTGTCATTGGGTGATGGGAATTTTTCAGCTGCATTATAATCTTGTGGGAGCACCATCATATGTAGTCCTTTGATCACAAAATGTTTATGGCACATGACTGTGTATGGAAGTTGAGTACATAAGTACTTCCTTATCCTCAGGGGATATGTTCCAAGACCCCAGATGTGTGCCTCAAACCTCAGATAGTACAGAACCTTATACATGCTATGTTTTTTCCTGTACAAACACATACCTATGATAAGGTTTAATTTATAATTTAGGCATAGTAAGAGTGCCTAATTATAGTATATTGTTATAATTGTACTATAATACAATATACTGTAATAAAAGTTATATGAATCTGGTCTGTCTCTCTCTCTCAAAATATCGTATTGTATAGTACTTACCCTTCTTATGATGTGGGATGATACAATGCCCATGTGGTGAGATGAAGTGAGGAGAATGACGTAGGCAGGCACTGTGACATGACATTAGACAGCTATTGACCTTCCGACTATATGGCAGATGACAAAAGGGCAGGAAGCATATACAGCATGGATACTCTGGACAAAAGGTTGAATCACATTCCCAGGCAGGATGGAGTGAAACAGTGTGAGGTTTTCCTGCTACTCAAAATGGCAGACAATTTAAAATTCATGAATTGTTTGTTTCTGGAATTTTCCATTTAGTATTTTCAGACCACAGTTGACTCCAGGTAACTGAAACCGTAGAAAGTAAAACTGTGGATAAAGGGGGACTACTGTATCTGGAAATTGATTCTCTGAAAACTCTCATGTCTTTGTATACTGCTTGGAAAATTTGTGTGTAACCCTAGGGCAGCAAGTTGTACATTGAAGTAATAATGGGCTTTTCCAAATGTGTTGTGGAGGAAAGCATTACAGGTTGATGTTCAGGACATAGGTTCATATTCATAGCGCAATGAGGATCCAAAAGTAGCTTAAGGTGGCTCATCAATGAAGTATTAGTTACAAGGACTGCAGAATTGGAGGGGTAGACAGGGATCAATCACTAACCACTCATCAGTGTTTGGATATTAGATGTAGGCAATGATGTAGAGTTGAAAAGTCACTGTTTCATTGTAAAAAAATAGGTTTTCCAGAGCATATCATCTGGTTGTTCAAGATTTCCTTTTGAATTTGTAAGTTGCAGTCATTAGACTTTTTTAAAAATTTCAAACCACAGGTATACATTTATATATAACATTAGAACAGAGACTTTTGGTTTTAGAATTATTCTGTAGATCAGCAGTCCTCAACCTTTTTGGTACCAGCAACCAATTTCATGGAAGACAACTTCCCCACAGATCAGGGTGTGTGGGGCGTTTCAGGATGATTCAAGTGCATTACATTTATCGTACAGTCAAACCTCTTTGTTAATGATAATCTGTATTTGCAGCGCTCCCCAGCGCTAGCATCACCAACTCAGCTCCATCTCGGGTCATCAGACATTAGATTCTCATAAGGAGTGCAACCTAGATACCTCCCATGCACAGTTTACAGTAGGGTTTGGGTTCTGGCTCCAATTAGAATGC
>NW_012142544.1:0-1296 GCF_000956105.1 Propithecus coquereli
GCACCCGGCCACCATTACCTTTTTTTGATGAATATTCTGTTTTGGACTGTGTTTTGGCACTTCATCTTTATCCAACCATTGTGCCAATTTTTTTGCGATTGTCAAAAAAAATCCATTTTTCATCACCACGTAACAATGTGGTGTAGAAATGATTCGCCTTTATGTCATGACAGCAAAGAAAGGCAAGCTTTGAGACAATTTCTCTTCTGACGCTTGTTTAATTCATATGGAACCTATCTATCTAGCTTTTTTACCTTGATGATTTGTTTCAAATGATTTGTTTCAATATTGTTGGAATAGTAACATCAAACCTTGCTGCTAATTCAGGCCTAGGTTGAGATGGATTCGCTTCCACTACAGCTTTCAGCTTGTCATTATCCACCTTGGTCTCAGGTCGCCCACGTGGCTCATTTTCAAGATTAAAATTACCAGAACAGAACTTCTCAAACCATCCACGTACTGTGCGTTCAGTACATTAGCCACATCCTTCCCAAACACTTTGTTGATATTTTGAGCTGTCTGTGCTGCATTGGTTCCACGACAGAACTCACATTTGAAAATACTAATATATAAGTAGAGAGGTTCTTTATGTTTTTTTTTTTTTTTGGTTTGTTTACTGGGCAAATGGTTTTGTTCACAAACTACTTACAATTGAGCTCACAAAAATTCAAAAATAGAAACCTCTGAAGGGAATAAAGGAAAAGAGAAGAGAAAGAGAATGGTGTGTGTTCTTCACCTGTACCTCTTTGTCACAGTAGCAGGTAAACATCCCACTTTTTATTGGTCATTGCCAGCAAGGGCAAGAGTGACAGCTCCCTACCCACTAGATTTTAAAGGGTTGCTCCTGAAGTGATCTTCACAGTGAGAATGATAAACATGGTCCTTCTCTTTTCTCTGAATGTAGGCAGTGTATGCTAACAAAATATCAAGGAAAAATCAACAAGATAAAATGCTTAGGTTTTCAAAAGTGCCTCCCTGCCTTTTCTGGTATGCCATATATAGTGTGGTATAGTACGGGGACATCCATATTATCTAGGTAGGATGAGAAAAAACAAAATAGTTAAACATTTATTTTTCTGTTATAAATATTTATTTGATTAACTATTATTTGACTAGTAATAGTGCAAGTCTTTCCAGGGCCTATGTAAGGCTCTTGTCCAGTTTGAGGAAGGCTTAAAGTGCCTCCAACAGAACCTGTTTACAAAGTATTTTAATAAATAGCAGTAATTAAATTGCCAACAAAAATCTTGGCAGTATTGTGCTATGGTTTTCATTGTAGAGGTTTTATGTCTTTTG
>NW_012142545.1:0-973 GCF_000956105.1 Propithecus coquereli
GAAGGAGACTCTGTCTCAAAAAAAAAAAAAAAAAACTCAGAGAATATATACTTATGGTTTGGGCACTCCACTGTATATAAATTTTACCTCAAATATCTATAAGCAAATGTCAAACTCTAGTTAAAAATATGCATACTTATGCTTGTTGCCTGAATGAAATAAGGCACTGCCATTTTCAGTATTTCTTATGAAAACTCTCTTTGCTGATGTTTACAGGTGAAGCGTACTGATGTTCATGAAGTGAATTGTACTGTTGTTTATAATTCACTCTGAAGTATATAACAACAGATGATTAAGTTATGAGTAGCGGAATGGATAGGTGAAGTAAATAGGGCGAAATGCTCATATACCCACCACTTGTGTTCACTGTATAGTTCTTCAAACTTTAAATATGCTTAAATTTTTTAATAATAAAGTGTTGGCAGCTGGACATGGTGGTGCACGCTTGTAGTCCTAGCTACTCAGGAGGCTGAGGCAGGAGCATTGCTTGAGCCCAAGAGTTCTAGGTTTAAACTCCTATGATCATGTCACTGCACTCCAGCCTGGGTGACAAGAGAGAGACACTGTGTCAAAAAAATATAATAATAATAAAATGTTGGGAAAAACCAGTAATGAGACACCACTTCACACCCATCAGATTGGCAGAAATGAGAACTGACAATACCAAGTGTTGAAAAAATGGCAAAGGCTGGGTACAGTGGCTCATGCCTAGCACTCTGGGAGGCTGAGGCAGGAGGATCACTTGAGGTCAAGAGTTCGAGACCAGCCTGAGCAAGAGTGAGACCCCCATGTCTCTACTAAAAATAGAAAGAAATTAGCTGGACAACTAAAAAAAATATATAGAAAAAATTAGCCGGGCATGGTGGCACATGCCAGTAGTCCCGGCTACTCGGGAGGCTGAGGCAGAAGGATCACTTGAGCCCAGGAGTTTGAGGTTGCTGCGAGCTAGGCTGACACCATGGCACTCTAGCAT
>NW_012142546.1:0-336 GCF_000956105.1 Propithecus coquereli
GATTTAAAAGCTGGTGAATAAAAAATAACCTTATAAATCTATAAGATCTGCTTCCCAATATGTGTTTGGATGTCCGTGTACTTGTATGTGTCACGTCTTCTGTGATATTTTTGATAGTTGTTTGATTTGTCTATAAACTTATATCTTAGAGCCATAGACCAATGGCCGTGGTAAGGCCTGGAGACACAGGTAGAATTCTCTCTGGCCCAGCAGTCCCTGTGGGTGGTGCTAGGACGGGTCAGGCATTGTCTTTACTGCTCTGTCCTTTGACTCGATCTCAACATCTGGAACATAATTAAAAATGCTTACCTGCTAAGCTCCTCACTAAAATAAAAA
>NW_012142546.1:11206-11596 GCF_000956105.1 Propithecus coquereli
AGGTAGTCAGAGAGGACATATTTAATATGTTCTCAATCTTAAAGAAAAAAATTGTTGATTGTTTCACCATTAATCATGATATTAGCTATAACTTTTTCAGAGGTACACCTTATATGCCTAAATAAATTCTCTTCTATTTGTAGTTGGCTGAGAATTTTTATCATGAATAGTAATTGAATTTTGTCACATGTTTTTTTTTCTGCATCACTTCTAAAAATCACATTTCCCTTTATTCTTTTAGTGCAGTGATTTACATTGATTGATTTTCAAATGTTGAACCAAATAAGCATTCCTGGGATAAATCTCATTGATCATAATGTATTAGCTTTTCATGAATTGCTGAATTTTATTTTTTCTCATTTAAGGAGGAATATTGATCTACATTTTTTT
>NW_012142546.1:11821-12166 GCF_000956105.1 Propithecus coquereli
AAAGGGGAAAACATAGGAGAAAGTCTCCATTACATTGATCTGGGCAATGAGTTTTTGGATATTACCCCAAAAGCACAGGCCACGAAAGCAAAAATAGATAACCAGAATTAAATCAAATTAAAAAGCTTCTGCACAACAAAGTGAAGAATCAACAGAGTGAAGAGACAGCCTTGGGAATGGGAGAAACTATTTGTAAACCATATATCTGATAAGGGGTTAATATTTCAATGATTTTTATATCTTTATCCTTTTCTCAAATATAGTTAAAGATACAAATTGCCTTCTCAGTATGATTTAACTACTTTCTACAAATTTTGATATGTTGTGCTCTCATTTTTGTTCAGT
>NW_012142546.1:13704-14660 GCF_000956105.1 Propithecus coquereli
ACAGCAACCTCAGACTCCTGGGCTCAAGCAATCCTCCTGCCTCAGCCTTCAGAATAGCTGGGACTACAGGCACTCGCCACCATGCCCGGCTAATTTTTTGTTTGTGTTTCTAGTTGCCCAGCTAATTTCTTGTATTTTTTCATAGAGACGGGGTGGTGGGGGGTCTCTCTCTTGGTCAGGCTGGTCTCAAACTCCTGACCTCAAGTGATCCTCCTGCCTCGGCCTCCCAGAGTGCTGGTAGGATTATAGGCGTGAGCCACAGGGCCCAGCCTTTTTTTCCTTTATAGTTAGTACTTTGTGATTTACCTAAAGAATATTTGTCCAGTCTAAGATCACAAAAGTAGTCTTTGTTTTGTTCTGGAAAGTTTGTGGTTCTAGCTTTTATGTGTAGTTCTATGGTCCATCAAAAATTAATTTTACTTTATGAGTAAAATAAGTTTTGAGTCAATTTTTTTTATGTGAATATTGCATTGCCTTAGAGCTACATATCTGCTGAACGAACTATCCTGTCCTCCCTGAACTGATTTAATACTTTGGAATCAACTGATAACATAAGTGGGCCTATCTGAACTCTCTATTGTCTGTCTTCCTCTGATTAATTTGTCTAATTTGTGCTAATAGCACACTGTTCTCATTACTGTAGCTTTCTTGTTAGTTGTGAAATTGGGTAGTGAAAGTCCTCCAATTGTATTTTTCTTTTTCAAGATTATATTGACTAATATAGAATTTTGATTGGAATTGCATTGACACTAAAGATCATTTTGAGGAGAACGTATGTCTTAACAATATTTAGTCTTCTAATGTATAAAATAATGTATCTTTTTACTTATGTAAGGCTTTTTTATTTTCTTGTAGCAGTGTTTTACGGTATTCAGTGTAGAGGTCATACACATTTTTATTATATTTATTCCAAGGTATTTAATGCTATTTGATAATATTACAAACTGCATTATTTT
>NW_012142546.1:18631-20223 GCF_000956105.1 Propithecus coquereli
TGTTTTTTCCTGTGCTTTGCTTTTTACACTTAGGAGATTTTCTACATTGCTACCCTGCACCCAGGTTGCTGCAATGTTTTCAGTAAAGATCTACAGTGTCACCGAGGTATTTCTTTCAGCTCTCCTGCCTTCAGCATTTCACCTCATGCACTAACAGAAAGCCCAAATCAAATTGATGCATAGATACAGACTATTCTACACTTGGGGCTCCTCAGGATTGAATCTGTCACACAAACCAGTCATAGCTGTTTTTACATTGTCTCCCTAGCGTGGTTCACCTTCCTTGCTGCTCTTCCAGGTATAAAAGTAGTCATGGGCCGGGGGCGGTGGCTCACGCCTGTAATCCTAGCACTCTGGGAGGCCGAGGCAGGAGGATTGTTTGAGCTCAGGAGTTCGAAACCAGCCTGAGAAAGAGCGAGACCCCGTCTCTACTAAAACTAGAAAGAAATTAATTAGACAACTAAAAATACATAGAAAAAATTAGCCGGGCATGGTTGTGCATGCCTGTGGTCCCAGCTACTTGGGAGGCTGAGGCAGGAGGATGGCTTGAGCCCAGGAGTTTGAGGTTGCTGTGAGCTAGGATGACGCCACGGCACTCTAGCCCGGGCAACACAGTGAGACTTTGTCTCAAAAAAAAAAAAAGTAGTCATGGATGGTTCCTTTTTCCTAGGAAGGAAATTAGCTCTCTGGAATTTAGTTCATTTTGATATCTTTGCATCCTCAACTTTCTAATGGGTTTCAATGATCTGTAGTTGTTGTAGCTTATCTGGCATATAGCCATTTTTTTCATATTATTATTGGCATATAGTCATTATTTTGTGATTTTTTTTTCCATCCTATAGGTAAACAGAAGTCTGATGTGCAGTTCTTATATAGGAAATGCTGAGCCAATTCTTCTCTTATCAGCTGATTTTAGTTATATATACTTAGATGATCGAGCATATCTATCTTATAAGGGTATTTTACAAAACTGTGAATGTATTTTATGAGCCCGAATGCACACCCACTGTTAATTAAACACAGTCTAGACAATATATAAAGGTGTAAATTAAAAAAAAAAAATCTTTGCTGTGATATTTTTAAAAGTTAAAAGGTTTTACATGTGACTAGGTGGCTGTTTGAGTGCCACCGGCTAAGTTTTAAAGAACAGTAGTCAGAATTCTGTGAGTCAACGCCAACATTAAACTTAGATGTCATGACACGGTGTTGCCAAGGCACCCATCTCGGAGTGCTCTGGGGACTCTCATCAAGTCATTTCAAGTCTCACCTTCCCTTTCACAATCCCCATGAGGTTAGAAGTGGGAGGACATTATTATTCCCTATTTGCTGCTGAGAAGTAAGGCGAAGTCACAAAAGTGCCAGGTGTTTTTGCCCAAATCATGCAGCAGTCACCAGTCAGAATCGGCAGAAGGAAGAAATCACAGGAGGGCCACTAGCTTGTCCTTGTCTCGATCCTGGTCAGCCAACTCCTAATCCCTGCACGACAAAATTGTCTCTCCAACTTTAAATGTCTCTTGAGACAGTGACGAGCCACGGTGGTATTTAATAACCTTTAGATCAAGGATATTTGTTATGTTTGACTAAACTCTGAC
>NW_012142546.1:21028-22620 GCF_000956105.1 Propithecus coquereli
AAAGGAGGAAAATGGTAGATTATTGTTTCAAAATCTAAATTCTTGTACATAAGCAGAAATACGAAGCTTTTAAAGGAAGGGCCCTCAGCTCTAAGATACTGTTGTTTAGCTACAGTTAATGATTCTAATCATCCCATCTCTGTTGAAGACAATATCGTGACCTACTGGGAGGCCTACCCAGACCTCTGCTGGCCAGGTGCTGGGCCTGGGATGGAGCCAGCAGTTTAGCTGAGCTATCTCCTGCAGCACAAAGAACAAAAGACATTCCCATGCCCCTCCTGACCACCCGCCCCACCATCTGCCTAGGCAGGGATGCAGGTCTCAGTTCCCAAAAAGAGTGAGGGAAGTTTTAAAGAGACAGGAAATGTCTTTTGCCATTTTCTTAGGCCATTCCCTCTGTTACAATTTCACACAAAAATAAGGAATTTCCAGCTTTTCCTGAGAAATCAGAGGAGCAGGCAACACTTGGCTCCTATTCCCACATGGCACTTAGCAACAAAAATCTTCAAAAAATACACAAATTCACCAGTGCTCCATAGTCCTCACTGCTCCCTATTGCTTCCTTCTTTTTGCAGTAATTGCTTTGTCCTCAAATGTGAGATGTAGCAGTGACTCCTCTTAGGGAAGTCCTCCCAAAGCATGGAATAAAGGAAAACTCTTGAGTCCCTTTAAGGGCAATTCTAGGTACCTTGAAAAATTAAAGAGCAACCTGGTAAGCAAGAAAATTGTAATAACAATAGTCTTCCAAGCAAGCCAGAATCACAAGGTGTTTTAATTCCTAATGGAAACCAAAAGATAACATCTTAACATACATTCTTGAGTTGTTTCTCAGAAAACCCCACCAGATGGAAGATGCAGATAAGGGAGAACTGAGGACTAAACTCTGATTGCTGTTCTTAGTTCTAAATTTCTCCCTGAGGGGCTTGGAGAGGATCATACCCACCTTAGCACTCTTTCAACTAATGTAAGAATCTCTGAATCCATGTATGACCATCAGCCCCCACTTCAAGATATCCCGCCTTTTTGGGCCAAACCAATGTATAACCTCCATGTATTGATTTACAATTTTGCCTACAACTTCTACTTCCCTGAAATATACCTCTGCCTTTAAAAACTCTTGCTTGTAAATCATCATGAAGTTTGGGTCTCATGCATTAGCTGCTCACTTTCCTTGGTTGGTGCCATGCAACAAAATGCCTTTTTCTCCTGCTGCAGCTCTCAGAGTCAGTGTCTGACTTTGTGGCACCAGGCAAGTGGACCCCAGTTTAGTTTGGTAACAAATGCATTGAGTTTTCAACACCTCTTAATGCAAGCACACATTGCTTTAACCAAAGAACTGAAGTGCTAGCAATGAGCTAACAAATAACTAATATCTTCGCTAAAAAAGTGGGCACATCCCTCATTTTCAAAGAATATTACCAACAAACATTTACTAAAGCACTGTTATGTGCTTTGCATTAGGTGTTTCATCTTTCTTAGATTTCAAGATACTTGGTTGTCCTGTGACCTAAGTCTTCTGATGCATTCTGGAAAAGTTGTTATTTTGTAGTTTACCTGTTTTTTTCTCAAGTCTAATTTTTAGTTTTTTTTTT
>NW_012142546.1:22670-23026 GCF_000956105.1 Propithecus coquereli
TTTAGTTCATTTTGATATCTTTGCATCCTCAACTTTCTAATGGGTTTCAATGATCTGTAGTTGTTGTAGCTTATCTGGCATATAGCCATTTTTTTTCATATTACTATTGGCATATAGTCATTATTTTGTGATTTTTTTTCCACCCTATAGGTAAACAGAAGTCTGATGTGCAGTTCTTATATAGGAAATATTGAGCCAATTCTTCTCTTATCAGCTGATTTTAGTTATATATACTTAGATGATCGAGCATATCTATCTTACAAGGGTATTTTACAAAACTGTGAATGTATTTTATGAGCCCGAATGCACACCCACTGTTAATTAAACACAGTCTAGACAATATATAAAGGTGTAAA
>NW_012142546.1:28684-30027 GCF_000956105.1 Propithecus coquereli
ATATGTATATATAAACAATTTTCTCTTGATATCCATGGGGGATTGGTTTGACACACATAAATACTAAAATCTACATATGCTGAAGTCCTTTATATATAACCTACATATAGCCTAGTATTTGCATATAACCTACACGCATCCTCCCGTATACATTAAATCAACTCTAGATTATTTATACCTTCTAATACAATGCCTACATATCACGTCATTCCTGTGGGGTCATTGTCATAATTAGTGTACTGCAAATTCAAGTTTTGCTTTTTGAAACTTTGTGAATTTTTTTTTTTTCCCAAATGTTTTCCATCCACAGTTGGTTGAATCTTCAGATACGGAACCCACAGATACGGAGGGCCAATTGTATGATTTTTTTGTGGGGGGATCTAATTTTAATTGTTTAGAACCTATAGAGTAATAAATGATAATGATAGTGATAGTATGTCTCCTGTCTTTTTTATAAGAATGCTTTCTATGTTCATTTCTTTTTTCCTTCAACAAAAACTTTTGAATGATTATTATGCATTTAAAAATGTCCTGGATTTGGGGATATAACAGTGAACAATACAGAGAACTTTGAACTTTTGAGACTGCAATCTAGTGAAAGAGACAGTCAACAATAGGTGTAACAAACAAGTAATAATACAATAACTTAGGCGTTATTAAATACTATGGAAGAAAATAAAAGAGCAAGATCTAGGTAATTAAGAGAGAGGGAGTGACAAGAGAGCTACAATTTTAAATAGTGTGGTCAGGGTAGATCTCATGGAAAAGATGACTTCTCAGCTATCCCAAACATTTCACACTGAAATGTCCAGCTGCACAGATCCCTCCCACAGGACCATGTACCTGGAGAACAGCACAGGTAAGCGTTCCTTACCTAGAAAAATCCTCTGATTGTCACTCATGGAGCTGGAAATTCTTTGTGACCATCGGTATGTTTCCACCAGTAAAGCACTGTTTTATTATGACACAGCATGGTACAGCCTCATTATATCTGACTCTGGCATCCATGGAGCAAAACTAAATGAACACCTTGCAAAAAGGTCTCCTGTAGTTCTGACTTCCTAGTGCTGAAAAGTAACTTTTTTTTCTTCTTTTTTTGTTTTATTTTGTTTTCTTTTCTTTTAATCTAGCTTGGATTTTGCCAACACTTTCACTGTTTAAGAAGTTTTTAATACTAATTTTTAATTACTCTGTGAATCATTCATATATACTTTTAAAGAAAAATAGGAGAAGATGCATCAAGAGTTAGAAGCTAAACTAGCTAAAGGCTATTTTCATGTAGGATATTTTAACCATTATTTCAGCCTGAAATAGTCAGTAGTCCTATCATTCTTAAATATTTA
>NW_012142547.1:0-1299 GCF_000956105.1 Propithecus coquereli
TTCAGGATTAAAATACTCTGCAACATCCTAAAGATTGTTGTTTCACCACCTATATGAAAACAAATTGCATTCATCTCACAATTAGCTGTGATCGTTGTCTGTTTCAAGTGAGTCCGTTTTAACTTATAAGTGTTTTATATTTAAGAGTATAACAACAAAATAGGCTGAAAAAAGAATAAGCTCCTTACTCTCTATCATCATAAAGCTATAATATTGACTCTAACATATTTCCAACCTAGAAACTTACTTGATTTAAAAAGTATTTTGATAAGTAATAGAAAAATTATTTAATAGCATGATCATAATTCATAGTTTCTTCCTTACTTTCAAAGAATTTCATCACTTTAATGATAATGTAATATTGTTTTTCCTACAAGGACTAATAACATTTCATAAGCTGAAACCTGAACTTGAATGAGAACTTGAATAATCACTGCTTCGCTATAACTTGTTCAAGTGGAGAACAAGCTATTTGAGAGTTGACGTCTAACGTCTGTAAGAAGTGTGACTTTCAAACACCCTGGCCATCAAAAATTATCACAGCTTATTAACTGTAACAGTTTCTGCAACCAAGAGACCCACCTCAGACTCAGGGCCAGCAGTTGCTCCTTCGACTTCAGCAGCTCCCCCACTTTAAAACTGGCATAACCCAAGAAGCTTTTCTGAAAATGAGAGAAAAAAGAACGGTTTTCATTAACTTTCTGAGGATCTTAATACTTTTGTTGAAAAATGAAATATTAAATCTATTATCCTGACAAATATTTCACTGACAGATACAATTCTCAGTAATATATCCATCTCCTGGGGTAGGGTTGAGAGGTGAAAATGTATCATGCTCGTTAAACACAAAGCGACTAATAGCCTAGAAAATAACAAGATGTAAAATGACAACACCCAGGACTTTGCCAACAACTATAACTTTCTCCACATGTGAAAACTGAGGTAAGAGAAAAGATGATAAACTTTCGATATTTACCAATGCTGTCGTTTTTCTTATCAGAATTCCTCAAATCACTGGCAGCCACAATTTGTATTCCAGATATGAGCAAATCTGTTAGTTGGAGCTATTTTTATGTGGGACTCTGTACAAGTTATAAATAGAAATGCTGTATTTCTCCCCCATCACGGCAACGTTTAAAAGCATTTGTTTCCTTTGTTATTTCTTTACTAGCATGGGGCAATTTCATTCCAATACACAAAAATGAATGGTACTTATTCAGTTACATTTTCTAAAATTGCTTTTTTAGCCTATTATACTGGGTGTTGACTATGAATACCTGCTTTCTACTCTTTTTTTTT
>NW_012142548.1:0-1156 GCF_000956105.1 Propithecus coquereli
AAGAAAGAATTTGTCCCCTTTTTCATGCCTCACTGCATGAAAGTGGGACATCTCATTTTATGTTCTTCTGCCCTCAAATTGGGATTTATACCATCAGCTTCCCTGGTTCCCAGCTCTTTGGACTCAGACTGAATTATACCACCTCCTTTCCTGTTTCTTCAGCTTGCAGAAGCAGATTCTGGAACTTCTCAGTCTGTATAATCATTTGACCCAACTCATCATAATAAATCTCCTTTTATCTATTGGTTCTGTGCCTGGAGAACCCTGACTAATACACTTACTTTTGAATAGTCAGAATTTGCTAAGCTTTCTTGCACACAAATAAATAAAGCGCAAATGGGTATGAAGCAAAGCACAAAACCAGTTTATTTTTTGTTTGGTTGTTTGTTTTGCAGTAACACTTGTATTCTACTTTCCAAACAAGAAATTTGAGCACATAGTATGAGATAATAAAGTTCTGCGTTAGTTCAGACCCTCATCTGGTCCCCTGTGGGCCATGTAATAGTTTCTTTTTTAAATTTTTTTTTATTTCAGCATATTACAAGGGTACAAATGTTTAGGTTTCATATATTGCCTTTGCCCCACCCAAGTCAGAGCTTCAAGTGTATCCATCCCCCAGACAGTGCACATTACACCCATTAGGTGTGAATATACCCATCCCCTCCTTTCCCTTCCCACCTGCCCGACACCCGATGAATGTTACTAATATATGTGCACATAAGTCTTGATCAATTAATACCAATTTTTCTTAACTTACCTTTCTGACACTCATTGTGCACACTTTTAACTTCCTCAACACTATAGCTTGAAATCAAATAAGAAATCCCAATGAAACCGTTGAGGTTTTCATAGTGCTACAGATAAATACTAGAAACGTAAAGCATATGTATTCATCTTCCTAAATCCAGAAGATTGCAAACTGCATTACCCCTACTCAATGAATATTTGGTGAGTAAATTTAACATTTGTGAAGTGTGACCTTTCCAAGGAAGAATTACTCTGGTGGGTTTGAAAAGTACATATTTTTGAGTCAGGTACCTCCACTTCCAATGATGGCTTCAAGC
Source organism: Propithecus coquereli (assembly GCF_000956105.1). NCBI lineage: Eukaryota > Metazoa > Chordata > Mammalia > Primates > Indriidae > Propithecus > Propithecus coquereli. The sequence goes on from NW_012142548.1 coordinate 1,065, forward strand.
TGTGAGCCCTGGTGCTCAAACCTTAAGTTTTCTGCATCTCAGTTTTCTTATTTCTTAAATGGGAATGATAATAATACCTATATTTAAATTCT
>NW_012142549.1:0-1030 GCF_000956105.1 Propithecus coquereli
ATAAAAACAGCAAAGAAAAACATTACGATTTGCAGGTATCACTGAAGCAAGTTGGCTAAACAGTAAAGAATTTGAGTTTTGATCTAAGAATGTTTAGAACTGATAACAGTACTCATTCGGCTCATTCAGCTCTGGCACTTGGTCCCCGAAATGCAGTGATGAATGAGACCTGGCTGGTCCTCAAGAAGATGACAATCTCCTGGGGGATCTAAACAATAAATAATCACAATATGAAAAGTGCTATGAAAGGAGTCAATCAGGGCATCATTAGGGCATGCGACCCAATTTTTTGTGTGAGAGATGTCAAGAAAGTAATGACATCTAAGATGGAACTGGGAAGATGAGTGTGTGGGAGGAACAGCCCAGTCTCTAGTCAAAATGGAAATGAAACAATGCAAGGAGGCTTAGAGTACTAAAACAAACCACTGGGCACTTCAAATAATTGAGTATGGCTTGAGAATAGTGTGCAAGAGTGAGCAGGGTCCTGATAGTGATGGGCTTTAAAAGTCTCTTAGCCATGTTAAGGGGTCTCAGATATTATCCCGGGGAGCCATTGAAAGCTATCTGTCTTGGAAGAGCCTTGATTACTGTATCATATACACAATACTCTGGCAGCAATGTGAAAAAGGAATTGAATGAAAGGTGACAGGATAGGTAAGGAGACCTATTCAGAAACTCTTGTAGTAATCCAGAGAAGAAATGATAGTGGCTTGAATTAGAAGTAAAGGATAGGGCTAGGCATAGTGGCTCACATCTATAATGCCACAGCACTTTGGGAGGTCAAGGCGGGAGAATCACTTGAGCCTGGGAGTTGGAGACCAATGTAGGCAATGTAGAAAGGCCTCATCTCTACAAAGAATTAAAATTAAAAAATTAGCTGGCTGTGGTGGTGCATGCCTCTAGTCCCAGCTATTCGGGAGGCTGAGGAAGGAGGATCTCTTAAGCTCAGGAGTGAGCCGTGATTGTGCCACTGCACTCCAGCTTGGGTGACACGGCAAGACCCTGTCTCTAAAAATAAATAAATACATAA
>NW_012142550.1:0-867 GCF_000956105.1 Propithecus coquereli
TATGATAAAGAAATAACACAATAGATTGTAGTATTATTAAGACTGTTTAAAAACCAGCCACACAGAGGGCATCATCTAACTTTCATACTCCTTCAAATGCCTTTAATAAGAACGGCAATCGTTTTTTGAGTGTTCAGGAAATTCTTCAGCTCAGTAGAACTCTATGTTCACAGTGGGACCACAGAAATGCTGACAGAACATGGAGAGAACATTTATCTCCACTGCTAATATCTTTGTTTCTGTGATGTCTGTAGTTTTTGCTTTATTTTGACATTTCTTTTAATTTTGACACTGACCATTGGTTTCCTTTCTGCATCTCAACCTCTTCACTTTAGTGAGAATAATCATAAAAGGCCTACTTTATGTAAAGTTTTATGCCATTTCTTTACACAGATGCCTTTGGACTGCTTTTAAAAATCAGTTTATTTCAGATGCTTCAATAATTTCTGATTAAGGATCAATTAGTATGTTAACCTAATGCAGTGAAAACGGCATATAATTTAGAGCTGTAGGATGTGGGGTTGGTAATCCTTTGTCATCGAATAGTTAGCTGGCTATAAATGACTCACAGCCTCTGTGAGTACTAAGTTCCCACATCTTTAAAGGGATAAAAATGCTTATTTCAAGGCTTGTGAATGAGGCTTCCAAAAGATAAAGTTCTCAAAAGTGTTTTGCACAGTGAAATACTAATACTGTTATTATTTTAAGACTGAATGTTTCTTTGTCTTCCCTTCCTTGTAGTGTCTCTGAGGCTTTCCACATCTATAATTGAATCTGCTATTTTGTCTTTGTTAATATTCTGAGTTTATGCTAAAACCTAAATGCAACCATGCTCTGGAGCCCACACATTCGTACTTTATTCTTTTC
>NW_012142551.1:0-1084 GCF_000956105.1 Propithecus coquereli
ACATGCACTCATTTCTTCTATGTTTGTATATGTCTATAGTTCTATGAAATTTTATTACATGTATGAATTTGTACAACCAATAGAACAATCAGAATGCAGAACTGTTCCACGACACAAAGGCACCTCCCTCATACTACCCCTGTATAATCTATTCTCTATCACCATAATTTTGTCATTTGACTTAGTGGGGGAGGGGGGCAAGGGCAACATACGTAACCTAAACTTCTGTACCCCCATAATATGCTGAAATAAAAAAAAAAAAGAAAAAAATGTTATATAAGTGGAATCATATAGTATATGAAATTGCCTTCCTCTCCCCCAGCCCTGACTTTGCTAATCTGTGTCTTCTTTCTTTCTTTGTCAATGTAGCACAAGTTTTTTAGATTTTGTTAGTCTTTTAAAGAATCACTATTTTGTTTCATTGATTTCTCTATTGTTTCTGTTTTCTTATTCATTTATTTCCATTCTGATCTTTATTATTTTCTTCCATTGCTTGCTTTGTGTTTAATTTTTTCTCATTTTTCTAGTTTATAAGTGAGAACTTAGATTTTTGGTTGATTAAATTGATTATTGATTTGAGAACTTTCTTCTTTTTTTGATATAGTTGTATAGAGCTATAAATTTCTCTGTAAGCACTGTTTAAGCTGTGTCCCACGATTTTTTTTTTCTTTTTGAGACAGAATCTGACTTTGTCACCCAAGCTGGAGTGCAGTGGTATGATCATAGCTCACTATAACCCTGAACTCCTGGGCTTAAGTAATCCCTGTGCTTCAGCCTACCAAGTAGCTGGGACTCCCGGCATGTGCCAGCATGCTTGGCTAATTTTTTTATTTTTTGTAGAGACAGACTCTCACCGTGTTGCTCAGGCTGGTCTCTAACTCCTGGCCTCAAACAATCTTCCTGCCTTGGCCTCCCAAAGTGCTAGGATTATAGGCCTGAGCCACTGTGCACAGCACCATGAATTTCTTTAAACTCAATTTGACAATTTCTGTCTTTTTATTAGAGTGTTTAGTCCATTCACATTTAATGTGATTATTAATAGGTTGAATTTATGTCTGTTGTTTGTTATTTTCTGTATTTTGTT
>NW_012142552.1:0-1145 GCF_000956105.1 Propithecus coquereli
TTTTTATGCAGTGTGAGGCAGCTGTTGAAATCAAATTTTGTTTTCAAATGGATGTCCATCACTAGTTCATTTAACGCTTGCTTTTACTTTCCCTACTAATTTGAAATACAACCTATTTCATATACTAAATTTCCCACATACAAATAGGCCTGTTTCTGTTCTCCCTATTAGATATCATCGATGTATTTTTGAAACAATACTGTGCTATTTTGGCACTACTATGTATTGAAGGATACATATACCCACCACCATCTCACAAAACTAGTGTAATATTTAAGAGCACGGATCCCAGGACCATCCCATTCCATTGGCATGTAAGTTTGTTACTGTCTTTTGACTGGAGGTTTTCTCAGGTTCTTGGTGATTGTCAGGAAAAGAATTTCAGGACACGCCACGTAAGCCAAGCAAGCAGCTTTTTATTGAAAGATTGAAAGCAAAAGTACTCTCCCTCTCTCTCTCCAGCATGAGAGCAGGCAGGGTCAAAAACAGCATTTTCCCAGAAAGGAAGGGTTTTTGGTCTTATGAAGTCTTACTAATTGAGGGGAGGAATATTCAAAGCTAAGGGGTTGGCTCTTACTAAGAATTTGAGTAGTAATTCCTAAAATTAGGTTCCCTCTCATTTTCATACTTTATATAGTTGTTTTGAACTGTCATGGCAATTTTAAATGCGGAGAAATTTCAAAACCACAATGCAAATTATATTATAATTAGTCAAAGTTCAGGTAAGGAGACCTAGATAGCTGACAAGTTGGTTAGAGCCTCTTGTTGTCTATGGTTATCGCCCCCCACCCCCAGTTAGCTTTTGTCTAGGGTTATGTATTTCAACACCTGCACCCCTCCATCTGGCTCCTAGCCTAGTTAACTTTTGACACCTTCACCCACTTTGCAAGCCCCTGCATCTGTTCTTAGCCCTGTCTCCTATTCTAACAAGTTGACCTTTCTGTACCTCACATTCCTTATCTATAAAATTTGCATGAGTATAGTATTATTATTATCATTATAGTAGTGCTAGGATTATAGGATTATTATTAGGATTGTTATAAGTGAGTTAATATATGTAAAATTCTTAGATCAGCATTTATCATACAAAAAATACTCTATAAATGCTGCTGATTACTATCAACCCCTCTATATTTTACTTTACA
>NW_012142553.1:0-1599 GCF_000956105.1 Propithecus coquereli
AGTGAGACTCTGTCTCAAAAAAAAAAAAAAAAAGTTCATATATAAATATAAAAAAAAAAAAAAAAAAAAAATTCATATATAAATATAAACCCGTGGGCTAATCATATCCGCCAGTTGGTAACATGACTGAAGCGCCACTCTTTTCCGAAGCACGTTGAGGGAGGAGAGCTGGTCTCAGTAGGCCCGTCGTAATCTGTGCGGACCACCCGCCACCCCCGTGCGCAGAGCGCCGCGGGAGGGGTGCTGGCTGAGGGACAGGCTGGGCCTCCCAGACGGGGCCAATAGAAGGCCACATCGTGTTCTCGATCAGCCCCTGCGGAGCGGGCCCCGTGCCCCCGCAGCGCCATGCATCGTGTCTTTGTGCTCGTGTTCGTAGCAGCTAATTGTCCCCCTTCTTGCCTTGTCCTGTGTCTTGTGCTTCCTTGCGTCTCCTGAATAGGTCCCAGAGGGTCTGTGTGCCAGCTCTCCCACGCTCACCAGCCCTATGGAGTACCCGTCTCCCGCTAACTCGCTGCACACCCCGCCGCTGCACCGGCACAATGTCTTCAAGCGCCACAGCATGCGGGTAAGAGGGCGCTGCATGCTCGGTCCGGTGGCACTGAGGAGGCTGCTGGTGGGAGGCGGCCTGGGACACCGGAACCCCGTGTCCTCAGGCTCAGGAGGTGCCCTCCATGCTGCCATGCTCCGGTCAGGCCACCGAGGGGCTCTGTGACTCCCTTCCCTTTGCACACATAGCAGAGGCTGGGGACAGAGCCAGGCTCTGCCCTCTGGGACACCCGCTGGACCCGGACCTGCCCCTGTCCACGCAGATGCTGAGGCTGATGTTGTAAAAATCTCTCCCTTTCCTGAGCCCCCAGGGTAGGGTGGTCCACGGCAGTGCAAAGGCCCATGGGCACAGCACTGCCAAGCCGGGTAGTGCTGGAGTTAAAGGATCCTGTAGGTTCTGCCCCACCCTGCCTGCCTGCCTGTTGGCTTTGGTTGCTAAATCTCTCCTCAGTCAAAGGAAAGGCTTCCTGAGGCTGCTGCTCCTGCTGCTCTTGTAAAGGCTGCTGCTGACTGGGAAGGAGCTTAGGGGCTAGTGTGGATATAGGCAGGGAGCTAAGCCATGCCCCCATCACCTCTGCACTGTCAGCTGCCAGCAGAGCCCTGAGTGCTGCATGGACTAGTTCCTGATTGTCAGGTCTTACATAACAAAAACACTTGTGCTTGTGAACAGAGGCTCACTGGCTCCCAACCGTCTTCCTCATACAAATGCCCCTGATGGTCAGTCATCATGAACACTTGATACATTTCACTAAGCCGAGTAACAAAACAGACTAAAACTCTTACTATTTTAGCTCTCTGTATACGTGCATGATATTTCACGCTCAGTATACATGACTAAAATTTTGGGGGAGGCCAGGCGCGGTGGCTCACGCCTGTAATCCTAGCACTCTGGGAGGCCGAGGCGGGTGGATCGCTCAAGCTCAGGAGTTCGAGACCAGCCTGAGCAAGAGCAAGACCCCCGTCTCTACTAAAAATAGAAAGAAATTATTTGGACAACTAAAAATCTATATAGAAAAAATTAGCCGGGCATGGTGGCACATGCCTGTAGTCCCA
>NW_012142554.1:0-1462 GCF_000956105.1 Propithecus coquereli
GCCACGGCACTCTAGCCCGGGCAACAGAGCAAGACTCTGTCTCAGTAAATAAATAAATAAATAATCCACGCCAAGGTAGAAGATGGTGTATCCTTTCCATACACAAGGTATATAAATTGGGACATCTCTGCCCCACTCCCCCCACCATTTGTGAGTGCAAACAATCAGAGGTATATTGGAGGGAATGCTGAGGGAGTAGTCTGCCCTTATTTCAGGCAAAAAGGAGTACATCGTAGAGCATTGAAAAGCAATAATAAGACTAACTCAGCTTGCATTTTCTTAAATCACCATGTGTAATAATTCTAAACAATATTAATGATATATAATAATACCCCTCCCCACTTTGATGGATCAGTCCCACTGTTCTCGTGTCTCCTTAGGGTTCCACTGCAAATACTTCCTCCCATTTCCCCCTCCACATACACCAAAATAGGATTCAGAGCCTTGGCTATCACTTCTCAGTAAGCATTGACACCTCACTAGAATGACTGTGTTGGTAATTTGCACTATAAAGAGAAGAGGGAACTGTGACTGTAAGAGAAAAGAATCACAACTGTGCTTTACAAAGTACAATTAATGTCAAAATGTGTGTTATAAGCACATTTTGTGTGTACAAATCTTATACATGTGTACAAGCTTGCGTTGTAAAATAATTGAATTAATCCCCAAAATAAATTCAGCAGGAAAAGCCCTATTCTAGAAGAATAATTCATTTTTCAGCTGAGAAAAAGAATCTGGAACGTTAGTATTTGTACTAAATAGCTGAATAATGCCAAGTGACTGTTAAACTGATGTAAGTGCAGGCATATGAATTTGATTTGGATACAGTCAGTGTAACTTCCCACACTGCCAGGAGGCTGTGGCCCCACAGGGAGTATCACTGGTGGTCCAGCAGGTGGCACTCTTTCCTTTGTGCACTAGCACTAAAGTAACAACTTCCCCAAAGTACTGTAGTTTCAAGCCATGCCTTCAGAAGCACCCGTAGAATCTGTTAATCTTTGGCGATAATGTGGCTATAGCTTTCACAAGGGCAAGTGTGCTGGTTTGATCTTTGTTGGATTTGAAGATTGGTACCTACACATTTAAATGTCTCTTTGGTTCTAGAGTTTGTCATCCTAGTTCTAAGACTTTATTGGTTTCTGTTAAAGTACTTAGATATCTACTCTGTGTTGAAGGTCTTATGCAGTGCATGAGGTCGACATAAAATTGTGATGATTCATATTTTAAAAACACATTGAGCAAATGTTTCTCAACTTAAAAAAAAAACCTATGTCCTTTTCTAATAAAAATTCCACCCACTCCTGGAGCTCCTGCAACTTCGAGAATCATTGATGAGCAATTGATTACATCTTCAATACATTCTCTCTAGAGAAGATTTCATCCAGTTTTAGATTTCTATGGTTTGCATTATGAAAACAGCTATTTTTTTAAAAAATATACAATTAAAACATAATAGATACAC
>NW_012142555.1:0-1308 GCF_000956105.1 Propithecus coquereli
GAAATAGAAAAAATTAGCTGGGCGTGGTGGCAGCACCTGTAGTCCCAGCTACTCGGGAGGCTGAGGCAGGAGGATCGCTTGAGCCCAGGAGTTGGAGGCTGCAGTGAGCTAGGATGACACCACTGCACTCCAGCCCATGACATCAACCTCTTCATCCCCAGAATCTGTGATATGTGACCTTACAAGGCAAAAAGGACTTTGCAGATGGGATTAAGTTAAAGATTTTCAAGATGGGGAGATTGTTTCGCATCGCCCAGGTGAGTCTGCTGTGCCCACAGGGGTCCTTAGAAGAGGGTGACAAGGGGGTCAAAATTAACTAAGGAGATGTGACAACTGAAACAGAAATGGGAGTGGCGTGGAGGCCCGAGCTGAGGGCGAGCGCAGCTTCTGGAAGTTGAAAAAGGCGGAAAATGAGTCTCTGCCCTGGAGCCTCCAGCACCCCGGGAGGACTCAGCCCTGTGTCACTGACACCTTGATTTTAGTCCTCTAAGACCAATTTTTTTTTTAAATTCTGACCTCCAGATCTGTAAGATAATAAATCTGCATTGTTTTCTGCCACTAGGTTTGTGTTAATTTATTGGAGCAGCAGTAGGAAACCAACACAGAATGTCTTCAGGACACACTGCTGAGTGACAGTGTCCTGCCAAGACATTTTGGACTTTGAGGAAAAAGGGAAAAGAAGCGCCCCTCTACACATCCATTTACGCAATTCTTTAATGCTTAGTTTTCCCCCCAGAAGTAAATGTAGAAAATGTTATTGATGTGTTTGCTTCCATCAAAGCCAGAAAATAAAATTGTAATAAATTCTTAATGTTGCGAGTTTTAATATACCTATTCTTGATGTTTCAATACGTCTTTGACAACATCCTGGGGGAAAATATCCATGAAAATACATAAAAACAGGCGTAGAGAGGGACAGATTTTTAATCTTGCTTCAGATTCCAGTGTGACTTGGCAAAGCACTGAGTTTTTTGGAGGCTCCTTCGTTGTCGCATGTGGGGGCCAGTCCTCACTCACCACCCTAATCCCAGCCTGTGGGGGCGGGAGGGGGCGTGTGGAATTTTACAGCAGTTGGACCCTAAATTCCTGCCACCATCCCCCCGCTCCCTTTACTGTCTCTTAGGAAAAAAAAAGAAAGAAATTGGTCTAAAATGTAATAAGTTAGCTCTAGATGATGAGATGGAAGCTGTTTTCATTATCTTCTTTGTATCTGGCTTGTTTTTTTTTTTTTTTTTTGAGACAGAGTCTCACTCTGTTGCCCGGGCTAGAGTGCCGTGGCCTCATCCTAGTTCACAGCAACCTCAAACT
>NW_012142556.1:0-1769 GCF_000956105.1 Propithecus coquereli
TAAAAAATAATTCTTAATGTGTAAACGTTCCTACATCTGAATTGTTTGGGACACTTGTGAAAACTTCGGATTCTTGGGCCCTAATCCCAGACCTAATAAATCAAAATTTCTTGGGATAGGGCCCAGAAATTTCCCCCCCAAATTCTCATGTACTCTAAAGTTTACAAACAACAATGTAGGGACCATCTCTTACCAAATTCCCTCAATTTCACATCATGTGCCACTTCTCATTTGATTCTGCCTTCAAATTATCTTTTCATTCATTCATTCATTCATTTTGTGAATAAGATTGACAAGATCCCTAGGTTTATACATTTTACATTCTACAGGAATTCTAATAATGCATGGATACAAGCTCTTGAGGGTATTTTCCTAACATTTGTATTGAGGTATAACATACAAATAGTAAAGTGCATAAATCTTAATGTATAAATTGATTATTTTTTACATTTTATATACCCATGTAACCAAAAACAAGATCAAGAGAGAACATTTCTAGCACCTGAGAAGGTTTCCTCATGGCCCATCCAAGTCAATATCATCCCCTCCACCCCTATGCACAGGCAAGCACTCTTTTGACTTTTATCGCTACATATTAGTTTTGCTTGTTTTATCATCATAAACTACCATTTGCTTGCATAATTGTTATACAATATTAAGTATTTGTGCCTGGCTTTTTTGCTGGACTTTATGTTTGTGAGTTTCATCTGTGTTGTTATATGTAGCAGTGATCCATTATTTCTTGTTGTAGCTTTTCTTATGTGAATGCAACACTACTTATACATTCTACTGTTTATGGACATTTGGATTTTTTTTTCAGTTTATAGAAAATATGAATAAAGCTACCATGAATATGCTTATACGTGCCTTTTGAGGAGTACCACACAATCATTTCTCTTGGGCATATACTCAGAATATCATCACTGGGTAATAAAATAGATGTTATGTTTACTGCCAAACTATTTTCTAAAGTGACTCTATCATTTTGCATTCCCACCAGAAATGTACAGGATTTCCAGTTATTCTATACCCTTGACAACTCTTACTACTGTTACTTTAATTTTAGCCATTCTGGTGACTATGTAGCAGTATCTCTTTGCGGTTTCAATTTGCATTTTTCCAATGAACAATAATGTGGAGAATATTTTAAAAGCTTACGTACCATTTGTATATCCTTCTTTTTTTTTATCTGCCACACTAACATTCATTTTTTTTTATCTCTGCATATTATGGGGGTACAAATGTGTAGCTTACATATATTGCCCTTGCCCCCCTCCCCCCTGAATCAGAGATTCAAGCGTATCCATCCCCCAGACAGTGTGCACTACACACGTTAGGTGTGAATTTACCCGTTGCCTCCTCCCCCTTCCCACCTGCCCAATTATTACTTACACATGTGCACATGTGTTGATGGATTAGTACCAATTTAATAGTGAGTACATGTGGTGCTTGTTTTTCCATTTTTGTGATACTTCACTTAGTAGAATGCGTTCCAGCTCCTATCCAGGATAATACAAAAGGTGCTATATCACCATTGTTTTTTGTAGCTGAATAGTACTCCATGGTATACATATACCACATTTTATTAATCCATTCATGTATTGATGGGCATTTGGGTTATTTCCACATCTTTGCAATTGTGAATTGTGCTGCTATAAACATTCGAGTGCAGATGCCTTTTTTATAGAATGTCTTTTGTTCTTTTGAGTAGAAGCCGAGTAATGGGATTGCTGGATCAAATTGTAGTTCTACTTTTAGCTTTTTTTTTT
>NW_012142557.1:0-311 GCF_000956105.1 Propithecus coquereli
TGGGCAGATGGGGGCGTGGAGGAGGGGATGGGTAAATTCACACCTAACAGGTGTGATCCATGCTGTCTGGGGGATGGGCACGCTTGTAGCTCTGGCTTGGACAGTGTAAAGGCAATTTTTGTAACCAGAGTGTTTGCACTCTCGTAATTTTCTGAAATAAATTAAAAAAAGACTTAAATGTAAGCCCCGAAACTTTAAAACTACTAGAAGAAAACATAAGGAAAAAGCTTCACAACATTGATCTTGGCAATGATTTTTGGATATGACCCCAAAAGCACAGGAAACAAAAATGAAAATAGACAAATGGGATC
>NW_012142557.1:13005-13879 GCF_000956105.1 Propithecus coquereli
GACTAACCAGACACTTAATGCCAAATTGACTACGGAGGTTCACTTACATTTTGAAAGGGACAATAATTTATCATAACTGAAATTAACAGTTATTCCTTAGAAAGGTTTTTCTTTCTTTCCCATAGAGCTTCAGTTTTTGCTAGTATTTCAGTGTGTACAGAGTGTTTGATCCATCAGGGAGGTATTCTGTATAACGTTAAATTATAACAATGAACTCCAGAGCAAAGTATATGCAGAAATGAAAAAATTAAGGCATGTTTAAGAAGCCAGGTTGGAGATGACACTCTGTACAGGTGGGGCACCATTCTCCAGGAATGGTATACACACTAAATCAATGTCATTTTGTGGTGTCTGTCTTCATTAGGTAGAATAAATAAGCTTCAGAACCAAGAGATGGAAGTAGGAATGACTCTAAGTAGCATCACTTCTGGTGATTCACTTGAAGAGTATGTGGTTGCCATTTTACAATTCTAGTATCTTCAGATCTGAAAGTCTAGGTTGCCCATAAGGGTATATTTCTGCCAGAGTCCACAGCCAGAATCCCAGTAAACTTTAAGCTATGGCTGCCACATCATATTAGTCTCCTGAGCTAAAATCAGCAGGAAAGAAAAGAGTCACAATCCTGGCAGAGGTAATTGATTTTGATCATCCGAAGAAGGAGGTAGGATTGTTGTTAAATGATGAATAAAAGGGAAAATATATTTAGCTACCCAGGTGATCTATTGGGTCATATCTTGGAAATCCTCTGAATATTGTTCAAACAACATCATTGAGATATAATTCACGCACCATACAATTCACTCATTGAAACTATACAATTTAATGGTTTTGGTATATTACATTATTTTTCAAATTGTGGTAAAACTATGCATAT
>NW_012142557.1:15214-15493 GCF_000956105.1 Propithecus coquereli
AAATATATGGTTACAAGATACATTGCATACAGAGTGGAATGATATTATTTGAAGTTAGACACTGATTAACTAGAAATGTGTTTTAAACCTGGAACAACCACTAAAAGATTAAAAACTAGTATAAATAATAAAACAATCGTGAAGATAAAATGTAACCATATAAAATGTTCAGTTAACCCAGAGAAGGCATAAATGAAAGGGGGGGAAAAAAAACCAGGTTAAATATGGAATAAACAGAAAAGAGCTATGAATATAATAGATTTTAAACTAACTAAATTA
>NW_012142557.1:19866-20969 GCF_000956105.1 Propithecus coquereli
ACTTCAGTTTTTTAATATATATTGTAAAATTTCTCTTGCATAATTTGGTAACAGACTTTATAAAAATTAAAACATTGTAATTTTTGTGCTTGCAAATTTTTTGACAAAGCAAAAATGGTATCTGTTTTAAATTGCATTCCTTTAAATGCTACTTTTTTTTTTGAATAGTTCTTACTTTCCATTTTTAATTTTTCTTCTGTAGATTTTGTTTTTTGGGGTTTTTGTTTCATCGTTTTGTGTTTGTTTGTTTTACACTTTATATGCATAGGAGAGCCAAGAACATCTACAGTCTTAAGACAGGGTAAAAGCAGGGCCAGAGTATTCCATTTAACAATTACAAATTATATCTAAACCAAGGCCAATTCTGAATTCATTTCTGCTCCAGAGATTTCTTAACTTATTAAGAATACTTCACCTTATTTAAATTAATATGTATCTGACCCAAGGTTGGGATTTTGCTTGGCAATTTCAAGTTATCCATCTGTAGCCATATAGTCACATTTTCCCATTCCCAATCATTTGAATTGATGAAATATAGTATCTTCTGCTTATTTTGCATAGTTAAGTAAAACAAAAGCTAAAGGATATGCAATTAGTTGCTTCAATCTTCACTTCTTCTGCTATTAAGGTACCATGGACTGTGTTGCACGAAACTTCAGAAAACTAAACAGATCAGGGCCTTGCGCATCCCAGCCAAACCCACGTAGAAATGGCAGGATTCCTCCCTGCACTTCCAGGCTCAGCTGAAGCTCTCTGCTTTGGGGGACTAGGTTTTCCCAATGACTACTAGAAGAGCCAGGCAACACAATTCAGAAATGCAGGGACTTTGTGTTCACTTTGTGGGACAAAATTAACCACTAAGAGTCAAGAGAAAGGAGTTAAATTCTGCTTGCTTAGTGGAAAGAGTGTTCTGCGTGATAGTGATCCCTCTACTGGCTGTACATTCTCAGAGAGCTGTAGACAACTTAGAATGCACTTCCTTAAATTTCCTTCCCCTTCTTTCCTAATTCATTCTCTGCTTCACCCCATGTCTCCTCTTGCTTTGAGTCCACACTCTCAACAATTTATAAGGTTTACAGAGTCTATATTCGAGGTACATCAGG
>NW_012142557.1:23251-23733 GCF_000956105.1 Propithecus coquereli
CATGATATCCAGACCTTGTTTCAAAAATGTAAATATCAAGTCCCTGCCTTTTCTTATGCTTGTACCAGAGTATAGAATCTAGATATTTATCATTTTTTTCTAGGATAAATATTTCTTCTCTCACCCATATGCTTTGGAACAATGCTTTCTGTGGCTCCTTCTTTCTCCAAGTCTTTATCTCTCACTTGAGGATTCTCCATCTCTTTAGTTTTTGTTCTTTTTACATAAAGAACAATAGGCATAGATAACATTTATTTTTAATGTTTGAGAAAAGTCATTTTCTGCCTATATAAGATAAAATATTTCATATCATCAAAATAAAAAGTTGTTTAACACCTTTTACAGGCCGGGCGCGATGGCTCACGCCTGTAATCCTAGCTCTCTGGGAGGCCGAGGCGAGCGGATCGTTTGAGCTCAGAAGTTCGAAACCAGCCTGAGCAAGAGCGAGACCCCGTCTCCACTAAAAATAGAAAGAAATTAAT
>NW_012142557.1:25539-26679 GCF_000956105.1 Propithecus coquereli
CATATTAAGGGGGTATAAATGTTTAGGTTATGTATATTGCCCTTGTCCCACCCGAGTCAGAGCTTCAAATGTGTCCATCCCCCAGATGGTGCACACCACACCCATTAGGTGTGGATATACCCCTCCTCTCCTCCACCCGTCATCTGCCGGACACCTGATGAATGTTATTACTATATATGAACTTAAGTGTAGATCAGTTAATACCAATTTGATGATGAGTACATGTGGTGCTTGTTTTTCCATTCTTGTGATACTTCACTTAGTAGAATGGGCTCCAGCTCTATCCAGGATAATACAAGAGGTGCTAGATCACCATTGTTTTTTGTGGCTGAGTAGAACTCCATGGTATACATATACCACATTTTATTAATTATGCCCATGGATTGATGGGCACTTGAGTTGTTTCCACATCTTTGCAATTGTGAATTGTTCCGCTATAAACATTCAAGTGCAGATGTCTTTTTTGTAGAATGTCTTTTGTTCTTTTGGGTAGATGCCCAGTAATGGGATTGCTGGATCAAACGGTAGTTCTACTTGTATCTCTTTGAGGTATATCCATATTGCTTTCCACAGAGGTTGTACTAGTTTGCAGTCTCACCAGCAGTTTATGAGTGTTCCTATCTCTCCACATCCATGACAACATTTATTGTTTTGGGACTTTTTGATAAAAGCCATTCTCACTGGGGATAAGTGATATCTCATTGGAGATGTTGAGCATTTTTTCATATGTTTGTTGGCCATTAGTCTGTCTTCATTTGAAAAGTTTCTGTTCATGTCCTTTGCCCACTTTTTGATAGGGTCGTGTGATTTTTTCTTGCTGGTTTTCCTGAGTTCTATGTAGATTGTAGTTATCGGCCCGTTATCAGATGTGTAACATGTGAATATTTTCTCCCATTCTGTAGGTTGTCTGTTTGCTCTCGTGATAGTTTCCTGGGCTGTGCAGAAGCTTTTTAATTTCATCAGATACCATTTATTTATTTTAGTTGTTGCTGTGATTGCCTTTGGGGTCTTCTTCATAAATTCTTTGCCTAAGCCAATGTCTGTAAGAGTTTTTCCAACATTGTCTTCTAGAATTCTTATAGTTTCATGCCTTAGGTTTAAGTTATCTACCGTGAGTTGATTTTTGTGAGAGGTGAAAGG
>NW_012142557.1:28244-28745 GCF_000956105.1 Propithecus coquereli
ATTAGAATCAAGCACAATTTTAGAAGTGGTCTCAAGATGTTTTATTGCTTAGTTTTCTTCCAATTAACAATATAGTGAGAAAATACTAATTATCCGTTAACCTAGAAAATATAAATATATCATGAGCTCCAATTATATGTTTAGCCACTGGAGAATCTGAAAAATTTGCAGTTATAATATAACATACATCTGTTAGACTTATTATATGAGGATATTATTTAGCAGTTATTTTATATGATTTTTCTTTTGTGATCAGATATTTTATTAGTTATTCACACACAAATTATTGGTTCTTTTTATGTAAATTAGTTTGTTTTCCAAATTATCAACAGCAAAAATTCTATCTTAAATTATGCCGAACTTTATTTTGCAATGTGTTAGATGTATCATGTTTTATTTTATTATTATAATCCACAAATATCGTTTTGCATTTGTCTAAATTGCACTTATAAAATCTGTGAATTATATTACAATGTACTTTGGGAACTATTATCTAACTCC
>NW_012142558.1:0-1025 GCF_000956105.1 Propithecus coquereli
TAGCCCTTTTTATGGCAATGCAGAGTTTTTTCCTGGATTCTAAGAATTCATTCAAAGCTTTGTGGAGCATCAGTGTGTCAAACATTGGACTAAAACCTGGGGATATAGGCAGAATCTCTGCCCTCTCTGACTAGTTCTTTCTCAACGAATTCTTGTATTCCATATTGAAATAGTAAGCTTCCTGTCCTATGAACTTGGAAATGAGTGTTTTAGACACTTTCATTGTTTAGTCGGTATGTCTGTTATTGTCCTTCTCAGACTACTATTTTGTTTTGTGTTTAACGTTGCTATTTAACTCTTCACTCTGCGTCTTCTCTTTGCTAAGAGCAAGATGGCTGTGTTAATTTTTATATAAATTTATCATTTATTTGTTTAAACAAAAAACATTTACCAAATGTTGACTATATGCCAAAAACCATGCTTGGAGATATTTAGTTATAGGATCTTATTTAATCCTAGTACCATTCCTATGAGATAGTTACCATGCCTGCTATTTTGAAGTGACAAAACAGATACAAAAAGTTGATATATGAATCCAGATTTGCCTCATATCAAAACTCATTTCTTTCTATTGAATCTGCGTATTTGTTTGAGTTTACTATGGAAGCAGGGCAACTTGAAGTCATTCATGTATCATCAAATATAGAATCAAATATGCTAGAAGGCACACTTCAGTTAAAGCCAAGGAGAAATTCTAGGACTAGAAAGGTATTCCTACTTCAAGTACCTTGGTTCTTTACCATTTGGTCCCAAATATCATAAGAATCTTTCTTAAACAAAGTATCCTGAACAAGCGTGTTCAGAACTCACAGAAATTTCAACAAAGTGTGATGAATATTATCATGGCAGAATTATGATGTCTACCTGAATCTTTTGCTTTAGAATAGTGAAATTAAATCCTTGCAAAATTCTATGGGAATAATATTAACACCAAAATAAAACTAATAACAGCAATCTCTTTCAACTATTACCATTTTGTAGATTTACTTAGAGCGGTTTCAATTTAAATTCTAATTTTACACTCC
>NW_012142559.1:0-2442 GCF_000956105.1 Propithecus coquereli
ACTCTGTCTCAAAAAAAAAAAAAAAAAAAAAGAATTTACCATTGAAAAAATGGAATTTTAGTGAAGTTAAATAACTTGCTCAAGGCTAAGTGGTAGAATGGGGATTTGAACCTAGGTCTGCTTACGCTTGATCACTTCACTGTAAACAGAGTAGACATATACAGTCGGTATGTTTTACCAGTGGTGTCAGGACACCAGGGCCAATATTCTATAAAGGTCTTCTCTCTAAAAATGAAGTGCGGTACGGACTTAAATAAAACAGGCTTGTGAAATTTCAATTCCAAATACTGACATAAATTGTGATTTTTTTGAAAAGTCTGAGTGCACAGAGAGCAAAAAAGCCTTGGTTCTCTCGAAAGCAAGAAAATAGTCCCTTGGCACTGGAAATGGAGTGCATGCTGGGCGGAATGAATCAACCTTTAAATCAACAGTTAGAGCAAACTGGATAATTAAGTTGAAACTTGTTGAGTCTATGACATCACTTCTAACCAGACATCGTCTAATCACTTTTTCCAGAAATGTTAGCACCTACACTGCCAAATCTGCCTTCAAGCGATGTGCACGTTTCCAGCCTCTCTTGCTAAGCGGGCGCAAGTACCCAGGGCGCAGCCCTCCGTGGACGGCTTTGGCACCGTGGGTTCCCGCTCCCGCCGGTCGCTGCCCGGATGCGTCCCTCCGTTCACAGGGAATGGATCTTGTGAGCTCACCTTCAGGGTGTCAGGCTCATGTGTCCTTGGACTGCAAGGTTTCGTCCTTCAGATATGTCGTCTTTTCCTCACAACTTTGAGCAGTAGGTGTTTAACGCACGTGGAAACCGAGGCTCGGAGCGCTTAGCTGCCACGCACGGGCGGGCGCAGGACACGCAGAGCGCGCGGCTTTGCGCCTGCGCCGACCTGCCCCGCTTTTCCCGCGCCGCGGCGCTTTCGTCACGGGCCCGGCCTACACCGGCGCGAGGACGGCGCTTGACCCGGGCCCCCTGGGTTAGTGACTTGGAGCGTTGCCAGCAGGCAGCTGCTCTGTTTCCGGGCTTGGGCCTTGTGGGTTCTGCTTTCCCCTGGTGACCAGATCACTCTGCGCCCAGCGGCGGCTCAGTAACTGCCTTATCGGCAAGAAAGGTAGGAACGCGGCACAATTCAGATAAGTCACTGGGAGAGACTGGGTTTTTAAACAAATGGACACGTTTCTCTCAGTGTTTTTTCTTAAGGTGTTTTTTTTTTTTTTTTTTTTTGAGACAGAGTCTCACTCTGCTGCCCTGGCTAGAGTGCTGTGGTGTCAGCCTAGCTCATAGCAACCTCTAACTCCTGGGCTCAAGCATAGCTCACAGCAACCTCAAACTCCTGGGCTCAAGCAATTCTTCTGCCTCAGTCTCCAGAGTAGCTGGGACTACAGGCATGTGCCACCATGCCCGGCTAATTTTTCCATATATTTTTAGTTGTCCAGCTAATTTCTTTTCTATTTTTATTAGAGACGGGGTCTCGCTCTTGCTCAGGCTGGTCTCGAACTCCTGAGCTCAAACGATCCTCTCGCCTTGGCCTCCCAGAGTGCTAGGATTACAGGTGTTGAGCCACCATGCCCGGCCAGATTCCACTTTTAAATAAACGGGCCAATTATACTTTTAATTGACAAGAGCAAGCTTTGCCATCTTTGCTGAAATTGGATTCTCCTGTTCTCTTATGGCTTCACAAGGAAAATATTTGTTTATTTTAATGTTGGTATTTAAAAACTAAGAATGGTTGAATTTGATGCCAAAAGCTGGTTCCTACCTGGTACGATCGTGCACATCAGTTCACCCAGTGGTTGCACATGGTGCTGTTCTCCCAAGGCATAAGAAGTGCCATGTCCTTTCTCTTGGGCCAGATAACACTGCCTTTCTTAGCTCCCCCTGCTCCCCAAATTTAGTGCCACAAAGAATGAACTTGTGCTAGAATATTTGACTGTACATTAAGCTAGGAATATCTTTTAAGTCTGTGTGTATCCAAGATGTGCAAAGGTATATCTGCTTCAAGTGCTTGGTTGCCCTTGTCTGATTTTATAGAAACTGAGTAGCAATTATAAACATGCGTGTCCACTGAGATGAATTTGCAAAGGGTAGGACACCTAGGGCACAGTGTATTCTTGGAGGTGAGGTGGGAGTTGTGAAGCTGGATGACCTGGCCTCTGTCTGTGCCATTCACATGGAGGCAGGATTTTTGATTTTGGCCTTAGCCGTATAGGTTGCTGGGAGTTGCTGCTAAACCTCACTCTGGTTTTCTTTCTGTATTTACCCTTGTTTCCGCTGCCACACAGGTGGTTAGTGGTCATGAAATAACACTTGTTTCTAAACTCCAGCTAAACTATTGAATGAGTGAACTCTTTTTTTTTTTTTTTTTTTGAGACAGAGTGTCACTCTTTTGCCCCGGCTAGAGTGAGTGCCGTGGCGTCAGCCTAGCTTACAGCAACCTC
>NW_012142560.1:0-1498 GCF_000956105.1 Propithecus coquereli
ATGTTTTGTTGTTACATATGTTCTGTTGCTACTGTGATTTTAGAGATACTCCCCATTTTCTGATTGGTTGATCTCTGGCAGCTCATTTGTAACTTGGATGCTGATGTTTGGTGAATATAACAATGTTATAAATACAATGAGGTCCCCTGGCCTATTCACAGGAGCCTATTTTAATTCACAGAGTATCTGAAATATACATATTTGCAACATGGCAAGGTCTTTAACATTGGTTTTGGAGAAGAGCTATTTTAATTAAAACTGAATTGGGAAATAGATGTAGACTTTTTAAAAATTCTGAAAGGACTTAGTAGGGTCTTCAAGGACCTTAGAGGTCAAAGATACTTTTTATTATAGATATCTTCTGATTTTACCTTTCCTTTGAATTAGGTATTTCTCTACTTCTACTTTTATTTTTATAGGACTTGATTGAGACCATTTTGTGTTTTGTTTTGGTTAATGGATAGGATGGAAGATGTGAGGAGGACAGCAGGAGATTGAATCAGAAGAGAGATTTTTTTTTGTAGTAACTTCAGTGTTGAAAAAATAAGAGGATTAAAAAGAATAAGAATAGATATGTGAGGAAAGGAATTCCTGAAATGGCCTTTTCTAAATCGGTGAGAGGAAAACAGAAAGCTAATTTAGCTGTGCAGGCAGGTCTTGCTTTATGCAATTCTGATATGCATGGATTTCACTTACCACAACTGGTAACTGTTGTTAAGTAACCCCAGTCCCAAAATATAATTGAAATTTTGATTACCACAGTATGTTAACTGTGAATATTTGCCTTCAGTACAAACTTTGCTGGAAGCTCTTCAGTGTACAAATCATTGAGTAAAATAACAGATTGCAATCATGGTCTGGCCAATCATGTCACTTTTTTTAAAATCCATGATGATTGGTCACTGCATATCCAGTATTCCTTTCATGCACAGACAGCAAAGCATATAGTTGTGTTGTGTTCCTGTCTCTCCATGATGCATCCATGTTCAATTTTACAAAACTGGACACAAATCAAAAGAGAAGAGGTCAAGAAAGATAAAAAAAGGAGCAAAGAAAAATAAAGTGCTAATGCCAGAAGAGAAATTCAAATTGAACATGAATGGAATTATAGAACAAGAAGCTGGCCTTGGGAGGGTGGACATTGCAATCATTTGAGAGTCTTTGCATATGCAGCCAAAAATACTGAGTGAAGGCACATTTATTGACATAAAGTGGTTGTGATAAATGATGAAAAATTCCTAGAGGGTGTTACACTATCAAATTAAAGGAACTCTTGGAGATATTTCATAATACTGAAAGTACAAAGGATAAAATATTGGAAGCTGATTTAAACGTAGGAAGGAATATGACAATTTGCCAAGATGTAAGAAGAAAAGAAGCTTGCTCTATATTGTAAGTTACGTCATGAGAAGGTAAGTGATGTTCAAAGTGCCCTTGATAAGTTTTTACAAAAAAAAAAGGGGGGTTTGCTTCTCATTGTCTCTAATGCTTTTAATTA
>NW_012142561.1:0-2156 GCF_000956105.1 Propithecus coquereli
TTCAAAATTTATATCTATGGCTTTAAAGTTTCTAAATCATAATAAAAATAATTAGGCTTCAGATCTTATATATGGACAAATCTTTCAAAAGGTTCAAAAACACAAGAAAATAAATGTTTACAATTGGACATGCCTCAATTTTTTTGTTATTGTTTACCAAAAGACTTTTTCATTGGAAGTATCCAAATTAAGACCTAAGGAAAGGATGTTTAATTTTGTTCATAGGCTTGCAAGATGAAATTGGGTCAATGTGAAATATATTAAAATATGGACCACTAAATTAATCTATATATCACTTACTGGTATGCATTTATATTCAGTTTGTTGGTTTGAGCCAACCTTATACTTTGTTCTTACTATAAAGTAAGATAACAAAACTGATGTTTTGACTCTCTAGTGGGGAAATGCTGTTGTGAAATGATGCCAATAAACAAATATTAAGTTACATATAGAATTCTTTTTATTGTATGAATGTATACATTTATGGTTTTATTATGTATCTACTTTATACTATATATTTCTAGTTAATTTATAGTGAAGAGTCAGGTCATTTCTTATCTACTGGTTAAGTATCTTAGATTCAAACTTGATCTGTTCAGTTTGGGATTTTTAAGTAGGAATAACGATTTTTGTTAAATGTACTAGGGTTTAAATTTACTTGTGCCATGTTCTTCACCTTAATCCTTTTATCCTTTAATAAATTTCTGACTTCATATTTAAGATGTTTTTGATACAATTAAAGGATTTAGGCTCCTCAGGGAGGGTGGTCTTTTATTTTTTTTAAATTAAGAAAGTTTAGCATTTGCACAGACTTATTTGTGTTTCTCTCACCTTCAATAAGAAGAGATAAACTAAAGCCCTAGATAAGAAGTTGCTCAAATCTAGTTCATGAATTCTCAGTTCTAGCCCATGAAGAAAGGAATGAGCATGATCACTAAATCTAAATTGTTAGATGAAAATGGTCACATCATCTTTCTCAAATATTTTCCCATAATATTTCCCAAACAAGCTGTGACAAATCTTTCTTAACAATAGCAATTTCAATATTGAAGGCATTGCATTCAACCTAAAAATTACCAGGTTAAGCAACACTATCAACACAGCTAGGTGGGGTGGGGGGCTTAATAATTATTAACAAGTGACCTGGCCGATACGATTTCAAAAAAGCCTTAATCATATTTTCTGCAGTTGTGCCCCCTATATCATAATTTCGTTTTTCTTATAAACTAAGAACACTGGGCTTTTCCAGCAACATCATGAGAACATGGATTTTCTTCACAAATATACTTTCTCAAGTCAAGTAAATTACAAGTGTGCACCTCTTACCTTTCCTTAAATTTTTGCTAATTGTTCTAAGGACTTAGGAAAAAAGGTGTTTTTGTTGTGGTTGTTCATGTTTAAGTATGTTCAGGGCCCTTTACAAAGGCATCTTGAAGTCAAATGATGGCTTAAACTTGACCCTAGCCCTCAGGGAGAGGTTTTACTGAAGGAAATACATCAGGTTAATTGGATATTGAGAATGTAGACCTTTTTTTCTTTAGAGTTTAATTGTCTCTTCAGGTATGTGAGGTTAGCTAAGCAATAGCACATGTGACTGTTGTGGTAAATTCTTGAAAATAAGTAATAAGAGATAGCTGTTTTGCCTTCCGCTGCCAGCATGACTGGTTCTGTGGAAGGCTCTTCTGAACCACGCTATATATTGCACTGAGATTACAGATCTTTTCACCTGGTATATATTTGGGACTTAAGAAAACATATATACCAAGACAAAATAGAAGAAAACTGTCTTTTAGTTCTTCGTGAATTATGAATTTCCCGACTAAAATGTACAGTAAATAAAAAAATTATTAAAATCCAAAAAAATTTACCAAGTTATAATTTTTTAAAAACCTTATGGAAGTCACAGAATTTACTAAATTTTCTTCTGCTATTATAGATTCTCTGACTTTAACAAGGCTTATGAAAAAAGGGGAAATTTTCTCTCCTTGACCTTTCAATTCTTTAAGCGCTAAACTTGAATGGAAATCTTAGAATTCTTAATTGTCTTATCAAATATCCAGAGTTTGTCTTATGTATAGTAGCTAAATGACTGCTAACTCCTTGCTTTCTCAGAATTTTTTAATTGGTTTATATTATTTGGATATTAATTTGATTCA
>NW_012142562.1:0-3031 GCF_000956105.1 Propithecus coquereli
GAGCACAGTTTTCCACTTTGGTGGCAAGAGGTCTACTGACATGGTTGTTGCAAATCAAAGGGCAAGGGGTGGGGGGCATTCTTCAGCCTGCTTCATACAGAGATACATACAGAAAACTACAAGCAGGGACACTCACGTTGACCTTGTAGTTGCTGGAAGTGAGAAAAATGTATATTATTAGCAGCATACTAACCCAGAGAATCTGACCAATAAATGATTCACACCATATTCATTCCACACTTTAAGTAGGCATGCATTTCAATGACTGTTCCCATTCCATTTTTTGATGGTAATTTTCAGTAAGTAAGAAGCACTGTACCTTTAAGTTTTAAATATAAAAAATGACACTGATTAACCTTTAAAATGGTGCCATTTAATCAAAGCAAGTAGATCTTTAATGGGTTTTAAATGGACTAATAAATCATAAGCTTTTTTTCAACATGAAAATAAACGAAATATTTGAAAAAAAAAATCCCATTACATCTCTCAGAGTGTTTGTGTGTGTGAGGATGGCCACGGGGAGAGGTGACAGAGACCCACGCGTCCTTATTCTCCACATGACTATGCTTTGGAAGCTAACCACTTTGCCTTCTTTTCTAGTAAGTTCTTAATTTGTTAACATCTTGCTCTGCGTGCTCAGGAGCAAGAGTGTAAGTGGCTATATCGGTATGTTTTCAGAATCTTGACAAATTTTGTGACCGGGACTAAGAAATATAGTTGAGCATCATGCAGAAGGCAATTGGTCTATCCCTCTAGGAGAAACTGATCAGAGAAAATGAGTATGTTTCACTCTCTCCACTCATCCCCCCACCATTACTAATTCTCCACAGGCACAAATGAAGAACCAAGCAGCCCTCAATCTCGTAAAGTGCACGCTGGACTCCCTATGTTCGGAGCTCAGCGTTTGAGCAAATAACCCATAGGTTTGCTTCCAGATGCAACATTCTGTATGCTTGCCAAGGACGGGAAGGTCTGTCTTAGCACAGTGGCATATCCTCTGCCTGGCTCAGGGTTGCTTAATGCAACCCATTTGAGTGAACAAACGGAATAAAAAGTGACAGGCTGAAAATGATAGACTGGCTGTGCTTTTCCTTCCAACCACATACAGACATAGGCACAGGAGAGCAAGATGCCATTCATAATAATTGGTGCTCAACTCCTAACAGCCATCACAGGGCTTGCTGAGGAAGGTGCCAGGATAGAGCTGCAAGTTGGGTTAAGGAGAGGGAAAGGAGAGAAGCTGTATCTGAGAAGGGAATAAAAAAATCAGGTAGAGCATAGGAACGAAAGAGCTCCTTAGCTACCCCTTAATGATAGCCATCATTTCTCAACACTTACAATGTGCTACCTACTAAACCAAGAGTTTTATGAGTACTATCTCATTTAATCTGTATGACAGTAATATTTAGGTGATTAACGTCACAATTTTACAGAGGGGGAAACTGAACAATAGAGAGATAATAAAACTTGCCCGAGGCCACACAGCTAGTAAGTCAGAATTTAGATTCAGAATAGTGCAGTTTTGGAGGGATCCCCATCGCACGTCTTCCCCCAACAAACAAGTCTGTACCTATCTATATTAACCTTCTTTCTCTCTTTCTTGTCAAAAGCAATCTTCTGTCTGTGCTGCTGATCATACATCACAGAGGAACTTTCTCCTTTAACTGTGTCCCCTCACCTCTAGGTCCAATCTCTCCATTCTCCAGTCTAGTATCTGTCTCCCCATCAGTATCTAAAAGTGCTCAAATCTACCTTTCCTCCTCAAACCCATTCCATGACCCCTACATTTTGTCTGGACATCTCCTTGTTGTAGAAGAGTCGTCTATACTTGGCTTTGCCTATTTTCTCCCTGTCCTTGCAATAGAACCTGCCTCCATTGAAGTCACCTATATTCTACTAATGGACAAATCAAATGGACACCTTTCAGCACCCATCATTCTGTGACCTGAGGCTTCTGACTCTAATGACCACTGTTGAAAAATTACACTCTTGTCTTCTGAAATATCTTCTAGTTCTCCGTTCCTTAGCAGGCGTTACACCAATGTCTCTTCTTTTATACGCCTCAAAAATACTGGTTTCACTCAATGATCCACCTGTGACATTTTTCTACTAACTTTCTATGCACTTGCCAGATGTCCGTGATCTCTCAGGGTCTTAAATGACATGGTATATACTGATGATTCCTTAACCTATATTGTCCACCCATATTCCTCATCTGAACACCAGAGCTATGCACCTCAATGGGTATTAGACACAGTGACCACATGGATGCATGCTATTACCTAAAATTCAACATATTCTAAACTGAGCTTACTGTGTTCTTACCACTCTTCTCCACCCCAAGTCACTTTTCCTCTGCATGCCATTCACGTAAGCCAGAACCCTGGAAGTCATATTTGACACTTCAATCTCTCTGACAGTCTTTTTTTCTTTTTTCCTCTCCTAAATAGCTCTTCAGTATGCCAAGTTCTCTCCAATAGACCTTCCCACTTTGTCAGGCCCTTGCCACTCTTGACCGGCCAGTGAGATAGCCTAGGCCCTCTGACTTCAGTCCCACGTCTGCCTTTTCTAGTGAGCCCTCTGTCCTTAGAACAGTATTTCTAAAACACAAGTTGGATCATGCTTTATACGTGCATCAACCCTTTGCTGGCTTCCCACTACCAATTTCCTTAGCCAGATTATTTAAGATTTGGCTACCACCTCCCTCTTCAGTCTTGTCTGCCACCACTTGCCCCACTGTTCCCGGGTCTCCCACACAACTAAGTATCCTGAACAGTATGTAATTTTTCATCTCCGGACAGTTGCACACCCAGTTTTATTTTTCTACCTTGAATGCTCTTTTCTGTCAAGAAAACATCTATTTTCTCTTCAACATGGACAGGAAATACCTTCTACTTGAAACAGTTTTTGGTCTTTCCCAAACAGACATAAGCATTCCCTTCTTCAACTGTATCTGCACATTTCACATAGTTTTTTGCATTTACATTTTATACTATACTATAATTTTATCTTTATGTAAGTCTGTCTATCT
>NW_012142563.1:0-1993 GCF_000956105.1 Propithecus coquereli
GTATCTCAGAGGAGAGGTAATGAAAAGTAGATTTGGTGAAGGAAAAAAAGAAAAAGAAGGAAAGAACAACCAAACAAGAAATACTGGCAGAAATATGGAGAGGGAGGAGTGAGAAATAAATAATGTACATAAACCATGAGAAAACAGGTTGATTGGCAATGGAATACCAGGGAAGGCAGCACAGAGAAGATGAGCAAATATGATAATACCAACATAATAAGACCCCCAAATTAAAGGATCTAATGGAAGATTAAGTCCTAAAATTGCAAGGTTAATTCTAGAAGCATTTTTAAAAGCCCCAAAATGCATAAAATTCACTTCAAAAGAGCTCCAATATTAAAAGCTCCCTAGAGGCAATGTAATAGAAAAGGGCTTTTAAATGCTATTTCTATTTTTTTCCCCTGTTTTCCTTAGGGGCTGTCTCAGAGGGATGATTTATTGTCTATTATATTTAAAGTGACAGGGCCAATTTTGAAGGCCTGCTGCAGTGGTGCTAGCATCAAAGTACATGGGATTGCAGAATGTACCCGAATGCAGCCAATCAGCACTTGGCTTTTGTTTGGCTTTGGGCAGCATGACTGACAGCAATGGAGAAAGGGCCACATGGACCTCTGCTGCTGTGACTAGAGGGACAGTCCTGTTGTTTAAATATAAGTGAGGTTATTTATTAGATTAAATTAATTGTTTTCATCAAAGAAGATTATGATTTTTTTTCTTGAAAAGGTATGTGAACACAACTCTTCATAAAGGACATCCAGAGATGTGTTTTCCTTGAGCCAATATGAAAGGTCTCACTTTTACTTATTTAACAAATACACACAGCATGTGCACTGTGTCCCAAGCACTAGTCTAACTGTGTTGCATCGAAGTAGGTAATAACAGGGGAGAGACAGAGAGAGAACATTTTAAAAAGTGTTTTGACCGGTGATATTCCCAAAGAGTTTAAATGTAAAGACTTGAATTAGAGTCTAGATTCCACATATGAGAGCTTGAGTGAACCTGAGTGAGTCAACCCCTTTGAGTAAAAAAAGCATTAATACATGGTCTGCTTACCTTGCAGAATGCTGCAAGAATCAATTCAACAAAAGACAATGCGTGCCAATGCTTTGAAAGCTTTACAATTAATATAGTTAACCATGATTGTCAAGTTTGCTCCCAATTATTTCATCCATAATTTTTAGCGCTTTGTGGAATTGGGGGCATTTTGGCCAATATACATTAAATCAGAATTCAGAATCTTTCTAAATACACTGACCTCAGGGTATAGTAAAGTGGAACAGTATATTCCTTTGCCTAGACATGCTCTCTAATAAAAGCCCCTTATTAGAATAATATGAAAATTCTTCATATATTTTCCCCCTCTTTTATACTAGATTCTTCTTAAAAATATTTTTGTTTATGCTTTTTCTGATTAATGTGCTATTCATTGTACAAAATCAGAAAACACATAAAAATCAAAAGAAAAAAGAAAGACCATTGATAACCCTATTACCAAGGGTTAACATTTTCATGTATTTTCTTCCAGTCTTTTAAATATATCTGCATGGTGATTATTCTTCAACATAATTTCAGGCAGAATCTACTTTTTGTTGCCTTCTCTTCCACTTACTAGTAGTCTTTTAAGTAAAATAACTCATTCAAATAGATGACAAGTTGGAATTACATGTATTTCATTAGTTCATGATTTCGTAGGTTGGGATTTTTTCATAAAATATTTTTATAATTATAATGCTGCAGTGAGTATATTTGTGCATAATTTTTATCCTTCTTTATTATTATTTTCTTAGAAATATAGATTTATAGAAGGCAAATTTCTGTTTGAATTAATTTGGCCTATTTAAAGTTATTTGCAAAGATTTACCAAACCCTTAATGGATGTTTTCACTATTACTAGGAAGTATTCCAGATGCCTTTCTCTCCATACCTACACCAACAGTGAACAATACCCTTTTTTATTGTGTTTGAATATCTTATCTCATATGATTTTAATGTA
>NW_012142564.1:0-4479 GCF_000956105.1 Propithecus coquereli
CCTATTTAATTGGCATACTCTACCCACTGCAGGGGAAACTTTAACAGCAGTGGAGGAACAAACATTGGATAGCATTGCTATACTTGAATTAAAACAAAATAAAACAGAACAGAAAAAAAAAAACACACTTAGTCCACGAAAAACTTGAGCACATTTGCTGTACTGAATTGAAAACCCAGATATATATTAATAGTTCTCTAGCATCAGATTAAAATAACACCTTCAGCGAGGAAGGCTTCCTTGTCCTAAGCTAACAGACTAGTTTGAGCACTGGTATGATCAACAAAATCCTAACACTGAGAAAACTGTTTTCTGAAGTTTGCTATTTTTATATTACCTGTAGGCTATGGTGAGCTTTAATGACTCTCTCTGTCACCTTAATGGCATTTCTGTGAATTTCAGCAAGTCAACCACTTCTGGCTCATCCTGTTGGTCCTGTTACTGTTCACCTGAATACAACACAAGCTCAAAATAAGGTAGAGTGACTTACTGCTTGAATTCCTTCTGAGAATTAGAGGACGAGGTTTGTGGTTGCTTTTTGAACAGAATCTACCTTGCAATTGACCACTTGACTATCCAACTACATGTAATATGGCTCCGGTTTCAGTATTAAATTGCATACTTATTGGTGCATACATGACAGGAAGCCTGTTCAATTAATTTCTATGGTTTTTCTTCTGTCTTGAAAGGCATTTTCTTTCTTCACAGAAGCAGCCCTTATTAAGTGGGGGAAGGCGTATTTGATGCTCTTCACTGTCAGGATGTTCAAATGATGAAAACATCATCTTTGATATGCTCCACTGAAAATGTCTTGTATGTGGAGTAGAGACGCATCTCCCTGGAGAAGGTTGTCCTGTATTATAGAGCAGGTAAGCAAGGCAAGGATGGAGGCACTTCACTGCAAATCTCCTTTTAGCCCCACATTAATATGCCTGGAGTTTAGCCTGATGCTTCCCAAACAGGGTAGATGGTGCCCCGTGCTTAGATTCTGCTACTGACAGGACAGGGGCTAGAGGGTAATTCTTGCTGGACTCTGCAGTTTTCTGGCTTTCCTAGTTTGACAGAATCCAATTCTCTTGACCTTCAGGACATGGAGCAGAACTCATTGCTTCCACCTGGCCTACCCAAGTAAGTAAAGTTATGCTCCTAGAATACCGCTGCCATGGTTAGTTTAATTTTAATTTATTGCAGAGATGGTTTTATGCATATGACTTTATAACTGTGCACGTACCCTGAGACCTCTGAAGGTCAAATAAATAATAAATGCTCATTAAGAGCTTGGTGCTTTTGCTGAAACTGGCCAACAAAGGTGTCATTGGTGATACTTTCATGTGGACAAATAGCATCTAAGTCAAGCAGGACCTAGTATTAAAACTATTATAGTATTTGGCTGTACAGCCTCAGGAAATAATATGCCAGCCATGCCTATTTGATCTTTAAAATAATCGCACAGTTTAAATCTAGAAATTATTTGCTGTTTAACCTATTTTACTTTTAAACCATTGGAATTTTTCTGGCTTGTTTTGCTTTGCTGTGTGTGTGTGTGTGTGTGTGTGTGTGTGTGTCCGTTTACACTGGAGAATGGGAGTGGAGGTGGAAATGTGGGGAGAGAAAGAATATTAAGTTCTCACATTTTAAAAAGTCTCCTCCAGCTTTCAGAGGTTGCAGAAGGAAATCCTGATTTTTTCCTGTGCATGAGGAGTGGAAAAGGCTCTCAAGGTGACCCCAGGCTGCAGCTGGGAAATCCTGGCATCCCGATGTTTTGTGTTCAGAGCCCTTCAAAGGAGGAGTTTTGTCCTCATCTCTGATGTGTTATCCCTTCCCCAGATCCCTCTGGCTATAATGGGCTCATGTCCCCTTCCTGGGTGCCTAGATCTGGAGCAAGGAGGAAGGAAGTGTTTAGTGTGCCCAACCCCTCTTACCTGAAAAATGCTGAATAACTGCACCTTTGAACATGAATACAATTTAATTCTCTTAGAAACAAACATAAAAATCTGACGATTTTGATTAATAGCACTCATATAATCTTATCAAACAGAATAACCTATGAATGAGGTAGGGAGTGCTGCTTTACAAACCAGTGTTATCCTATGTTCCAAGTATGTTCTACTTCTCATTAAATTATTAGATATATTTATTACCTAATTGTACACATGCATTCTATTTATTTTATTTTTTGTTTATTATGGGTACATAATAGTTGTGTCTCTTTATAGGTTGTATGTGATGTTTGGATACAGTCGCACAATGTGAATTAATCAAACAAGGGTAATTGGGGTATCCATCACCTCAGGCATATATCACGTCTTTGTGTTAGGAACATTCCAATTCCACTCTTTTAGTTATTTAAAAGAATACCCTAACTTGTTGATTACAGTCACTTTTTTGTGCTATCAAATATTGTTCATTCTGTTTAAATATCTGACTATATTTTTGCACCCATTAACCATCCCCACTTCATCCACCTGCTACTGTCCCTGCTACCGTTCGCAGCCTGTGGTAACCATCATTCTACTCTCTGTCTCCATGAGATCAGTTGTTTTTAATATTTAGCTCCCACATATGAGTGCGAACATGTGAGATTTGTCTTTCTGTGTTTGGCTTATTTCACTTAACATAATGTTCTCGAGTTCCATCCATGTTGTTGCAAATGGCAGGATTTCATTCTTTTTTGGTGACTATATAATATTCCATTGTGTATGTGTACATTCTATTTCTTATTAACACATTTATAGCTAAGAAAGGAAATCTAAAATTGGAGTCAATTCTGTTTGTTTCATTGGCTTTAAAGCAATTGTAATCTTTTGGGAATCTCAGTTTTCCTATAGAAAATAAAAGAAACAGATCCCGGTGATTTTAATAACCTGGAATTATTCTTAGCTGAGAAAGTTAACCATCATAAATCATTTCATCCTGTATTTTTTAGATATGTCGAAGGCTTACCTTCCTTGTCTAAGAACTTTGTTCATGTCAATAACTAAATTCAAAGTGTGATGTTCTGGTACTTGAAAACATCCTC
This sequence comes from Propithecus coquereli, assembly GCF_000956105.1. Lineage (NCBI taxonomy): Eukaryota > Metazoa > Chordata > Mammalia > Primates > Indriidae > Propithecus > Propithecus coquereli. The sequence continues at coordinate 3,020 of NW_012142564.1, forward strand.
AAATTCCTATATTAAATCTTTGGTTCTCATCCTATGCTATGGCTCATTTTGAATTGGGTCCACAATGGTGGAGAAAATAAAGCGTGAAAAAGAAGTGAGAAAATGAGAGGGTACATCCCCAGGGTTGTTCCTCTTCCTCCCCCTTTCCCTGTGAGCCCTCCCAGTGCCTCTAGCCAAAGACTTGATCATGCCCCTTCCATAGATTGTTGAGATTGGTTTTGATCCATCCAAAATTCTTATCTTGTTTTTGATGTCTTTGAGTTTCCTTGATTTGATAAATTTAATTCATTTTTCTATGGACCCCCAAAGACCACTACTAGCCTGATTTGTATTATTTACTTTCCTTATAAGTTCTACTGGCTAAACACACAAAAAAAGAAGAGTAATTATTTCAGTCCTATCATTTCCACATGGCCCTTCCTCCTTGAAACTAGCTGTAGCAATGTGCAGAACCCCTAATAATCAGTATGTCATTGCTAACAAAGATATTTTTATCATCCAAATTTCAGCCATGTTTTGAGATATTGTTTTAAACTCATGATATTCCCAATGTCTAGACAAGCACATCCAGGCTGAGAAAATGCAAAGTCAAAAATAAATACATACCACCATTCACTAAGGGGATTCAGAATGTCAGGCACTCTGCCAGGTTTTTGAGATGCATTATCTCATTTACTCCTCCTAATCACTGCATGAGAGAAGTATTGATATTCACCCAGTTGACAGAGTGGGAGACTGAGGCTGAGAAATTAGCAGACCCAATGAGTGGAGATTTCCCCCAGTTCTATCTGACCACAAAGTCTGTGCTCTGAACCACAGGGCTCCCACATCTGTAAATCACAACATTAATTTATAAATAGTTTGAAGGGATGGTAAGCATTAACAGCAAAAAGCTTTTTTTTTCCCTCCCAAAAGAAAATGAGCAGTTAAGAAACTGCAGTGTTAAAGGGGTTTGTGACTGCATATTTCTGCCAAGCAATCCCTCTCCTGTGAATTTAGAACCAATCCACTATCAATATTTTCTGGCAATATTTCTTTCCTTTTACCGCTACATCATTCATAAGTTTCAGTGTTTCCAGAACTATAACATGCCAATCCTTACCATGCTTTCTCAGCACTATTTGTATTTTAAATTACGGGAACTGTTGCAGCCAATCACATTAGAAGACAGAGGACATTGTTAATTCCATGCAAAATGTGAAGGGGTAAAAATCCAAACCACTCCCCACAACCATTTCCCAGATGTTTGTCAGACTTGCCTATTGTCTCTAACTCACATGCAAACAGAGAGACCAGAAAAATCTGCCTTTTGCTTTTGTATTGACCAGGTTCTAGGAAAAAATGTTTCCTTGGCAAAAAAAAAAGAAAATACTATTGAGTGGTTGTAGTTCAATCTATAATATACTTATTTGTAGCTTCACTGAAATGTGTCCCTTTTGTGTAGGACTTTTGACTTGATT
>NW_012142565.1:0-688 GCF_000956105.1 Propithecus coquereli
AAATCATATCTTTACTCACTACTTCAAGAGGAGGAATGTAAATTGACACAGGATTTCTGGCTTTTCTCTTACATTTCACTTCACCCCATCAGAGGTAGAGCAAGTTATCCTACACAAGCTTTATGAATAACAAAGATGATATTTAGTTCTTCATCTATTATACTTGACTGAGTTTTTCAGAAATTAAGTACAGAAATGTACTGCTATATCGGACGCCAACACCTGTGCAAGAAGATGGTAGGGTCCTACCTACACAAAATAATTTTAGAGCCAGTAAGAATGAGAACTAATGTTTATACCAATCTACTTATTTCACAAATGAGGAATGCACTGTCTGAGGTTAATTAACCTTTTTAAGGGCTTACGGTTAATTCATGGCAGAAGTACACATTAAAACTCCAATTTATTGGCTATCAAGGTCATGTTTATTAAAGACTCCTTCCAACTTACTATATTTGAATACCCATAAGTTACAAAGCTAGAACACCTTCTCTTATTACTTACTAGGCTACTTAGTTTTCTGCAAAATGAGGCCCAAAAATGTTTTTTCTGGAGTAGGATGTCATATATACATGAGAAGTCACCTGTAAACTGTATTGTCAAATAAATATCCAGTTCATGATATTATCTTACTATAACTATTTTTATAATCTGAATCACAATGAATAAAATATAAACTCTTAATAAG
>NW_012142566.1:0-2017 GCF_000956105.1 Propithecus coquereli
AGGAAGGACGGGAGTCCTTCTCTGACCCCAGCTCGGGCGGCCACCTGTCTTTGCCGCAGTGACCCTTCTCCCATGACCCTGCGGTGCCTTGAGTCCTCCGGGAATGGCGCGGACGGGACGCGGAGCCAGTGGGGGACCGCGGGGTCAGCAGAGGAGCCCTCCCCGGAGGCGGCGCGTCTGGCGAAGGCCCTGCGGGAGCTTGGTCAAACAGGTAGGGAATAGGGCGGCCGCGACGCGTGCGGGAGGGGGCGCGCCCGGAGACGCGGCTGGGGGCTGCGCTGGCGGGGAACAGAGCTGGGATGTGGGGCCGAGGTGGGAAGCAAGGAATAGGGTGGAAACTCGTCCCCTCGCTTCCCGTCCTCGATCCGGGGCGGGCAGAGTGGGGCGAGACCGCGCAGAGGACGCCCGCACGGCCCTGGATCCTTGGGAATGCGAAAGGAAAGTGGTTCTCGAGGGTCTCAGAGGCCTGGGGGAAGGCAGACCGCGAGAAGGGCTTCTTGGAAAAAGCCTCTTAGCGTGCTGGAACCTCTACTATTTTCCGCGGCTTCTCAGGGTTAGGCGCTGGAGCTCGAACCCTGGCCAGGGAAAGCGCCCGGCGCCTCCCGTTGCGCGGGGTGCAAGGGCAGCAAGTGGACGCAGCGCTCCCCGCAGCCCCAGCCGCATCCGACTCCCAGGCGCGGCCGCGGCTGCAGCCCGGGATCCTGGCGGCCAAGTCCGTGGACGGCCTGCCTGCCGCGAGGGCGGGTGCCCGGGAGCCGGGCGGAGCGCGGGAGGCGAAGCCCCCGCCGAGTGCGGCTTCCAGCGGCGGCGCGCGCAGGGTATGGCTTGTTTCAAGTGCAGTCAGGCGCTTTGCGCGTCTCGCTGTCGTCCCTCGGCATGTGAAGGAGGAAAAACAAATTTTTAAAAAATATCTGGCAAATCATTCTGGCTTTCAAAATCGGGATCCTAAAAGCTTGCGTTTGAGGCAAAGTTGAAGTTTTGATAGCAACAGCGGGAGGGCGAGGGAAAAGTTCCCTTGCTGGCGGTTCCGGTCTTACCGGGCGGCCCACTGGCTTTGCCTCCGCCGGAGAGACCCGCAGATTGCAAGTATCCCGGTAAATTGGGGGGTTGGGGAAGGGAAGCACATTGTTCAAACTTCGTAAATGTAGAATGTCTTTGAGTCTCTTTTGAAAACCGGATGGGCCGGGGAGCTGGTGCCGGCAGATCAAATGGAGATTATGGGGGAGACCAACAGATTGAATTTGGATTAGGGCAAAGTCCAAAGAGTTTAGCAAAGATTGTAAACTTGATGACTAATTATCCACTGGGCTTCCCATTTCTCAGTGATGATAAAGGAGTTTGTAATCAAAGCAGCTAACAGAAGCTGTTGTAGTAGAACTATACTTTTAAAACAAACAAATAAATAGCGATGCTTTCTAGAGCTTTGAACAGAGAGATGCAGCCGTTAGCAGATTCTATTGGGGAAGAGGGTGGGGGACACCAACAATCCAAAAAAGTTACTTCTGTTTTTATTCTTTTGGAATTACTGAAGTTGGATTTTCCACTTTTTTAAGGGCATGGCTTTTATTTCTGATTTACTTAAATCTTTATTTAGTGCTAAAAGCATCATGTTTTGCCAGCCAGCATGTCATATTGCAAATATTCTTTTTGTTCGTTAGAAGAAAATCTTAAGATAGTTTAAAGAAGAGCTACAGAAAGTTATTTTTTAAAAAAATAAAGAAAACTGGCTCACAGTTTGTGTTCATAAAATGGACCCAAATTGTCATTAAATTCCTACCGAAAGTATTTGTGGTGGCCCCTGGTAAACTTTCACACACCTTTTTTTAGAGCTAGAAAAGTTATTGCCAAGTACTTGCCCTATTCTAAAAATTCTTATAATAACTATTTTACCCTCTTTTCTTTTTCTTTTTGAACAAAAACCCCAGGATGGTACTGGGGAAGTATGACTGTTAATGAAGCCAAAGAGAAATTAAAAGAGGCACCAGAAGGAACTTTCTTGATTAGAGATAGCTCGCAC
>NW_012142567.1:0-1181 GCF_000956105.1 Propithecus coquereli
AATTTATAACCTTCAGTGCATCAAAGAAAACATGACTATCAATGAAGAAAGTATTCATTTGAAAAGGTTAAAAGAACCAACAAAATATAGCAAAATACAGTAAAAAGAAAGATACATTAGAAATAAAATACAAACAATAATGAGATAGAAAACTGTGATACAATAAAAAAGATCAACAAAGCCAAAGATAGTTCTTTAAAAGACATCCAATTGATAAACCACTGGTGAGACCCTTCAAAAAAAAGAAGAGATGGCACGAATGACAAGAGTGACTATAATTTACTGTCCAAACCAGGGCATGTTTACAATGAGAAGGACACTAAATACAATGAAATTGTATACTTTTTTGAAACATTTATGTGTTAATTGACAGCTTGATTTTATTATACCAGTGGACTTATAAAATTCTTGTATTCAAAAACTATTCTCGAAAATTCTAAAAAAGTAGAAATAGCATGTATAGCAAAGAAGTCACTGAATTTATCTGACAGATGTATTTTTGCAATATGATCATATAATTCTTAACATCCTTATAAAACTACCTGCAATCTTCTTCACAGCTGCATTTTATAGTTGGGTGAGGTTGGGTTCTTCTGGAAACAGATGCAGTTGACCGAGCAGTCTGTTTCTAAAGTAATGTCTTTGGGAGCAGTGCATGTGAGAGGAAGACGAAGGAAGAGAGAGAGAGTGGAGGGCAAAGCTGGGTGTGATGCAATCCAATGACAGTCTCAGCCAACCCTAGGGGGAACTCTGGTATTAAAACGGCCAGTCAGAGTTGTCCTGTGTTGCACCACAATGTCCGTATCTTATACCCCACCAGTTGAGTATGGGCCACCAGAGGAAGAACAGGACCTTGGGGGCGGCAGCCCTTTTCAGCTGAGGTAGATCCTGAAGGCAGACTCAGTGTCTGTCAACGGCCCTGAGGCCACAAGTCATCCTGGAAGAGGAATATGAGTACCACATTGCAACGTCTACCACAGGGGCTGATGATTTCAAAACTGTTGACATCTTCATTTGTATCTTCTCTGTAGACCGCATATTTTTGAGAAAATATTCTCTCTAAAGGCAGAAAGGTTCCTAGCAGGCATAGAGTAAATTCTGCTAATTAGAAGATAGTCTCAGTTCTAACTTTGTAGTTTAAAATGTGCAAATGTTTCGGCCCAAATATTTTCATCGATACT
>NW_012142568.1:0-1138 GCF_000956105.1 Propithecus coquereli
TTTCTGCATAGAGTTGACATTCAGTATAGTCTTAATCTGCCATATCCCTTAGTTGTCTAACTAAGACCAATTTGGGACAATGGTATTAAAACTACAAAAGTGTTAATTGGCCTCAGATTCTATCTCTTAAAGCCCCTGTCATTTGGTTTGAGGGGAGCCACGTCTTCCACGTGGTTAGGAAGAAGTATCAGTTAAATGGCTTTTAACACACCCTCTGTTGTAGCAGAATTTATAAAATGGCCTCGCAAAGATGCTCTACTCTAAACTCTGGAATCTGTGAATATGATGAGCTATCATCTCTGCAAATCTATTAGTATATGTTACACGGCAAAAGGGACTTAAGGAGGAGGGAGGGAGTAGGGAGGACAGGTAGGGCTTGTCTATGGGTAATAGACAGCACTGCCCTTCTTTGGCAGATGAGCCCAGAGGAAAACCTCCTTCACACTAAACATGCTCCTCTCTCTCTAGTGAGCTGAGTGTTCTCCCTCTTTAATGAGCTCTGCATTAATCTCTAATGTCATCTCTGGTTCTGTCCGCACCTGCTCTCGCTTTCCTATTTCACTTCTACTTGGTGGCTTGTTCATCATTTCTGCTCCATCATAACTTTTTCTTGTCAAATCTTTGACTTACTCAGACTCTGCTTTTCTATATTCCTAAACAATTTGTCCCCACTTCTAAATACCCTTTTTTCAGTTTCCCCATTTTAGATTTCAGAACAATAAAACGATTTCAGTTCCCCTTTAAGCACCAGGCCGTACATCTTAGATCACGAATAGGATGTGGCTATCTCTGGTCCTGGCCCACTCCTGTTTCAATCAAGTGGGGACAGGGCATGCATGTTTGAGATGATACAGTCATGCCCAGTGCTTCCTCAGGAGGTCTGAAACCAAATGCATGTCTCTTCACGGGTGTAAGGACACCTAAAGAAACCACCTTGATTTCTCTGATACAGCCCTTTCTGACTGTAATCACTAAGAACTGAAACCACACAGCTTAGTAAAGTTGAAAATCAAGCTTCCCTACAAAGAAAAGAAAAACAAACAAAAATTCCTCTAGCTTACAACTCTTTGCATAAGTATGACTTTACTCTTCTTGAAAATCTTTCTCAGGAAGATGATGTTAGAAGTAACTTTTATTG
>NW_012142568.1:11793-12667 GCF_000956105.1 Propithecus coquereli
ATTAACTATCACATCAGTGGAGTTTATTAAAACACATCAGTATTCATTCATTTAAAATATTGTAGGACCCAGTATACAAATTACATGCAAATATGTATTTAATGTTTCTTATTAAGTAGCTGATATGTCTATTGAAATCTGCAGCTTTAGTATTTAGCATATTCTTAATCTTTTTCTTAAAGCACATTTAACACTATGCCCAGCTTTAAGGGAAATAATAATTATCTGTTGGTTAAGCCACCCCGTATATATTTTGTTATTGCAGCCTGAACTAACTTACTCTTCTTTAATGAAAGAAATATTAGCAAATGAAGAAAAATAGAGCTGCTCTTATTTTATTCAATTGAGTCCTTGATATATTTCGATCTGCAAAATGGGCCTAGAGTTTCCATTAGAAATATGAACTTGAGGAAGGTACATCATCCTGCATTAGTAAGTGGGGAGAAAAGTGCAATTCATAGAATAGAAATAGAGAAATTGAGATGGATGAGGGAAGACAGAGGGAATTAAGAACTAATGGAAAGATCACCAGAGGAGTGAGCATTGAGTGGTGAGATGACTTGGTGAAGAACCCCTAGGACAGGGGGCCAAACAACCCTTGGAAATAGGTATTCTATTAGCTTATGAACACTTAGTAGATATTATTAATGCTTATACATACATAAAGACTCTATAAGAGAAGACACTTTGTGACTTCGTTTTATTTGCATTGTTTCCTATAAATTGTAAACATAGCTGCTTTTATAACTGTGTGCTAGTGGTAAAGAACGCAGGCAGAATTCAGGGGAGCAAGATAACCCCCCTCCAATTAAAGTAGAAGTTTAATGCCAGAGATGAGGATGAGAATATAAGCTACGTAGGAATTTGCACATAT
>NW_012142568.1:12717-13608 GCF_000956105.1 Propithecus coquereli
CCTTAAATAAGAGAGAAAATTTTTTTTTGTTTAGTGCAGGTAATATTGTGACACTATGTGCTAGCAGAATACACATTTTTCAAGTACCCTCAAAATACATATCATGAAAGATGACACCCTAAGTCTTAAAATGTCAACAAATTTAAAAGAATTGAAATTATACAGAGAACATTTGTGGAGCACAATGGAATCCATCTAGAAATCAGTAAGTAAAAGATGATGAGAAAATCTCCAAACACTTAGAACCAAACAACTCACTTCCAAATAACATACAGGTCCCAAAAGAAGACTACGGGGATGTTATGGACTGAATGTTTGTGTCCTCCCCAAATTCATGTGTTGAAATCTAAACTCCATGTTGATAACATTTGAAGGTGAGGCCTTTGGGTGGTAAATAGGTTGTAGAGTGGAGCCTTCATAAGGGGATTAGTACCCTTAGAAGAAGGGGTCAGAGAAATAGCTCAACCTCTTTTCATGAAGTGAAGAAATACAGGGAAGTCAGTAATTTACAACCCAGAAGAGAGCCTGGAACCCAACCGTGTGGCACCCTAGTCATGGACTTCAAGCCCAGCAGAACCGTGAGAAATAAATATCTGCTGTTTAAAATACTCAGTCTATGGTATTGTTATGGCATCCTGGACTAACACAAAGAAACATTTTTAAAAATACAATGAATTTAATAAAATGTAAAATACAACATATCAAAAGGTGTGGGACACAGATAAAGCAGTGCTGACAGGAACATGTACAGAGATATATCGAGCAGGAGGGAGTTCTTTGTGGTGATGGAATATTTCTGTATCTTGATTGCAGTAGTGACGTTATAGGCATGTGATTAAAATATATGTAACCACACACACACACACACACACACACACACACACACACACA
>NW_012142568.1:15189-15557 GCF_000956105.1 Propithecus coquereli
ATATTGTAGGACCCAGTATACAAATTACATGCAAATATGCACTTAATGTTTATTATTAAGTAGCTGAATATGTCTATTGCAATCTGCAGCTTTATTATTTAGCATATTCTTAATCTTTTTCTTAAAGCACATTTAACACTATGCCCAGCTTTAAGGGAAATAACAATTATCTGTTGCTTAAGCCACCCCGTCTATATTTTGTTATTGCAGCCTGAACTAACTTACTCTTCTTTAATGAAAGAAATATTAGCAAATGAAGAAAAATAGAGCTGGTCTTATTTTATTCAATTGAGTCCTTGATATATTTCGATCTGCAAAATGGGCCTAGAGTTTCCATTAGAAATATGAACTTGAGGAAGGTACATCAT
>NW_012142568.1:17302-18702 GCF_000956105.1 Propithecus coquereli
TAATATATTTTGTATATGATATATATACATGGGTGTACATATACATACCCACACAAAATTGAAAATTACATTAAAGCAGTGATGATGGCTGTTTTAGTTTTATGTAACCATAATCTAGCATGATATCTGATTTTTGGTAAATACTAATTGAATACAATGAAACACCAGTGTGCATCATAATGCTATGTAGGGATAAAGAGGGAGGAAGAAGAACAGATGGCACTAGGAGATGCTTTGCCTACCAGGAGGAACAAATTGACCAGAGGGGGCTTCCAAGAAGAAACAGATGCCTTGTCTAGGAGATTTCCAAGGACGGAACAGTTGTTTGGTCTATGATAGGGGGTCTTCAAGGATTGATCAACCAGAAAGAGGCAGAAAAATCATAAAGTGGAGATATGATCAAGTCCACATAAAGGGGTCTTTGGAGCATGCTTACAAGCAAGGTGACAATGTCTTTGAGTGAACTATCCTTATTAGCATAGCAAAAATCACACCCACCAGTGTCATGACAGTTTACAAATGCCATGGCAGCCCTCGAATTTACCCTGTAAGCTCAGGAAAGGGAGGGTTCCCAGTTCTAGGAATTCTCCACCCTTTTCCCAGAAAATTCACAAATAGTCCAATAGCAGTTTAACATATTATTAGGGATTAGCATAAAGGAAGACCCTAATCCTAGGTGACACTTCCTTATTGGGGCAGTTCACCAACTTTGGGAGTGTACTATACTTTCTTTCTTCCTTTTTTTTTTTTTTTTTTTTGAGACAGAGTCTCAATCTGTTGCCCCAGCTACAGTGCAGTGGCATCATCTTAGCTCACTGCAGCCTCAAACTCCTGGGCTCAAGCAATCCTCCTGACTCAGCCACCCTAGTAGCAGGGACTACAGGTGTGCACCACCGCACCTGGCTAATTTTTTCTATTTTTAGCAGCGACATGGGCTCACTCTTGCTTAGGCTGGTCTCAAACTTCTGACCTCAGGAAATCATCCCACCTTGGCCTCCCAGAGTGCTAGGATTATGTGCATTAGCCACCTTGCCCATCCAGAGTGTACTATACTTTTTTTCTCTGTCTTTAAATTCAGGGTCTTCTCCATTCCCTGATATAGACCCGTTCTCTCTCTGGAATATACTTTGCTTTGCAATAAAGGCTCCATGTATGAGAATTGCTTTGTGCTTGTGATTGTTTCATCATCCCGAATCAGCTTGTGATTCCTCCAAGTACAGAGCTACAGAATCAAGAAAAACACTCTCACCTGACATTATTCAGAACGTTCAACAGTTTATTGCATGGTCCATTATAAATTTAGTACCAAATGCAGTATGCATCTACTAACCCGAAATATTTAAATCACTGAAACTTGATATAAGAAAAGTGTTAAAACCACTTAAAACTGTTTAAAATAA
>NW_012142568.1:19152-19845 GCF_000956105.1 Propithecus coquereli
CAAACAAGTTCCAACTGTCTAACAAACTCAGTGCAGGTCCAAAGGCAATATACCTGTTTTGAAATGTACATTCTTATGGAAGGGGTATTTTCTCTAACTAGGTTACCCTTCCTAGCAGAGTTATTCTCCCTAACTGAAAACTGCCATCTATTTTTATGACCCAGTTTCTCTTCTCCTAAATCACCCAGACAAAATTGTTTCTTGTTTTGAGTTTCTAGACAGTATCTATATATCTCTTCTATCGCTGTCAGTTTGCATTATCTGGTGTCTGATAATTGTTTACAGCAATTTTTGCTAACATCTAATAAGTTCTTTCAGTGGACAATATGTCATGCTGCACTTTATACTCATTATCTTAAACATTCTATCCCTAATCTGTGGAGTAGGCATTCTTAGTATTACCATTCACACAAAAGCATAATGAGGATTACCAAGGTTTATTAATTTGTGCAAAATCATCAGTGAGCCGACTTTCAAGTCGTGGTCATCTAGGCTATTAAACTCTTCAATGACCTCTCTCCAACTCTGACTACTAGAGAGTGAATCTTCCAAAGAAGAAGGTGGTCCTTCCTTTTGTATCCTTTCCTTTCTTTACAAAATCTATGATAAGTAAGGATATGAAGCAAGCTATGTAAACTATCTAGCATACTAACACTTACAGTATGACTGTATCATACTGGTATGCTATATATC
>NW_012142568.1:21705-22363 GCF_000956105.1 Propithecus coquereli
ATTTCCTATAATATCACTTATAGAATTTCTTTAAACTATGAAGTACATATATTATTTTGATATATATTTTATTTGCAAGAATGACTCACTGTTATTAATAGCAGCATTCAGGGCCAGAATTCACACTACACCAGTGACCCCCAATCCTTTTGGCACCAGGGACTGGTTTCATGGAAGAAAATTAATCCATGGATTGGGGGAGCAGCTGAAGCAGTGGTAAATACAGATGAAGCTTTGCTCGCTTGCCCACTGATCATTTCCTTCTGTATGGATTAGTTCCTAAGTTTCATGGAAGACAATTTTTCCATGGATGGGGGTGTGGAGTTCAGGCAGTGATGTGTGGCCAGGTTCCTAACAGGCCACGGACCAATATTTGGTTGCAGCCTGGAGGTTGGGGGCCACAGCACTACAAGGTAATAAAAGATGGACTGATTAAATTAGGTGTTAGCCAACTAGGCCCCCCTTATTTATGTATGCCCCCACATGCTATGAATAATTTCACATTTTTAAAAATTCGAAAAATTCAAAAGAATATTTCATAATGTTTGAAATGTATACAGAACTCAAATTTCCACTGCTGGTGGGACTGCAAATTAGTGCAACCTCTGTGGAAAAGAATTTGGAGATACCTCAGAGAGCTAAAAATAGAAATACCATT
>NW_012142568.1:22413-22955 GCF_000956105.1 Propithecus coquereli
TGATAATAGAAAACATTAAAGAATGAAATATTAAAACAAAATAAATTCTAATGCAATCACTAAGAAATTAAAAGATAAAAACACAAATATTTAATGTTTAAAAAGTAGTCCTAAAATGGAATTATAAATTATACAGGTTATTAATTGTTGTATCAAATTGCTATGATTTGAGAACTTGTGTCCCTCCAAAATTCATATGTTAACATCCTAACACTCAAGGCAATGGTAATAGGAGGTAGAGGCTTTGGGAGGTGATTGAATCATGAGGGCAGAGCTCTCATGAAAAGGACTGGTGCTTTTACAAAAGAGACCTGAGAAAGACCCTTTGCCCCTTCCACCACATGGGAACATACGAGAAGGTGCCATTTATGAACATCTATGAAACAGACCTCTGCTAGGCATTGAATCTGCTACCACCTTGAACTTAGACTTCCCATCTTCCAGAACTGTAAGAAATAAATTTCTGTTGTTTATGGCAACCAACCTATGGTTCTTTGTTATAGCAGCCCAAAGGGACTTAGATAACAATTATTTTGACTTTT
>NW_012142569.1:0-673 GCF_000956105.1 Propithecus coquereli
TTCACAAATCACTTTTGGTTGTTTTAGCTCTTCACCCTACCTTGATCATTCCCCTCTTTTTTTCATGTGATTTACTTTTTACTGAAACTGGATTTGTTGTTGTAGAATTTCCCACATTTTGCATTTGTCTGTTTCCTTGTGACATCATTTAATTTGTTCTCCTATCTCCCATAATCTCTCTAAATAGAAGCCAGCTCTAGAAGCTTGAAGAGATTTAGGTACACATTTTTTTTGTCTGGAGTACTTAATAGAAGATACTATGGGCTTCATGTTACATCATTTCAGTAGGAACCACATTTCCGATTTTCTGCTTTTAATGAGACAGCCAGAACTACCTGTTGGAAAGTTTCAATCTACTTTTTATCTAATGATTTCATCTGTTGATATTATTGCCTGAATCAATTATTTCATTAAGGGTTGCATAATGGTGGCTTCTAATTCTATTATTCCCACCATATGTGTCAGCTGCAATTCATCTCAAAAAAATAGCTTTCTCACACCATTCAAGACTATCTAGTTGCCCTGAAATGCAATTTGCCCAGAGGTAAGATAAATGACTATTTGTTTTTGTTCCAATTGCTGGTTTTCACAGTAACTAATGCCCTAGTTACCTCTTATAGTGACCAGTGGGGTCTTTCTCTCTTTCTCTTTTCACTTGCTTGTCATTATTAAT
>NW_012142570.1:0-1593 GCF_000956105.1 Propithecus coquereli
AGAAAGAGACCCAGGTTAGTTGTTTCCTAAACTATCCTCCAGAGTCCAGAATATTAAAAGTGTTCATTATTGTATCCTCATGTATTCCCAGCACCTGAAGGAGTGTTTGGCAAATAATTGGAGTTCAGTAAATATCTGTTGAATGAATGAATAAATTGTCACATTTGGGAAATACTAGACATTCTTTTGTTGGACATTTACAAAGAAATTTAGGATATTGAACACCTTGATAAGTCCATCTCAAACTTCTTTGCCTGTGGAATGACCATTAACTCTTGAAATCTTCTGGAAAATATTTCTCTGGGCCTATATGGTAGAGGTGAGATGGAAGGATGGGAAGTGTTTTCTTCTGCAAGCGAGACACACCAAGTTTCTTTAGTCATTCTACACTTGATAATTTCGTTTCTATGCTCCTCACCAGTCTGCTAACCCTCCCTGTAAGCATTCTAGCTCGTCAGTGTCCTTAAAATGTGCTCAAAACAGGACACAATACTCCAGTTGTGAACTAACCAGTGAAGAGTACATGGTACTGTTACTCTCCTTTTCTGGATATTATTCTTCTAATGAAGCCTAAGATTGTATTTTGTTTCTTTTTAGCAGCTGAGTCACTCTCTTGGCTCATATTCAGTTCTCATATTAATTTACAAGAAGTTCTTTGAGTAGATTCAGAGAGATTTCCTATTAGAGCTAACAAATGAATGCCCATTTTCTTCTGATTGAGTCTAGGCTGTTTTCTCAGAAGTACTAGTCATTCTTAGCTTCCTGAAATCTGAGAAAGAAAAGAAAAAAAGAATTAATTGTATATTCTAGAGTTGAGCAACTAACACCAAAAGACTTTAATCCAACTGCCCTTCTGAGTATACTCAGAAGTATGTAAAATATAATGGACCCTCCTTTACCCATCATTGAGATTTAACAAATTAAGATAGTTGCCATATTGCCTCAAATATCTTTTTTGCTGAAGTATTTTAAAGAAAAAACCACTTGCCATCATTGTATCTAACAAAATTGACAACATTTCTTAGGTATCAACTAATGTCTAGTTCATAATCAAATGTCCTAATTGTTTAAAAATGGCTTTTTATAGTTGATTTTTAATTGAATCAAGATCCAGACAGGGTACATACATTGCATTTGGTTATGTTTCTTAAATCTCTTACCACAGCCCCATATATCCCCCCCACCCCTTGTTGGCATAATTTGACTCTTTCCACCTCTTTGGCTCTTCATGTCTCTTTCTGTACCAAATTCTAACTGTTCCTTTTGAAATCTGTATGAGATTTTTTTTCTTCCTTCACAACAATTCAACAGGCATTTTGGAATATTATGTACAAAACATGTGCTAGGCATTGTGGGAGATATAAAGGTTTATTTGACGTGTATCTGGCTCACTAGGAGCCAGCATTCCAGTGGTAGAGGCAGATGTTACAGAAACAATATGAAGTGGATTATTTGCCCTCCAGTGGGTCATGCCTTGATTATAATAGCCTCCCATTTTTTTCCCCCTGGAAAATGCTGTCAGTGAAATCTTCTGAATACATCACTTTAAACATGTACAGATCAGGAACCCACAGATGATTCCCTCTTCAGTCA
>NW_012142571.1:0-1758 GCF_000956105.1 Propithecus coquereli
TCATGTCAACTGAGAATAATGATAGATTTACTTGTTTCTTTTCAGTCTGAATTTCTCTTTTTTGTCTTCCTAAACACACTGTCTATAACCTCTAGTATAGTTGAATAGAAGTGGTAAAAATATATATCTTTTTCTTGTTCCTTATCTTAGGCAAGAAAGATCCAGTATTTCACCATTAAGTATAATGTTAGCTATAGGCTTTTTTGTAGATGCTTTTTATCAGGTTAAAGAAGTTTACTTCAATCCCAAGTTTTTGAGTGTTTTATGAGAAATAGATGTTGAACTTTGTCAAATGCTTTTTCTGCATCTCTTGACATGATCATTTGGGTTTTTTCTCTTTTATCTTGTTATTGTGTTGAATTGCTTTATGACAAATTAATTAAAAACCTCAGGCTAATTCCCAAACTGGGGTAATTTTTTAGGGTCTTCAAAACTAAGAGTGGTGTAAATTTGGATTAGGATCTATTTTCCCTGTACCATTTCCTTAGGGAGTTTAGAGACATTTTCATAATCTGTTCTTTTGGCTCTACAAAACACTTTCGAGTGTTTCACACCCTGGCAAGGTGACAATGGTAGGTAGGGAGGCGATGGAAGGGAATAGTAGAGATAAAGGAGACTGGTTCTATTTTGAGTGTCATCTTCCTCAAGACTTAAAGCACTGTTACTTAATAAAACCAGAGATACAATGCTAATGAGATTTACAATGAAGTTTGTGAAACAGGCAAAATAACTGAAGTAGTATCACATATGATATGTTTAACATCATCAATATGGTGCAGAATCACATGTAGAGGCTTGGATTCTGTGAAAAGGGTAAGTGTTTTTGATGCTGAATGTAAGAGATTTTTTTAAAGGGATAATCAGAGAGCACAAACTGTTTTATGATGAATTAGTTTTTCAGATGTGGTCTTTAGTAGTAAACTAGTTATATATTGAAAATGTGAAACAAATCTTCTAGCATGGAAAATCTCACATAGCAGTTATATTTGTAAGAGAAATGAATAAAAGATAAAATTACTTCAATAACATATTTTAATACCCCCAAATCAAGAAATATAATGCAGTAAAAAGCTGAAGTTGACATGGTGAAATTTAGGTAATTTTTATTCTAAGATGAATAATTATTTTAGAGCTCTGTTTAAGTCCATTATTTTCTGCTTGGAAGATCTGTTAAGTTTGGTCAATGGAGTGTTGAAATCCCCAGCTACTATGGCATTACCGTTAATCAATGCCCACAAATCAGTGGCATTCACATATGCCAATAACAGTCAAGCCGAAAATCAAATCAAAGATGCAACAACTTTCACAATAGCATCAAAGAAAATTAAATATTTAGGAATATATTTAATGAAGGAGGTGACAGACCTATATAGGGAGAACTATGAAACACTCAGCAAAGAAATTGTAGAAGATGTAAACAGATGGAAAACGCTACCATGCTCATGGATTGGCAGAATCAATATTGTTAAAATGTCTATACTACCTAAAGTGATCTACAGAATTAATGCAATTCCGATCAAAATACCATCATAATTCTTTACAGATCTAGAAAAAATAATTCTACACTTTGTATGGAACCAGAGAAGACCTTGTATAGCCAAAGCAATCTTAAGCAAAAAGAACAAATTGAGAGGCATCAGTCTATCAGACTTCAAGCTTTATTACAAGGCTATAGTAACCAAAACAGCATGGCACTAGCATAAGAGCAGAGATATAGACCTTTGGAACAGGACTGAGAACCCAGATATAAAACCATCC
>NW_012142572.1:0-1040 GCF_000956105.1 Propithecus coquereli
GACATAGCATTTATAAGAATATGTGCAAGCCCTTTTTATGATATGTAGTTTTATACCCTGTTTTTTGTCACTTTCACAGTGTATCTTTTCTAAACCAGGAGAGAAGGTGCCAAAAGGCATGCCATTTACATTTTGCCAAAAACAGGAATGAACTATGTTATGCCACCTCTCCGTCATCAGAAGGAAAGGCAGAAAGAAAGACAGGGGGCTAGAAGAGTTGACAAGGGGAGATGTCGTAGCTGCACGGTCCAGCAGTGGCCACGTATGTCTGTCACTTAGCATACAACTGGAGATCCAGATGCACTTTCTGAAATTTGGTGGATGGCAAGAATTTCCAGCAGGCTCACCTGCAGCAAGGGGTCATCCAGAGCCCAGCGGCTCCACCTCTCTTGTATTTGTGAAGAACTGATACTTACATTTCCCCCCATCCCAAAGCATAGGTATATTAAAGTCCATGAGTCCCTTCTCCCTGTCCCTACTTCCTGACCCTTGCGTATAACCCTTCTGTAAGTCTTCTAACACTCAGGGGATGAAGGTCAAAGTCTCATCAGCCCTTGCTCTTCCCACCCAGCTACATTGGCCTACTTCTAGTCCCTGGAGGGTGCACCATGCTCCCTTGTATGCACAAGGCCTTGCATTTGATACTCTTCTTGCCTGGAATGTTCTTTCCCTTTCTTCAGACATTCTATAGCTCTCAGCTCCAGCCTCTTCTTTAGTAAAATTCTTCCTGGTATCCTGGTCTATATCAATTCCTCTTGTTATATGATGCCAATAAAACCACATTCCTTTTTTTTTAAAAAAAAAAAAACAGTTTGTAGTTATATAATTTTAGCATGATTATTCAATTAATATTCATCAACTGTCCCAGACTGTAAGTTCCAAGTTGTATTTTGCTCAGTGTGAAATTCATAGCTTTAGCACAGGCCTGATACATATTATACATTGAATTTATATTTTTGGAATCAATGTATGAATGAATGAATTAGTGCATGAATGAAACTTTCTGAAGCTAATGACGAGGATGCAGCATTTTTTTTTTT
>NW_012142573.1:0-1548 GCF_000956105.1 Propithecus coquereli
TCCCCTCCTCCCCCCTCCCCCCTCCCCCGACCCAACATCCAATAGATGTTATTCTTATGAGATTAAAATTTTAAGCAGAGGCTTCTGACACCTGCAACAAAAGGTACAGAGCTTGGAAGATGTCACTCCCATCCTTACAAAAGTAACAACAAAAAATGAACAAACTGGATATCAATGCCTTTCACTGAACCCATCAGAGAACTGAGGTTTCAGGGAAAATTGCCACCCTGAAATTCGGAAAGAGATGTGAATCCAGAGAGTCACAGCAAGATCTGCTTACCTAGAGAAAAAGCCCCGGAGCCATAATTTGGACAAATTGTGAGAGGCTGAGTGTGGACTAGTAAGATTGAGAAATGGAGAAACTCTTGGAGACTGTAATCTTTTGTGGGTTTCACTTAAGGAACCCAGCAGGTTTTCATGGTAAAGAGTCAAACACAAAACAAAACAAAACAAGACAAAATATCCTTGTGTTTCTTTCAGTGGGAGGCAAAAAATAACTATTGTGAAAATATGTCTAGAATGTTCTCAATGGGCCGATAGAACAGCATAGCTTCACAGGCCCAGAATATTCTTTCAAGGGCTACTCTGCATGAGAGAAGACTTTGCCAGAGATGACCCCCACCTAGGGACAAGGGCTTTAGTCCCCACTAACTTGCAGTCTCACCTGAGGGACTAGGGGAGCTAAGAAATACTTGTGAAGGTCACAACACAGGACACAGGGCCTCTAAAAGAGATTAATTATACACTGAGATTTACTGTTAATGTTATATAATGCTTCCCCTCCCTCTCAGCTTATTAGCACATTATCCAAGCTCCTGTAAACAACACTGCATTATAGATGAAAGAATTGCAAGGCACAGACTCTACATAAGGAGACAAAAAGGACACTGGAGGAATTTGAAGCAATGAATAGAAAGCAACTAAAAATAAGGTAGATGCTAATCCAGATGTATCAGGCATCACTTTAAATATGAATGATATAAATACAATAACTAAAATAGATTATAAAAGTGGATATAAAAAAGATCTAGCATATCCTGTATGTAAGAAACCTCCTTTAAAAATATAAAGACTTAGAAGTAATGGGATGGGGAAAATGTGTGTGTTTGTGATGACAGAGGGGTCAATTCTCCAAGAAGATATAACAATTCTTAATGGATATGTGTCTACTAAAAGAATGTCAAAATATATGAGGCAAAAATTGATAGACCTAAAAAAATAAATAGACAAATCCACAATTTATTTTGATAGTGAAACACCCATTTTCAGTAATTGACAGTTCAAGCAGGCAGAAAATCAGTTATGATATAGTTGGTCTGAGTAGCACTATCAATCAATTCAATATAATTGGCATTTATCGAATACTGCATCCAGTGACAGCAGAATATATACACATCTAAAGCTTTCAAAGAACATTCACTAAGACAGACCATATCCTCGGCTATTAAAAACACATTAACAAATTTTAAGAAACAGAAATTCTGCAAAGTATGTTCTCATATAGAACTGAGATTAAAAGAGAAGTCAATACAGAAAGACAGCTGTAAA
>NW_012142574.1:0-3172 GCF_000956105.1 Propithecus coquereli
AAAAAAAAAAAAAAAAGAAATACTAAGGCACTGTCACAAATTTGTAGTTGAAACACTTTGAACCAGCAAATGAGAAAGTGACGCTGAGATGTTGAGTGGTTTTGGAGGTGGAACATTTATGGGTGATGATAAAGGAACAATGTGTGGCCTTGAGAGTAGATGGCTGATGAGGAGTGGAAGGAGATCTTGGCAAGACCAAGGAACTAGAAGGCTGTCCCCAGGGAGGATGAACTTACCTGGGATAATGGCTGGGCTGGGTGGTGAGGAAGACTATCAGCTAGTTGCCAAAGTCTTTGAAGAATGAGAGCCAGTTTGGCAAATCACTCTCTGATAGGTATTTTCTAATTATTTGTTGTTGATTTTTGATAGGAAGCAGTGACAGCAGTATGTACTTTGCTAGTAGCGATTATTCTTCTGAAATATCCCAAAATGGGCAGCAATCTCAGGATGTACAGAAAAAAGAAACATTTCCCAATTTAGCTGAAGAGTCCATCTGGAGGATGATACAACAAATACCCGAGAGCATTCTGATGACGTATCAGGTACCTGAGAGGTAAGAAAGCACTTTAGAAGACCCACTTTTTATATTTTTTGTGTTTTTTAATAAAAAATTACTTTTTTTTTTATTTCAGCATATTATGGGGGTACAGTTGTTTAGGTTACGTATGTTGCCCTCGCCCCCCCTCCCCCTTTAATTCTTTAATAGATACAGGTCTACTAAGGTTATCGGTTTCTTATTGAGTGATCTTTGGTAGTTTGTATCTTTTAAGGAATTTATCTGTTTCATCTAATTTGTTACGTTTATTGGCATGAAGTTTTTTATAATGTCTGTAGGATCTATAGTAATGTTCCCTGTCACTGCTGATATTAATAATATTTTCCTGATCAGTCTGACTGTATGTGTATCAATTTTAGTAACTTCTCAAAGGAGCAACTTTTGGTTCCATTGGGTTTTTTCCTATTGTTTTTTGGTTTTGTATTTTATCATTTTATGCTCTAATTATTATTACTTCTTCTTTTCTGTTTACTTTGGATTTTATTACACTTGTTCTTGTTTCCTATGGTGGAAGCTTAGATCATTGATTTGAGACCTTCTGCACCCAATATAAAAATTTAATGCTCTAAGCACTGTTTTAGCAGTATCCCTCAAATTTTGATAGGCTGTGCTTTCATTTTTTTTTTGAGTACAAAGTATTTCTAATTTCCCTTGTATTTTTTTCTTTGATCCTTGGGTTATTTAGAAAGATGTTTTCTAATATTTGGAGATTTTTCCAGATATTTTTATTTTACTGATATCTAATTTAAATGCAGTCAGAGGACATTCTTTGTTTTGTATTTTCAATTTACTGAGACTTTGTATAATGGCCTGGAATTTAGTCTGTCTTGGTAAGTGTTTTATGTGCACTTGAAAAGAATATATGTTGCTGTCATTGAGTCACTTGTTCCGTAAATGTAAAAAATAGATCAAGGTTGATAACGTTAATCCAGCCTTCTACATTGATTTTCTATCTGTTTTTATCATTTATTATGATAGGGCTCTTAAACATACATCCCTAAAAGGTGGAAAACGTCTATAAATAGTACAATCATATGTTGACTGGCTTATTTATAGACAAAATGTGGATTTTTATCTCAGTTCAATGAGTTTTTGCTTCACATATTTTGAGACTCTTTTATTAGATGCATACACAATTAAGACTATCATATGCTCTTGATGAATTGATCCCTTTACCATGAAATATACCTTGCTTTGAAATCTGCTTTGTCTGATATCAGTGTATCCAGTCCAGCTTTATTTCAGTTAGAGTTTACATGGTATATTTTTTCCATCCTTTTATTTTACTTATCTGTGTTTTTATATTTAAAGTAAGTTTCTTGTAACCAGCATATAGTTGGGTGTTGTTTTTAAATATGACGATCTCTGCCTTTTCATTGGAATGCTTGCTGAGACCATTTAATGTGATTATTGATGTGGTTAGGTTTAAATTAAATCTTCCATCTTGCTGTTTATTTTGTTTATGTCATCTGCCCCTTCTTCCTTTTGTTCCTCCTGTCCTCTTCCTTTTGGGTTAATTGTATATTTTTTATGAGTTCAGTTTCTCTCTGGTATCAGCTTCTTAGGCATACTTCTTCCTTTTTTTTTTTTATTTTGCCTTATTTTTAAAGTTGTTGCTCTAGGATTTACAGTTTATATCTTTTACTTATCACAATTTTCTTTCAAATATTTTACCTAATATATCACTTTATGTATTAAAACCTTAAAACAAAGTACTTCCATTCCCCCTTTATGTTTTGTGGTATTTTTGCCCTATATTTTAAAATGTGTAATAAACCCGACAATAACATTGTTGTTATTTTAAAGAGTTTTTTGATGAGGAAATTTTTTTTTTTTAGTATTTACCCATGTACTTACATTTTTTTAAATTAGACACTTTTTTTGTATGTATTTTTAATTCTTTGAAAGTCAGTGAGAAGGCTCCAGAAGTGTCAAGTGCAAGATAGGGAAGGAATGATCTGTAAGGCTCCACAGAAGCCAGAAAGGGTTGGGCCTTGGCATGAATGGCTTCTCTGTTGTAATGGGAGGAAGGTGAGGAGAAAGTGTGTATATGATTAATCTTCTATGTTCGGTATCAGGAAGATGATGAACTTGCTTTCAGTGGCTTCTTTTTTCCTATAAAATAGATGAGACTGAGGGAGGAAGTAGAGAAGTTGAAAGTAGTCATTGCTGGGGGTCAGTTAGTGCACTGACCAGAGAACTGTAGCAGGATTACCAGCATTTTGATGGTCCTTTTGAGGCTGGTGATGATGAATTTCATAGAAACAATGGGCTCTGTTTTGTGTGACTTTCTCCATGTGTCTGAATATTTGGGTTTAGATAAGAACAAAATCAATAATTGGTTTTATTGAAGTTGACAGTTTGATAGTCGTGAAGAGTCAGAGGGAAAAAGAAGTCTAAGATATTGCAGTGTGTGTTACTGAATGATGAACTATGGGCTCTAAGATGAATAAGGAGGGAACTAAAGAAATACTAAGGGCCGGGCATGGTGGCTCACGCCTGTAATCCTAGCTCTCTGGGAGGCCGAGGCAGGCAGATTGTTTGAGCTCAGGAGTTCGAGACCAGCCTGAGAAAGAGCAAGACCCTGTCTCTACTAAAAATAGAAAGAAATTAATC
>NW_012142575.1:0-1979 GCF_000956105.1 Propithecus coquereli
TCAGGAGGCTGAGGCAGAAGGAGCACTTGAGCTCAGGAGTTGGAGGTTGCAGTGAGCTACGATAACATCATTGCACTTTAGCCCAGGTGATGGAGCGAGATCCTGTCTCAAAAGAAAAAACAGTATAGTCTTTTTGGAAAGCCTCTATGGTTGAAAATCTATAAAGGATGCTAAAATATCATGGGTAAACTTATAGTTGGGTTACAATAAACTCAAGTTGCCCCTTAGGGTCTTTCCCCAATCAGTTTAATGTTCCACTCGTACTAAAGCACAGAATCTTGTGTAATGCTGGCCTGTTACCGTAGTGAGTATTTTTGCAAACACACGTGGAGGTTGTGAGGTATGACTCAGATTGCAAGAACTCTGGTTAAGCCACCTAATGTTCTTTGGAAGGCAAGAGTCATAATTAGTTGTAAACCTGAAGCCAAATATGTGACACTGTAAAGTTTACTAAATGTATACATTATTTATTATATGATTAAAATTTTCTACCTTTTCACTTTTGTCTTCTAAAAAGTTGTCTCGCTTGTAACACTACACACAAAATTTGGAAAAGTAAGAACAACTGAGACATGGGACAGGTTTTCCTTGCATGATACTTGGAAGAAAAATAAAAGTGGAAACAAGACTTTGTAACTAAACCAATGTTACTTCTATTCTTAGTGAATGTAAATAATGTATATAAGTCAATAATGACCCACAGAAAACTATGAAATAAAAAACAGGTTCTAATAATTTTCTAATAGTTATGCTGCATTCAATACATGCAATAAATCCTTTATTACAGACATCAAAGAAAAGGAATTCTAATTTAATAATACAAAATGACTTCTCACCACTTCTGATGTACAATATTTAACAAAGACTTACAGTAACTACTTGAAATGTCACAAAATTATTAGCCTAGCCAGGGAACCCAAACATCAACTCAGACACTGTAAGCCAGAAGTCTAGGATGTAAAATCATGGATTTGGAGTGTTCTGACCATTTTCATTTTTGTTTTTTCTTACAAAAGAACCACAGTTAGTTGAGTTTTGGAGAAACATATTCCTTTAGAGTAAGAAGCCTGGATAACAGGAGTAGGAAGCGACTGCTTAGTCTAACCGATTAGATAAATCACTAGGTGTGTAGGTAATATTAGGCAAACAACTCTGATTTCAGCGACTTGGCACAGTTGAACATTGTTTCTCCCCCTCACATCAGTCTACCATGGTATTTCTCATCAGGTGCAATTGCCCTTCCATGCAATTGTTGAGGAATCCAGGCTCCTTAAATTCGATGCCCTTGGCCTCTAGGTCTGGAGTCCTCTCCTTTCATCGGGGAAGAGGAGAAAGCAAAAGAAAGGGCAGAAATTTTTACAGAACAGGCATGGAAGTTGTATGTGTCACATCTGAGTACATTTTCTTGTCACAGGGGATGCTTGAAAATGTGGCCTGTGTGCCCGTGAGCAAAGCTAAATGTATTTGGTAAACAACTGGCTAGTCCCTGCCCTCCTGGGGACCCCAGAAATTTTCTAAGGCATATGTACAACCACATCCCTCATATTGAGATCCAATAGAAGGATTCTAGTGTGAACCATGTGTGGGCATCAAGGTGGAAGGAAAGGAGAATCCATGCAATTGCCGATTTGCAAATACATCTCTTAGAGTCGGGCATGAAAAATCGGGATGAAAGTGACATGCAGCCTACAAAAGCAACTTCACGTGTTTATGTCAAGTAAACACAGGGAAATGATTATTCTTTCCAGTTACTAGAGAAATAATAGTGAAAAGAAAAATGATTTCATGTTTGCCTATCAAATAGGAAAAAAATTCTCAGTATTGGCTGCAGTTTAAACAGTACCCCAACGGTGCTTGGGAAAATTAATTGGAAAATCTTTCTAGAGGGTCATTTTGCACATGTATCATTTACTTTAAAATAGGTGTATCTTAAATCAGTAACTTCTTACAGGTAATACAAAAAAAATAAATATATAAAT
>NW_012142576.1:0-1235 GCF_000956105.1 Propithecus coquereli
CAAAACTGAGTGCTTCTGCCCACCAATTACCAATGAAAATATACAAGTTATTTATATGCAGAATTCTGTATGTTTATCTAAAGAGCTGTCTTTCAGAATAGAAAAAAAATGAAAGATTCTGATTATCCTTTATCTTCCCCTGTCTGTAGCTAAAAACAAAAACAAAAACAATGATGCAAAACTGAGTGCTTCTGCCCACCAATTACCAATGCATCAGTAAGTCCTAGTTTTGTTTGTTTGTTTGTTTTAGCCTAAAAGGCCTGGCTTTATTCCCAGGTGAGTTTACATTGAGAAATAAATTACTAGCTTCAGTTACAGAGGTGAGATTCTTCTCTGGCATTTTGGGATATAATTATACTTGGAGTAGCAAAGCCAGATTTTTAAGAAATATGATGTCATTCTTTCAACAATTTCAATGATTCTTACCAGGTATTGTTCCAGCAGTAAAGATTGCTGTTTTAGGTGGGGTAGCTAAGCCTCTTGAGTAGCCGATGTTTGAGCTGAGACATGGAGTGAAGAAGAGAGCCATGTATGTAGGGATGGCAAGAGTATCCAGGCAGAGGGAACTGCAAGTTCAAAGGTTTTGAGATGATATCATGCATGGCTTGTTTGAGAAATAGTGAGGACAGTGTGTTTGGAACAGAGTAAGCAGGAAAAGAAGGGTGAGTAATGAGGTTTGGGCATGGGCTTGGGGGCAAATCATATAAGCTTTGTAGATGATGATAAGGAGTATGGATTCTAGTCTAAGTGGAAGCTTAGACAGCTTCAAACAATCTTTTGCAGATGGACACTGAGGATTTCCATTGTTTGCAATTATAAAAAACATTGATGTGAACATCCTTTTGTACAGACCTTTGCATACTCTATTTGTTTATTCATTCATTAAATAAATGTTATTCAGTGCCTGCTCTGAACCAGCTGCAATGCTAGGCACAGGGAATCCAACCGTGGAGAGAACAGACATGGTATTGTCCCACACAGACCTTACAATGTATAGGGCATGTGATCTCCCATATTTATCCTCAGGATAAATTATTTCATAAGGAAATAGTCTTAGAAATGGAATTACTCCATCAAAAACAATGCACATTTTAAATCATGCATGAATTGTATATTTGAAGATAAATATCCACACTGCCTTCCAGAGATGTTGTATGAATGTATATAGGGACTACCAGTGGATGAAAGTGATTATTTCCTCCCCTCCACAGAGACTGCCTCCAACAGGGAGCATT
>NW_012142577.1:0-1175 GCF_000956105.1 Propithecus coquereli
GTTTAAGCAGGAATTCTGATAACAGTAAACACTGACAGTTGAATAATATGAAGAATGAGATAAATTGTAAAAAACAGGAGGAAAAAATGCCTTATCGTAGATATTGAGGGGATTGTCATACTCTTCATGCATTTAGCCTGGCGCCCTGTAGTAGAAGACAAATAATTTACAAACATCAGCACTTTAGGAAATTATCATATTATGCAATATGTCAAAACGAATGAGTCCATAAGTATCTAGAGCTGAGGAAGTATACTTCCGGAAATTGTACTGATGGATTTCTAGCCATGTGCAGTGACTCACAGCTGTAATCCCAGCACTTTGGGAGGCCAAGGTGGGAGGACTGCTTGAGCCAGGAGTTTGAGACCAGCCTATGCAACAAAGCAAGACCCTGTCTCTACAAAACAAAACAAAAACAAAAACAAACAACAGCAACAACAACAAAATTTAAAAAAATTAACCAGGCCTGGCAGTGAGTGCCTATAATCCTAGCTATTTAGGAGGCTGAGGTGGGAGGATTGCTTGAGCCCAGGCATTCAACCCTGCAATGAGCTATAATTGTGCCACTGCACTCCAGCCTGGGCGACAGAGTGAGTGAGACCCCGTCTCTAAAAAAATTAATTAATTAAAAAAAAAGATGAAAGTGATTTCCTTATTATAAATGGAATGTGTTTTAGAACCTAATGGGCTTGAGTTGCTGCTGTTCTAGTTTCACCATTTACTTTGTGGTGTTAGTCCAAATATTTTACCTCCCTCAACTTCTGTTTATTCCTTGGAAAGTGGAGGTAATACCTTGGGTGTAAAGTTGTGAAAATTAAATGAGATAATATACATGAAGTGCCAGACCCAATACTGTTAGCCTCCCCCTGTAACACTTGACTTTTTTTCAAGATTTTGGAAAGATATCTTTAGGTGTAGGAAATTAAAAGAATCATGAAGTTTTATTAACCATCTATCGTAATAACTTTCTGTCTTCCTTAATAAAACTACCATTGGGTTTTGATCTCTGGTTCACCACTTAGCCATGACTGAAACCTTGGGCATACTACCAAATTGGATTTTCGTTTTCTCATCTTTAATACAAGAAGGAAAGTATCTGTTGCTTAATGGATTAAATGAGATGATTTATACAAAATATTATGCAGAGGACCTGGCATACTCTGGATACTCAAGAA
>NW_012142578.1:0-1173 GCF_000956105.1 Propithecus coquereli
GATCTTTTTAAAAGAACAATGATATAGTGAAATGACAAAAAGTAAACGGTGAATATAAAACTCAAGATAACTCTAGCCTATAAAGCAGGAAAATATTTAATAGGAAGGGGTAGAAATTTATATAAAGCTAAAACTGTCTAGTGTGGTAACTTGTGATGCTGAAAAAAAAAAAAAACCCTGAAACTAGATGTCATATGTTGCTCTTAAATCATATCACCCTGTATGTAGACATTTTTCATCGTACATTTGTCAAAATTCTTACACAATCTCAGTATTGATGAAGATTCTTGGTATTTAAAGCGAGGGTGAAGTGGGCCAATATACAAAGTTGTATGTTTTTTCAAGCAAGTTATCAGAATGATATATTTTAAATTGTTGTGGGCTTTCTTGGATTGGATGTGAAATCAGGTTAACTGAAACTGCACTCCTAAAATAGTTCTTTGTTCTGAGAGAAGGAAGATACTTGAAGAAACGTTAAAATGCTATAAAATTTTTTTGTTACTTCTATTTTGATATAATTTCATATTTACAGAAAAGTTGTAAGATTCGTACAAAGAACTTCTATATACCCTTTATCTAGAGTCACATTTTGTCCCAACTACTGTATCATTTGCATACTTTAGTTGTATTAATTTTTTTCCAGATCCATTTGAGTGTAAGTTACAGACATCATGCCTCTTTTTCCCTAAATACTTTACTATTTTCTAAGGACAAGGGCATTACCTTGCATAATTACAGGGTAATTATCAAACCAAGAAATTTTAAATATATACAATATGCTTTTCTAATCTAAAATCTATATTTGAGTTTCCCAGTTACTCTAATAATGTCCTTTATCTGGAGTAGTTCCCTCACCACTCATTGTCTTTCCTGATCTTGGCTTTTTTTTCAAGAGTATAGGCCAATTATTTTTTAGAATGTTCTCAATTTGTGTTTGTGCAGTACTTCCTTATGATTAGATGAAAGTTATGCATTTTGGGCAGAAGTACATAGAAGTGATGGTGTGTCCTTTCGTGTCTCTTTAACAGAAGATGCATGATGTCAGTTGGTCCCATTACTGGTGAGAATAATTTTAATCACTTGGGTGATTTCCATTAGATTTTTCTATATAAAGTTAATCTTTTCTCCATTTTTAACCAATAAATAATTTGTGGGGTGATATTTTGAGACTGT
>NW_012142579.1:0-256 GCF_000956105.1 Propithecus coquereli
GCTATGTGTTTTTTTATTATTATTATTAACATTATACATTGGGGACTAATCGTTACAGTTACTTGAATTAACCTAAACAAAACACTATTTGTTACTTTGAAGTTCATGACTGGAGGCAGGATTCTTATGTGAAACCCTAGCTAGATAATTACAATGTGAAGAATCATAAAAAGTGTTTATTGTGTATCTATTTGTGTATATGTAAAATAGATAAAGATGTGAATAAGTTATCTTCAAAATAAAGGATTTCAGCATT
>NW_012142579.1:12771-13962 GCF_000956105.1 Propithecus coquereli
TGGGCAACATATAATTTATTAAGTAACTCAGAATGTATTTAACTCTTTAAGAGAGAACCAGCTGGATTTCAGTAGTAGAATTCAAAAAGAACCAGTGTGATACGAAGAGCTGGTGCAAGGTGTGTGCGTGTGAGTGTGTGTGTGCGCGTGTGGGTGCTTGTTTGGCTATGCCTATGATAATGCACAGAAAGGTAATGGATAAATTTCAGCTACCTTCTTTAAAAAGTCTGTCATACAAGGTGCATTGTTTCATTTGAATTCAATATAATTAGAGTTTATTTGTCATCCACTGTACACTAAATACTATGTTTGATAACTAGAATTAAAAAAAAAAGAGATTTAGACATATGATCCCTCTCAGCCTTGAGAGAGGAAGACAAATACCTACATGGGAATACTATAAAAGAATGTGTTAAGACTGTGTCTTGGTCCATTTTGTGCCACTTACAACAAAATGCCTAAGACTGAGTAGTTTATAATGAACAGAAATTTATTTCTCACAGTTCTGGAGGCTGGAAAATCCAAGATTGAGGGGTCAGCACAGGGCGGGACCTTCTTACACTGTCACACAATGGCAGAAAGGCAAAGAGAGGGCAAGAGATAGAAGGGTGTCAAGTCATCCTTTTATAAGTAACAGACTCCCAAGGTGACCAAGTGACTCCCAAGACAACGACATTAATCCATTAATAAGGGTGGAGCCCTCATGGCCTAATCACCTTCCATTACATCCCAACTCGGAACACTGTTGCATTAGGGATTACCTTTCTAGCACACGCTTTTTGGCTGACAAATTTAAATCATAGCAAACCGTAAGACAATTCTTCAGCTGTGGAAGAAACCAGTGCAACCACCGTAACCTCCACCTATGCCCTCCCTAAGGGCAAGAACTGGGACTGCACGATGACTTTGGCTTTGCTGTTATTGCGGGGGTCCTGTATTACTGATCTCTTTAAATTCTTAAATTATCTTTAGTTGAGATTGCTTAACTTGTACCATATTGATAATTTTGAGGGTATAAAAATAACTTTTTACAAATATTAGAATGAATTGTGAGACTCTTACATTTACAAAGTACATATGTAGCTCCAAGAAAATCAGGATTTATAAACTATTAATACTCTGATTTTTTTTATGACTTAGAGTGGATATCTTCTCAGAACTAAGCATTTTTTAAAAAATAGGAAGAACCCA
>NW_012142579.1:19232-20246 GCF_000956105.1 Propithecus coquereli
CTGTTTTCATGCAAAAAATTGAGGATATTTTTAATATACTGTGGCTAAACTAAAGTGATAGCTCCTTCTGGAAATAATAGCTTCCTTCTAAGATATACTTTTATGGCAGATAACTTATGATTGATTGTGCATTTATGAATTCAATTTGTTTATTTAGAAAATATTTAGTGAGCTCCACATATGTGAGTCATATTTCTCAGCTCTGGGAGCACAGTGGTGAGCACAAAGGACTTCCATCATTGAAAGCATATTCAGGTGGGGACACAGACAAAAAATAAGGTAAACATTATAAAATTATAGAACGTTAATGAGAGCTAATGATAAAAAAATAAAAGCTGGAAAGAGGGATGAGAAATTTGGGGCTAGTATGTCCAGGGATAGTTTGCATTTTTCAGGTAGCTGTCTGCAAGTCAAATTGCCCAGTAAGGTGCTAACATTTGTTACTTTTCCTCCAGGCCCGTGAAGAAGAATATGGTCCTCCAAAGCCAACATGATGGCACAGTCATGCATAAAGTCCTTCACCTAGTTCAAAAAAAAAATCCCTTTAGATGCTTGTGTTCATTAAAACTAGGCTGATATAACCATAGAAGTATTTATTAAATTCCTAGTCAACAGATAAAAAAATAAAATGTTAATTAGTTTCATGTTTTAGTAGATAGTTTTATTGTTGGGAAGTAAACTGTTGGTGTTACAGTGTCATTTAGCATTGTGTAGAAAAGTGTCATTGCAAAGAAATAGTGGTTTATGTTTATCATAAGTATCTCAGACTTGATATCAATCGCTGTTCAACATACCATGCTACAGAGACTAATGCCTCAGGTTGCACTCCTTTCCTGAAAGGGGATACGATTCAGCAGCAATGATGTCCTTTTGGTGGAAATGCCCACTATAAAAACTGAATATGTTCCTGAAAGTCCCAAGGTTCTTTTAGTTTCCTGTTTTGTGCTTTCCTTTATAATGAATAACAATGTTATTTTTTCCATAAGTATCTCAGACTTGATATCAATCGCTGTT
>NW_012142579.1:22486-22849 GCF_000956105.1 Propithecus coquereli
TTTTCATCCTACTGCGAAGACCAAGAGGGGGCAGCAAACCCTCTTGAGAGAGAAAACCTGCACCAAATTGTGCACGATGTGTGATAACAGTTTATGGGTTTGCCCTTACTGCCCTTATTTTCTGACATTTTCATTCTCTTCTCCTTATTTTTAGAAAAAAGTTTTGAATTTTTAAAATAATCAACTTTGTCCCTTGCCATACATGCTGACTTTCAAATCTGCAATGTTAAAAATTTTGTCCCTATTTTCTGCAGAGTAGAGATAGAAGAATTGACAGATTTTGATTTGAAATTTCATTAAGATAGAAAAAGTACCGATAGTTTAGATAATTTTTGTAAAATGATCTTTATTTTATAAGAAGGC
>NW_012142579.1:25724-27304 GCF_000956105.1 Propithecus coquereli
AGAACTTACCATTACTTATTATATTTTACATGATATATATATATGTATGTATTTGCCTTCCAGCAAAAATGTGTTCTGCTTGAGGATGAAGATATATATTTTATTTGCTTCTGTATCACTTGCAGTACTAAGCGTGGAGCCTTGTATATATCAGGTGCTTAAGCAATGCTTGCTGCATTCAACTGAATTAAATGTTTGCAAGGGTAAATAAGGAAAATATACTTAAAAAATATGTCACAGAAAAAAAAAGAGGACGAGGGAAAGAGTACATAATGATAAGTCTCCCAATGACACGAGTCATAGGTTTGCATCGTCAGTGCCTGAAACGTCATAAATGCCTCAGTAAGTAAGTAAATAATATACAGGAGTTAAGATAATTATTTTCTTTTTCTGTCATTGTGTATGAAACATTCACTATAACTAATGACATTGTAATTTTGTATATGTATTTTATTACAAGATTTTTTTCATTGTTCCGTAACAGTATGGAAAGAAAGAAGATGCAACATGTAAAAATGGCTGGAAAATAACATATATTCCTTTAATTTCTGAATGCCATTAAAGATGTCTACTAAGGAAAAATGGGTAAGAATCTCGATACAAAACACATTTGGAACACCTTGATTTCTCTTCACTTTTCTCTCTGGTGTTCTTTCTGTAACAATCTCTGTTTTTGGCTTTATTCAATTTTTACCCGCTACTTCTCTTATTTCCTATACCACTCTTAGTATGTCCTGCAAAGTAATTTAATCATCTTTCAGCATGAAGTGCTTTTATTGTGCAGTTTTGTATGGGGTTTATATCGCGCAGTCTAATTTGTGCAGACCAGGTAGATGGTTGCCACATCTAGGGAGCCCAGAGTGTGGGTGCAGTCAGATAACGGAGTCTACAGTTCATGAGGCAGGATCCTTAATGTCAGCTTCTCCATAAGAAACCAGAGGGCGGGGTGGCCTCAGAGTCTCACAGACTCCTCTACAAAGGTTTTTTCATGCTCCATATAAATTGCCCTTTCAAATATTTTAGACTCAAGCCCTTTTAGTCCTGCTTTTTTAATGCCTGTTTTTTTCTTCCTTTTTTTCATCCTACTGCGAAGACCAAGAGGGGGCAGCAAACCCTCTTGAGAGAGAAAACCTGCACCAAATTGTGCACGATGTGTGATAACAGTTTATAGGTTTGCCCTTACTGCCCTTATTTTCTGACATTTTCATTCTCTTCTCCTTATTTTTAGAAATAAGTTTTGAATTTTTAAAATGATCAACTTTGTCCCTTGCCATACATGCTGACTTTCAAATCTGCAATGTTAAAAATTTTGTCCCTATTTTCTGCAGAGTAGAGGTAGAAGAATTGACAGATTTTGATTTGAAATTTCATTAGGATAGAAAAAGTACCGATAGTTTAGATAATTTTTGTAAAATGATCTTTATTTTATAAGAAGGCTTTGAATCATAGCTGAAACTCTTCTAAAATAATAATACTTGGATAAAATATTATAGATTCATAATTTAGGTATCGAGAGGAATATTTTAAATAAATTTAAGATAGAAAAGATAT
The DNA here is from genome assembly GCF_000956105.1 of Propithecus coquereli. NCBI lineage: Eukaryota > Metazoa > Chordata > Mammalia > Primates > Indriidae > Propithecus > Propithecus coquereli. Next base: position 27,276 of record NW_012142579.1, read on the forward strand.
TTTCATTAATTAAAAAGAAGAAACTCATT
>NW_012142579.1:28949-29498 GCF_000956105.1 Propithecus coquereli
TATATGTATGTATTTGCCTTCCAGCAAAAATGTGTTCTGCTTGAGGATGAAGATATGTATTTTATTTGCTTCTGTATCACTTGCAGTACTAAGCATGGAGCCTTGTATATATCAGGTGCTTAAGCAATGCTTGCTGCATTCAACTGAGTTAAATGTTTGCAAGGGAAAATAAGGAAAATATACTTAAAAAATATGTCACAGGAAAAAAAAGAGGACAAGGGAAAGAGTACATAATGATAAGTCTCCCAATGACACGAGTCATAGGTTTGCATTGTCAGTGCCTGAAACGTCATAAATGCCTCAGTGAGTAAGTAAATAATATACAGGAGTTAAGATAATTATTTCCTTTTTCTGTCATTGTGTATGAAACATTCACTATAACTAATGACATTGTAATTTTGTATATATATTTTATTACAAGATTTTTTCCATTGTTCCGTAACAGTATGGAAAGGAAGAAGATGCAACATGTAAAAATGGCTGGAAAATAACATATATTCCTTTAATTTCTGAATGCCATTAAAGATGTCTACTAAGGAAAAATGGGTA
>NW_012142579.1:31843-32220 GCF_000956105.1 Propithecus coquereli
TCTATATCTACTCTTTATAATTAATTAATTTTCCCACACCTTATTACTTCTACATTTAATAACTGTTTGAGTCCTATGTGTGGAAGCTGTGTTCACCAAAGTTCCAGACATTAATCATGGCTGCTAAGAAATTGCCATTTGAACTAGGATGTGGTTCAGCCCTTGCATTAGTTTGCTAGGACTGCTGGGAAAAAGTACCACAGACTAGGTGGCTTAAACATGATACATTTTTTGTCTCGTAGCACTGGAGGCTGAAAGTTCTAGATCAAGGTATTGGCAGGTGCTGTGGAGGAAGGACCTCCTCCTGCCTTCTCTCTTTGTCCTGTCTTATCTCCTCGTCTTCTCTCTGTGAATTCACATCATCATTCCTCTGTCTT
>NW_012142580.1:0-2302 GCF_000956105.1 Propithecus coquereli
CTTCTTGCCTGTGTAATGAAGCAGAGAAGAGAAATAAAAGGCATATATATCAGAAAGGAAGAAGCAAAACTCTCTTGTTCACAATCTGTGTGAGAAGAAAATCTGAAGAAATTTAGGAAACAAATATTAGAACTAGTGAGTGAATTTAACAAGGTCACAGGATACAAAGTCTAGATGCAAATCTTCATGTATTTCTGCAGAACAGTTAATGAACAGTTGGGAAATGAATTTTAAAATACCATTTAAAATAGTATGAAAAACATAAGTAGAAATGTATTTAAAGTGAGTATAAAATACCACTACACTAAAATTGAGAAAAAATGCCAAAATTTTACAAGATATAAACATATGAAGAGCTATTCCATGTCCATGGGTTAGAAGATTTAATATTAATGAGATGACAATTCTTTGCCAATTGAACTACAGATTCAACATCATTCTGATTATATTCCCACCAGGTTTTTTTGTAAAAACCTAAAAGTTAATTATAAAATTTATATGGAAGTGCAATAAAGAACAGTCAAAACTATGTTGAAAAAGAATAGCAAGACTGTACAACTTACACTGTCAAATTACAATTATAGTAAGTAATTTCATGACTTACTATAAAGTTACAGTAATTTAGACAGTATGATTTTGGTGAGTTGATAGGCAAATTGATTACTGGATAAGAATAGGGTCTAGAAATAAACATAGAGAACCTTTTAGTTTTTGCTCACAAAAAGGAGCCATTAATTTTTGGACAAGATGCAAAGGTAATTTAATGGAGAAAAGGTAGTCTTTTCAACACACAGTGTTGGATGAACTAGACATCGTCACAAATGGAAAAGATAATAAAATAGCGAAATACTTCATAACATTCAGGAATAATAGAATAGAAAAATATTCCATAAATATCAGACATAAGGAGGAATATTTTTTAATGACAGAAGGGTCAATTCATCACAAAACAAGATTAAAATATGCACTTAACAAAATTTCAAACACATGAAAAAAAGACTAAGAAGGGTAAGACTCGACAAATCTATAATTATATAATAGTTGAAGAGTTTAATACTCCTCTCTCAATGATAGAACAAATAGACAAAATTTAGAAATGATATAAAAGACTTGAACAGAACTATAAACCAACTAACGTAATTCACATATTTAGAACACTATGTCCAACAACTGCAGAATGCACATTCTTTTCAAGTACAAATGGAACATTCACTAATTTCAATGGCAATTCATAAAATGTCTCAATAAATATCAAAGGATTTCAATGTTCCTTAAGTATGTTTTCTAATCAGACTAGAATAAAATTAGGAATAAATAACAAAAACACACCAGGAAAATCCCAAATATTTGGAAATTAAGAAACCCATTTTAAAATGACCCATGGGACTAAGAATAAATCTCAACAGAATTTAGAGAATATTTTGGCCTGAATTATAATAAAAACACAGCATATTAAAAATAGTGGAATGCAAGGGAAAGCAATAGTTAGATGGGCCTTGATAGCTTTAAAGGTTTATGTTCCAAAAGAATAAAAGTTTAAAGTCAATGATCTAAGTTATTAACTTCATAAACTAGAAAAAGAAGAGTAAACTAAAATTAAACAGAAAGGATATAATTAAGATAAGAGGAAAAATCAGTGAGACAGAAAGTGGACAAATAATAGAGAAAACCAACAAAAACAGAAGTTAGTTCACGAAAAGACTTTTTTAAATGATAAGCTCATAGCAAGACTAAGAAGAAGAGAAAGAAGGAGAGAAGGAGAAAGGGAGAGAGAAAGGAGGGTGAGAAAGAGAGAACCACAGATTACAGTACCAGGAATGAAAGAGGGTATATCACTATAGATCCTACGGATGTTAAAAGAATGTTTAGGGGAATATGAACTTTAGCAACTCTATGCCAACAAGTTGAACAATTGAATTAAAATTGGTAAATACGTTGAAAGTCACAAATTACCAAAACTGACACAAGAAGGAAAAGAAATTTTGAACAGACCTGTATTTACTAAAATGTTGAAATCATAATTTAAAACCATCCCACATAGAAGGCCAAACATTTAAGGAAAAAATAATCAGTCTTTCACAAACTCATTCAGAAAATAGAGGATGAGCACATGAGACAAATATAAACCTGAAAACAAAACCAGATAAACATTACAAGACAGGAGAAGACCAACATCCATCATAAACATGGATGTGAAAGTCCTCAACAAAATATGAGTAAATCAAACACGGTTGTATAAAAAGGACACTCTATCATGATTAAGTGCCATTTACCCCAGGAAAGCAAGGTTAATTTAACATTC
>NW_012142581.1:0-1542 GCF_000956105.1 Propithecus coquereli
CTTTTTAGTAGAGACGGGGTCTCGCTCTTGCTCAGGCTGGTCTCGAACTCCTGAGCTCAAACAATCTGCCCGCCTCGGCCTCCCAGAGAGGTAGGATTACAGGCGTGAGCCACCGCGCCCAGCCTGGTCTTGATTTTTGACAAAGATGCCAAGATAATTAAATGGGGAAAGAAAAGTCTTTTCAACAAATGATTCTGGACAACTGTATAGCCACATGCAAAAGAATGAAGTAAGACCTCTGTCTGAGACCATACACAAAAAAAATTAACTCAAAGATTATAGACAGGCTGGGGCACAGTGGCTCATGCCTGTAATCCTAGCACTCTGGGAGGCTGAGGCAGGAGGATTGCTTGAGCTGAGGAGTTGGAGACCAGCCTGAGCAAGAGTGAGACTCCATCTCTACTAAAAAAATAGAAAGAAATTAGCTGGACAACTAATAATATATATAGAAAATCTGAATGGACTTAAACAAATAAAGAAATTGAATTAATAATTTTTTAAACTTCCCACAAAAATGTCTAAGCCCAGATAGCCTCACTGATGAATTCTACAAAATATATAAAGAAAAATTGACATCAATACTTCAAAAACTCTTCCAGAAAATAAAGGAGGAGCTAACACTTCCAGACTCATTTTATGAGGCCAGCATTATCCTGATAACAAAGCCAAAAAAAGGCATCACAAGAAAACTACACACCAATATCCCTTATGAATATAGATGTAAAAGTCCTCGACAAGACAGTAGCAGACCAAATCCAGCAACATATAAAAAGGATTATACACCGTGAACAAATGAGATTTGTTCCAGGAATTTAATATTGGTTTGACATTTGAAAGTGAATTAACAGTCATTAGAATAAAGGGCAAAAACCGTATGTTCATTTCAGTAGATGTGGAAGAAGTATCTGACAAAATCCAACCCCCTTTTATGATAAAAACCCTCAACATACTAGGAATAGAAGGAAACTTCCACAACTGGATAAAGGATATCTATGAAAAACTCACAGCTAACATTGTATTTAATGGTGAAAAACTGAAAGCTTTCCCCTAACACAAGGACACCTGCTCTTGCCACTTCTGTATAACATTGTAAGGGAGGTTCTAGCCAGGGCGATTAAGTTAAAAAAAAAAAAAAAAAGAAAGAAAAGAAAGGAACCACAATGAGATATCATCTAACTCCAGTGAGTTTTATCAAAAAGTCCCAAAACAACAGATGCTGGCATGGATGTGGAGAGAAAGGTACACTTCTACACTGTTGGTGGGACGGTGAACTAGTATAACCTCTATGGAAAGTAGTTTGGAGATACCTTAAAGAACTAAAAGTACACCTACCATTTGATCCAGCAATCCCACTACTATGTATTTACCCAAAGGAAAAAAAAAAGACATTTTATAAAAAAGACACTTGCACTGGAATGTTTATAGCAGCGCAATTCACAATTGCAAAGTTGTGGAAACAACCCAAATGCCCATCAATACATGAGTGGATTAATAAAATGTGGTATGTGTATACCATGGAGCACTACTCAACCATTAAAAATT
>NW_012142582.1:0-3616 GCF_000956105.1 Propithecus coquereli
CCAGCTACTCGGGAGGCTGAGGCAGGAGGATCTCTTGAGCCCAGGAGTTTGAGGTTGCAGTGAGCTATGATGACGCCCCTGCACTCTACCCAGGAGGACAGAGTGAGACTCTGTCTCAAAAACAAAACAAAATAATAATAATAATAAAAAAACCCAACCTGGACATCGAGCCATACTATCAAGAAGGAATTCCCAACACTCAGCTTCTTCCTGAGGAGAGAAGGGTTTGGACCACACGTTAGCACCCTAACTCTACGTTCTCCTGTGGTTTGCCTCTTAATTTACCTAGTTCTGGGAGTGGAAAGGACTAGCATACATAATTGTCACAGACCACAGAACAAGGTGGCATGTTGTATGGAAGCTCTCACTTCCAGGGGCTTCATCCCGTGGGATCAGGGCAGAGAAGGGGCTAAAACTCAAAGCTCCTGCTTGCTCCCTGGAAGAGGTCCGCCAGCGTACTCTTCCAACTGCTGCTGCTGCTGAGTGAGTTCCTAACTAGTCTGCCAGGAAGGTAACTGGGCAAACTACAGACCTACGAGAGCCTGAGCAGGAGCTCAGCACCTCCCAAGCCTTCTCCCCAGGCTTGGCCCGGCCATCAATCCAGGTCTAGGGACTCCTCCTGGAAGGAGTCTGTCCACGCATGGAGCACCCTAACTTCTCCAGCTCCCACCCGAGGGACTGCATCCTAACTAAGCCTCCTAGGTTTGGCAATGGAAGAGACTGGGCATGTGAGTCTCTCTAGAACACAGAACAAAGAGGTGGTTTTAAACAGGCACTCAAGCATGTCAGGGCTACATCCTCCCTTCCAAGAATGGTGCAGAGAAGGGGCCAAAATGGACAGCTCCCAGTTTCTCCTCTAAAAGAATTTGCCAACACGCTCTTCCAGCTGCTGCTTGATAGTCAGGCTTCTCATGAGCCTGCACCTTGGAGTTAACGGGACAAACTCTTGACCCCTGGAAGCCTAAATGGGAGATCAGACACTTCCCAAGCCTTTCCCCCTGGCTTACTCTGTTCAGTCCGGGTCTACAGATTCTCCCTGGAAGAAGTTTTTCCATGCAGTGAGCACCCCAGCTTTTGCAGTACCTGCCTGAGGGACGCCTGCTATATTGCCTGTCTCTGGGAAGTAAAGGAACTTAGCATTTGCTAGTCTCCCTAGGTCACAGAACAAAGAGGGGATTTAAAACTGATACACAAGCACTTCCAGGGCACCCAAACACTCCTGGGGGCCTAAGGTTGGGCCTACCCACCTGTCCACTACCATCTCAGGTGGCACCAACCTGCACATACCATTGTGGGCCTAGACACTACCCTGCCCAGCCCATTGCAGCCACCACCAGCACCAGCCCTTGCCCATGCCACACTCACTGCCCAGGGGCCCAAGGACCTGCCCACCCACCTAGCCCACTGCTGCCACTGCCAGCACCCAAGCAAGCTTCCTGGAGACCCCAAAATTGGCCCACTTGGACCTGCTAACGTTGGTGCCAGTGTATGCTATCGTGGGGTCTAAGGACAGGCACACTCAGCCCCCCACCGCCACCACTGGGACCCAAGAACTGGCCCACTTGACATCCCCATCCCCGGCAAAACTGAATAGCCAAAACAATTCTGAGAAAGAAAATCCAAGTTGAAGGCATCACACTTCCTGTTACAATCTACAGTAATCAAAACAGTATGGTACTGGCACAAACACAGACACATAAATCAGGGGAACAGAATACAGAGCTTAGAAATAAATCCACACATACATAGTCAACTAACTTTTGACAAGGGCATCAAGAAGACATAACTGGGAAAAAATGGTCTCTCTCTTTTTTTTTTTTTTTAGACAGAGTCTCACTCTGTTGCCCAGGCTAGAGTGCCGTGGCGTCAGCCCAGCTCACTGCAACCTCAAACTCCTGGGCTCAAGCGATCCTCCTGCCTCAGCCTCCTTAGTAGCTGAGACTACAGGCATGCACCACCATGCCCGGCTAACTTTTTCTATATATTTTCAGTTGTCCAGCCAATTTCTTTCTATTTTTAGTAGAGACCAGGTCTCGCTCTTGCTCAGGCTGGTCTCAAACTCCCGAGCTCAAACGATTCTCCCGCCTCAGCCTCCCAGAGTGCTAGGATGACAGGCGTGAGCCACTGCGCCCATTTTAAAATCAAGTTATTTGTTTTTCCACTATCGCATTGTATGAGCTCTTTATAAATTTTGGATATTAACCTCTTTTCAGACATATGGTCTGCAAATATTTTTTCCAATCTGTAGGCTGTCATTTTGTGGATTGTTTCCTTTGCTGTGCAGAAACTTTTTAGTTTGATGTAGTCCCATTTATTTATTTTTGCTTTTGTGGCCTGAGCTTTGGATGTCATTGCCAAGACCAACATCCAGGAGCTTTTCCCCTGTTTTCTTCTAGGAGTTTTATAGTTTCTGATCTTATATTAGGTCTTTAATCTACTTGAGTTGACTTTTGTGTATGGTGTAAGACAAGGGTCCCATTTAATCCTTTCACATGTGGAGATCCAGTTTTCTCAGCACTCTTTCTGTATTGAAGAGACCATCCAGGCTGGGCGCAGATATGTAGGATGAACAAGTCTAGAGATCTCATGTACTATGTGAGAACTATAGGTAACAAAATTGTACTGTATATGAAATAAACGCTAAATGAGTAGATTTTAGCTGCTCCTGCCACAAAAATAAAAAAAAGGTAACTATGCGAGATAATGGGTATGTTAATTTGCTTCATTATACTAACTTTTTTTTTACTATCTATATGTATCCTATTACATCACGTATATACCTTAAATATACACAATAAAACTTATTTAAAAAGACAAAGAAGGCCATTATATAATGATAAAGGGTTCAATGCATCATGCGGATATAACAATTGTCAATATATATGCACCCAACATTGGAGCCCCTAAATATATAAAGCAAATGTTAAGATACCTGGGAGGCAGGTGGTAACACTGCCGCCATAGGAGCAGCCTTGGTTCCCTCGCACAGCATTTTGGGGGAGGGGAAATGGGGTACACGTGCCTTGGTATCGCATTTTCACGCCATTGCCCTGTCCTGAGAGTTTGGGACAGTGAATGCAGGCCACCCACACTTGGGCGCTGCCAGGGCCGCTGCTTGAGGTCTAACTCCAGGGTCACCGCCAACCTTTGACCTCCAGGGGGCGCTGCTCGCATATAACATGAAAGACGGTGTCCTGGTTGCTAGGTGATGATGCTGGTAGTGGAACAAAGCAGCATCCTCCTGTGTGCACAAGGACCGCTGCTTCCCAGGTCCACAGCTGGTCGGTAAACACACGTCCACCAGAGAGCGAAGACCCAGCCGCCCCGACTCGCTTTCCACGAGCACGTTCTGCCCAAGTTCCCCGGCTCTGCCTCCAGGATGTCACTCAGCGCTCAAGACCCGCCCCCTTACCCTTAGTGTCCAATTGGGAGCGAGGGCTGCTTCCCTTGAGGAGTCAGCCGGACAGAGGCTTTTTTTTTTTTTAATGCTATTTTATACCCCAGATTTTAAAGTTGGATGAAAATGGAGGAATTCTCCAAGGAAGTATTAATGCCAGTAACTAGCATACGAAAAAGTGCAGCCTCTGAATAGACCAATAACTAAAGAATATCTACT
>NW_012142583.1:0-1238 GCF_000956105.1 Propithecus coquereli
ATTCTTATATGTACACTTATATGTTGATCAGTTAATACCAATTTGATGGTGAGTACATGTGGTGCTTGTTTTTCCATTCTTGGGATACTTCACTTTTTAGAACGCGAATCTTTTTTTAATTTAAATTGATTTAGGGGGTACAAATGGTTTTTGTTACATGGATGAATTGCATAGTGGAGAAGTCTAGGCTTTTAATACACCTGTCACCTGAATAGTGTACATTGTACCCAACAGGTAAATTTGCATCCCGTACTCCCCTCCCATCTTCCCCCTTCTGAGTCTCCAATGTCCATTAAGTCACTCTGAATGACCACGCATACCCATTGCTTAGCTCCCACTTATAAGTGAGAACATAACAGTATTTGGTTTTTTGTTCCAGGGCTACTTCACTTAGAATAATGGCCTCCAGTTCCAAGTTGCTGCAAAAGACATTATTTCATTCGGAGTAGTTTGGCTAAATAGTATTCCATGGTGTGTGTGTGTGTGTGTGTGTGTATACACATATATAACACATTTTCTTTATTCACTCATCAGTGGAACCTTAGGTTGGTTTCATATCTTTGAGATTGTGAATTGTGCTGCAATAAACAAATAGGTACAGGTGTCTTTTTTATAAAATGACTTCTTTTCCTTTGGGTAGATCCCCAGTAGTGGGATTGCTGGATTAAATAGTAGATCTACTTTTAGGTCTTTGAGAAATCTCCATACTGTTTTCCATAGAGGTTGTACTAATTTACATTCTCATCAACAGTGTATAAGAATTCCCTTTTCACTGCATCTGCACCAGCATCTCTTTTTTTTTTAACTTTTTAATAACGGCCAATCTGATAGGGATAAGGTGGTGTCTCATTGTGGTCTTAATTTGCATTTCCATAATGATTAGTGATGTTGAGCATTTTCCATATGTTTGTTGACCGTTTTTGTTTCTTTTCTTTTGAAAAATGTCTGTTCATGTCTTTTGCTAATGATAAGAATATTCTGCAGTTTGGTGGCAGAATGTTCTATAAATGTCTGTTATGTCCATTTGTTCTAGTGTCTCATTTAAGTCTGGTATTTCTTTGTTGATTTTCTGCTTCAATGGTCTATCTAATTCTGTCAGTGGAGTACTGAAGTCCCGCACTACTGTTATATTATGCTGTCATTTATTTCTTTCCTTAGGCCTTGTTTTATGAATCTGGGAGCTTCGGTGTTAGGTACATATATATTTAGGATTGTTATATCTTTTTGTTCAATTGATC
>NW_012142584.1:0-907 GCF_000956105.1 Propithecus coquereli
AGTTCTGCACTGATCTTTGTTATTTCTTATCTTCTGCTACCTTTAGTTTTCATTTGTTCTTGTTTTTTGAATTCCCTGAGGTGTGACATTAGGTTATTAATTTGTGATCTTTCTTTTTGGTGTAGGAATTTAGTGCTTTAAATTTCCTCCTTAGCAGTGCTTTGAATATATTCTGGAGATTTTTGGTAGTTTGTGTTGCCATTGTCATCCAGTTCAAAAAATTTCTGGATTTCCATTTTGATTTCATCATTGACCCAAAGATTGTTCAGCAGTAGATTGTTTAATTTCCATGTATTTCTATAGTTTTCAAATTGCCTTTTGGAATTGATTTCTGGTTTTATTCCACTGTGGTCTGAGAAGATACGTGGTATGATTTTGATTTTTTAAAAATTTGCTGAGACTTGTTTTGTAGCCTAAGAGATGGTCTATCTTGGAATATATTCCATATGCTAATGAAAAGAATGTATATTCTGTAGTTTTGGGGTAGATTAGTGTCTGTTAAGTCCATTTGTTCTAGAGTCTCATTTAAATCCAGTGTTTCTTTGTTAATTTTCTTCCTCAATCCTCTGTCCAATTCTGTCAGTAGAGTGTTTGAAGTCCTCCACTATTATTATGTTGCTGTTCATTTCATTTCTTGGGTCTAGTAGTATTTGTTTAATGAATCTGGGAGCTCCTGTGTTAGGGTCCATATATATTTAGGATTGTTATATCTTCTTGTTGAATTGATGCCTTTATCTTTATGTAATGACTATCTTTGTCTTTGTCTTTTTTTATTGTTGTTGATTTAAAGTCTGTTTTATCTGATGTAAGAATAGCTACTTTACTCATTTTTGGTTTCTATTTGCATGGAATATTTTTTCCACCCCTTTCCTTGAGTCTATGCAACTCTTTATGAGTTAAATGGGTT
>NW_012142585.1:0-1946 GCF_000956105.1 Propithecus coquereli
TACGGTGGTCTAAAAAACAAGTCTAAATAAATATTTATCTATGTATCTATCATACCTACTACTTAGTCATGTCTAAATAAATTTCAAAGGTTTAAATTATACAGAATATTTTCTTTAACTACAGTGGGAATTAACCAATAAATCAATACCAAATGATTCACAATTATGTCATGCACTTCTGAATAATCTATGAGTCCAAAAAAAAAAAATCACAGAGGAAATATTTTGAATTGCATTTTAATAATAATCCTACCTATTAAACCTTTGTTGAAATCAGCCTAAGCAATCAGTGGAGGGAATTTATAGCCTTAAATGTATGTATTAGAAAAGAAGGAAGGATGAGAATCAATGAATAAATGTCTCTCTCTTAATTTTCTTTTTTTCTATTCTATTGATTAGTTTGGAAATGCTGGCTTTATATAATTGGTAGAGAAACTTTTCCTCTTTTTCTATAACCTGTGAGTGTTTATATAATATTTGAATCACCATACTGTAAAGAAATCAAGTCCTGAAGACTAATCTTTTTAACTCTTTTTCATGGAAGTGGAGAGTAGAGAGAATAGTATACTATGTGCCCATCACCCAGCATCAACAGTTACCAACTCACGGCCAGTCATATTCATCTGTGCCTCCTTCACTTATATTTTTCTCTGGAGAATTTCATAGCAAATCCAAGGCATCATATCTTTAAACTTGTAAATCTTTCAATATGAATCCCTAACTGGTAAGATCATTTAAAAAACTTATAACCACTGGACAATTTTCAGATGTATCCAAGTTAATATTAATAATAATTCCTTTACTTCATTGAATAACTAGTCCATATTCAGTTTTTTCTCATCATCTCAAAATAGTCTTATGATACTGGATCATGTGAATCATGACCCAAGCGATGTGTGTGCATTTTATTTGCTTGATATATAGCTCTTAGGTCTCTTTTATGCTCTAACAGCTCCCCTTCCTTTTTTGTTGTTGTTGTACTCATGCCTCTTAATATGTTGCCATCAGTACATAGCACCATCTATGAAGGATTCTTGCCTACAAAAATTGAACATGGAAAAAATAATACCTCTAAGTTCAACTACCTACTTAATTAAAAGGAAAAATTGGAAACTGGGCACAGTGGCACATGCCTGTAGCCCTAGTTAATCAGGAGGCTGAGGCTGGAGGATCACTTGAGTCCAAGAGTTTGAGGCCAGCCTGGGCAACAGAGCAAGACGCTGTCTCTTTTAAAAAAAAAAAAAGGAAGAAAAATTGGGAGTTGCGTAGGTAGGGAAGAACAAGTTAAACTATACCATGATAAATTACCTATTCCCTTTCTTCCTCCTTTCATTCCTCCCAAGAGCATATAAGGCTATTGGCTTGTAACGATTCGGCAACACTCTTACTGTTATTTCAAGTCTTTATTCATTTAAATTTTTTTCATTAAAATGTTTTCTATTTTAATATTTTAAATTTGGAAAATATCCTATGCTTACTAGAAAAAAAGGTGTAAAATTCAATTCCCAATCTGTTGGACTAGCTATAATAATTATTAGTATATTATGTTTCTTTTTTGTGAGTATGTGTATGTGCCCACGCACATACATAGTTACAGATACATTGCTTTACTTTTACAGAAATACAGGATCATATTATACATAATGAGTAATAATGCTCTTTGTTCACTGAGCTGTTTATTATGGATGTAATTTTGGTTTTTTTGTTTTTTTAAGAGACAAAGAGTCTCACTCTGTTGCCCATGCTGAAGTGCAATTGCATGATAATAGCTCACTACAGCCTCGGACTCCTGTGCTCAAGTGATCCTCCTGCCAAAGTTGGGATTACTTTTAAAGACACAAACATTACATATTGTTTGTGGATGCGGATATACTTACAAGTCCAAAAATGAGTATAATATAAAATTTCAAGTTAGTGGCTACTTCTGGGAAAGAAGGAGGAATGGA
>NW_012142586.1:0-1211 GCF_000956105.1 Propithecus coquereli
TGAAACCACTCAAAAGTTAAAGATCAAAGGATAGATTTCACAATGGCTAAAGAGAGAAAACAAATCAACAAAATGCAACCCAACGGAATGAACAGCAATTCACCCCACTTATCGGTTCTCTCAATAAATGGGAATGGTTTGAACTCCCGCTCAACGGATAAAAAAAAAACAAGCCGAACGGATAAAAAAAAAAACAAGCCAAGCATCTTCTGTCTCCAGGAAATGCATCTAACCTGCAAGGATGCATTTAGACTCAAAGTAAAGGGGTGGAAAACAATATTTCAAGCAAATGGAAGCCAAAAGAAGGCTTGTGTGGCAGTTTTGATCTCAGACAACTTGGTTTTTAAATCAACAAAAGTAATGAAAGACAAAGAGGGTCACTATATAATGGTGGAGGGTACAGTTTAACAAGAAGACATAACAATGCAATACATAACAATATGTATGCACCCAAGTTAGGTGCTCCCAGATTCATAAAGCAAACTCTACTTGATATAAACAAATTGATAGACAGGAACACCATAATAGTCCGAGAATTCAACACCCCACTGACAGCACAGGACAGATGCTCCAAACAGAAAATTAACAAAGAAATAATGGACTTAAACAGAACTCTAGAACAGATGGGGTTGACTGACATTACAGGACATTCTACCCAAAAACCACTGAATACACGTTCTTCTCATCAGCTCATGGGACATTCTCTAAGATTGACCATATTCTAGGACACAAAGCATGTCTCAAAAAATTTAAAAAAATAGAAATCATACCATGCATCTTCTCAGATCACAGTGGAATAAAAATAGAAATCAACCCCAACAGAAACTCTCATCTCTACACAAACTCAAGGAAATTAAACAACTTTCTGCTGAATGATTCCTTCATAAATGAGGAAGTAAAGATGGAAATCAAAAGATTCTTTGAACTAAATGAGAAAAGTGACAAAAGTTATCAAAATCTGAGTGACACAGCCAAAGCAGTCCTGAGAGGAAAGTTTATTTCCATAAATGCCTATATCCAAAAGTCAAAAAGGTCACAAATAGACAACCTAATGAATCAACTCAAAGAACTGAAAAAAGAAGAACAGACCAACCCGAAACCCAGCAGAAGAAGGACAATTAATAAGATCAAATCAGAACTAAATGAAATTGACAACAGGGAAACTATACGGAAGATTAATAAAACAAAAAGTTGGTTCTTTGAAAAAATAA
>NW_012142587.1:0-1348 GCF_000956105.1 Propithecus coquereli
TTATTTCTTTCCTTTTGCCTCATTACATCCAAAAAATCACTATGTCCTGCTATTCTACCTCTTAAACATCACTCATTATTGCCCCTTACTTTTCACTCTTACTGCCACTGATTTGGTTCAGCCCTCATCACTCACTGCATTCTGTCCTTGTAGTATTCTTCAGGAATCCCAAATTCTTTGTAGTTACCCTGCCCAGAGAAATACGAGAGAAACACTATTTTCTGTCATACCTCTGGACATTTGCACATGGTATTCCTCCCACTGGGAATGTCCTCCAAGCACTGTACATGCATGACAGATAACAGACTTCTCTATAAACCTCAGCTTAAATTCTGCAGTTCATGAAACCTTCTCTCGCACTCCCAGATCAAATGGGATATTCTGAAAGTATTTCCCACCTTATATAGACCTCCGTTAGAGTACTTTCACTTTGTATGGTAATTGCTTGGAGGGTATGGTGTTTTATGTTTGCACCCCCCTGGGTACCAATGAATGAATGAACAAAAAACAAACATTGATGAGTGGAGAAGAGGAAGGCTCCCAAAAGTAGTATGTTGAATTAAGAACACTCCTTTAATGTTAAAAAAAATTTTTAAATCTAGAGTATTAAAAAATAATCCCTACATGGATTATTTTGAGCTGACAGCATTTGGAATCCCCTATTTAACTCAGAAATTACTTTTCTAAAGTAAGACATCTTTGTCTGCTTGGCCAGAAGGAAGCTACTGCCTACCTGATATAATATGGAAGATGTCAAAGGTCCCCAAGTCACCTCTGTCAAAAGCTGGCCTTGGTACCTGGCTTCTCACAATAGAATTGCCACTTTGAATGTTGTCAGGATCTCCAGAAAAATCTGTTTAAATCCCTGGCAGGGGTAATGTATGCACATTTCCTTGTCCTCTCGGATTAAACAAAAACAGGTAAATCTTGATTAACAGGGGAAAGTAAGCCAGGTCCACAGAGGAACCATTCTTCCTTTTTTTCTATTTTCAGGATTCACTCTCTGTGTTGAAACCATTGCTTCTCCTATCTTGTGGATCTTTCCCTTAGCAAAAGGAGGCTAACTTCAGTCATAGATGTAACTTTTTTATACTGACCATCCTTTATTTCCCTTATGTGGCTGAAAAATCGGCATTGATGCTTGCAATTGAAACTCATCCATTCAACCTTGCATCAAGGCCACCTGTGGGTCTGTGCTGTCTAGCCACTGCGGGGACGGCTGTGGGGAAGGAAGAAAGGGCCGTGATGGTGCTTAAGAACAAAAGCTTTAAGAACTTCCATTAGAGGTCAAATTTATCAAATAAGAAGGTTTCAAAGAAAAGTATATACAGTCACTAGTTCAAGCAAA
>NW_012142588.1:0-1385 GCF_000956105.1 Propithecus coquereli
ACACACACACTAGGCCTATCCTGGCTCAGGATCATCAATATCACTGTCTTCCACTTCTGTATCTCGTCCCACTGGAAGGTTTTCAGGGGCGGTAACACACATGAAGCTGTCATCTCCTATGATAATAATGCCTTCTTCTGGAATACCTCCTAAAGGACCTGCCTGAGGATGGACAGTTAACTTTTTTTAATAAGTAGAAGAATCTAAACTGATGATACAAAGTATAGTATAGTAAATACATATGCCAGTAACATATATCGATTATCATCATCTAGTATTAGGGGTACTGTACATAATTATGTGTGCTATGCTTTTATATGACTGGCAGTGCAGTAGGTATGTTTACGGCAGCATCACCACAAACTGTGAATAACGAGTTGTACTGTTACTACAGCTACAGTGTCATTAGGTGATAGGAATTTTTCAGCTCCATTATGAGCTTATGGGATTTAAATCTTTGTATACACATTCATTGTTGACTGAAACATCCGTATGTAGTGCATGACTGTATTCTCATTTGCCCTTCACCAGTCCTCCAGTAAAGGTTCAACTCCTCTCTTCCCACTGATTCTGATAGTATTTTGGTTGTACTTCTAGTCGTCTGTGATCACAGTGTTATCCACTGAGTTATATATATGTCCATTTATCAGTTACTGTGCTCTGCTTTGAACTCAGATAGATATTGTTGTATACATTTCCATCTGCTCCAACATCAATCATAGTATTTGGTACAAAGGATTTATTGATGAATCAATGAGTGAGTGAAATAATTAATGCTGTCAAATAGGTTTTTATCAAGGATATAGATGCATTTTTTCAGATTAACTGGCTTATATTGTTCTTCAATAAGCTGAAAAATTATACAGAAGTTTAATTCATTAAAATATGCTTAGGCAGCTGAGGTAATTAGTCAAACTATATTTTCAAAGAAACTAAAGTGATAGATAATTAACAAGATTCTTAGATTTGCTGATGAATATCAGATGTGTCAAATAATACCATGAATTTAAGGTTTGATCTTGACAAGCATTGAGTGCCTGTGCTGCTGATTAAAAAGGAATTCAGATGCTCTAGATAATAGACGTGCAGCATGGCAAAGTGAATGTTATGTTAACTGAAAGTTTGGAAACGTAACTTGCACTTTTCCCAAGCAGAAATACAATTCTATAATGCATGGATAGACTTCCAGAGAACTGGTTGATAAGCCGGGCATTCTATCTAGAAAGGAGCTTTGAATCTATTCAAGACCTCAAAAAGTTTACCAGGTAAACCTCAGAATTCAATTCCAAATAACATAGAAGAGATCATTTTTGCATATGTATATTTTGAAACAAATTTTCTGAACTAAATGGAGCTCAACTTAGGATTACTTAAGAACATCTAAT
>NW_012142589.1:0-2700 GCF_000956105.1 Propithecus coquereli
AACTCCTGAGCTCAAACAATGTGCCTGCCTCGGCCTCCCAGAGAGCTAGGATTACAGGTGTGAGCCACCGCGCTCAGCCCCATGTCATTTATTTTTGAAGAAACAGTCATTTGTTTTATAGAATTGAACATCTGGATTTACCTTATTGCATTATCATAGTGTATTTTAATGTGTTCTTTTATCTCCCATATTTCTTATAAATAAGTATTCAGATCTAGAGGTTTGATTAGGATCAGATTTATTTTTTGCAAGACTCCTTTAAAGGTGAAGATGCACATACACACACCTTTTTATTTTGGAATGATTTTAGATTTAAAGAAAAGTTGCAAAGAAAGTCCAGAATGTACCCATATACCCTTCACTCAGCTTCACCTAATGTTAATGTGTTACATAATCATGGTACATTTCTCAAAACTAAGAATTTATATTAACTGCAAACATTATTTGGATTTTACCAGTTTTTCTGATAATGGCCTTTTTCTGTTCCAGGATCCAATCCAGGATCCCACGTTACATTTAGTTGTCATGTCTTCTTAGTCTCCTCTGATCTGTGAGTTTTTCAGTCTTTCCTGTTTTTCATGACCTTTACAGTTTTGAAGAGTACTGGTGAGGTGGTTTGTAGATTGTCTGTCAATTTGGGTTTGTGTGATGTTTTCTTTTTCTTCTCTCTCTCTTTTTTTTTTTTTTTGAGATAGAGTCTCATTCTGTTGCCCTGGCTAGAGTGCTGTGGCGTCAGCCTAGCTCACAGCAACCTCAAACTCCGAGGCTCAAGTGATCTTCCTGCCTCAGCCTCCTGGAGTAGCTGGGACTACAGGCTAATTTTTCTATTTTTAGTAGAGATGGGGTCTCGCTCTTGCTCAGGCTGGTCTCAAACTCCTGAGCTCAAGGGATCCTCCCGCCTTAGCCTCCCAGAGTGCTAGGATTACAGGTGTGAGCCACTGCGCCCAGCCTGTGATGTTTTCTCAAAAACAGACTTGGGTTATAGGTTTTTGGGAAGAATGCCACAGAAGTGAAATTCGCTTTTCATCACATCATAACATATATAATATAGATTTTTTTTCAGTATTTTAAATTTGTGTTCATAAGTGAGATTAGCTTATAGTTTTCTTTTTTCATCCTGTCCTCTGCTTTTGGCATTAAGGTTATAATAGCCTCTTTAAATAAGTTAATACATAACCCTCCTTTTATAGTTTCTAGCAGAATTTGGTTAGATTAGAAATGTTTGATCCTTGAAAATTTTGTAGAACTTCCCAGTAAAATTGTCTGGGTCTTTTTTTCACTCTCCATGGAAAGATTTTGAACTAGGTATTTAGTCTTTATTAAAGATTACAGAACTGTTTACATTCTCTCTCTCTTTTGTTTTTGAGTCAGTAATTTATATTTTCTAGGAAGTTTTCTGTTTTAGGTTTCAAAATTATTGGCATAAATTTGTTCTTACTATTTCCTGTTAATCTTTGCTGTCTTATTCCTTATATTTATATGTGCCTTCTTTCTTTCTCTTTATTTTTATCAGTCTTGCCTGAGTTTTGTGAATTTTATTTTTTTTCAAAGAACAACTATTGGATTTGATGATCCTCATATTAACTCTTATTTTCTATTTCATTAATTTTGTGCTTTGTTATTTTCTTTGGTCTGCTTTGGAGGGGAGTTATGTAGTTGCTGTTTCTTAACTCTAAAAGTTAAATCTGTACCCTGCCTTCTTTTCTAATACACATTTAAGGCATTTATTACCCTTTAAGTAATACTTTAACTGTATCCCACAATGATTAGCTTTAGGCTGGATCAAAAATTTAGATGTTTAAGGCCATCAGTGAATGCTTGCTGAACAAGTGAAAGCATTTGGTGGGGAGAAGATTAATTTCAAACGGAGAAGAGTGTTCCCTATTAGTCTAGTGACCTATTTGGGTTGATAATGCCTTTCATTCCATTGCTTCTTCCATAGTGTTATGGGGCCTTAGGTTTTTCTTTTGCAAATCTGCTCTGAACTTACTTTTCTTCCAAAGTATCGTCCTTGTGAACTTCCTTGAAGATGGCAGCATGTCTGTCACCGGAATTATGGGACATGCTGTACAGACTGTTGAAACTGTGAGTGAAGGGGACCAGAGAGTGAGGGAGAAGCTGATGCATTTGTTCATGTCTGGAGACTGCAAAGCGTACAGCCCTGAGGATCTGGAAAAGAGAAAGAACAGCCTAAAGAAATGGCTCGAGAAGAACCACATCCCCATCACCGAACAGGGAGATTCGAAGAAAACTCTCTGTGTGGCAGGGGTCCTGACTATAGACCCACCATATGGTCCAGAAAATTGCAGCAGCTCTAATGAGATTATTCTGTCCCGTGTTCAAGATCTTATTCAAGGACATCTTGCAGCTTCTCAATGAGAGGCCAAGAATTGTGGACATACTGATTGAAACAGACTTTTTTTCCCCTTCATAAAATATTTTGAATGTAAGTTCATCATATTATAGGACTTTAAAGGCTCATGAGTGTGTGTGCGAGTGTGTTAATTCTTTTGATGTTTTGGTAAAATCAAAGATGTGGATTATGAGTGCTAGTTTCCTGGGGAAATTAATGGACTGGGGCAAGGATGTCATCCCATGCAACAAAATTACCATAGGGATGTCGGAATTGTAAGGGTCTTTTCTTGTGTTGAGGATACACCCCATTTTTGTTAGGCAGGAAAATTTTTTTTTTTTTTTTTT
>NW_012142590.1:0-904 GCF_000956105.1 Propithecus coquereli
TGCCTACCTTCAGAATCCCAGAGCTGAATGGTCAAATTCGTTTCTCCTTCTTCATCTGTCACTAGCCGTATGCTAAAGTTTGTAAAATCTGATGAGGTCTTGGTCACATTCACCACTTGTAGCAGTTTAGGATCTTCTAATTGCACAAAGAGGTAGCTGGAGTCAGGCCATTTATCTTTGTAGCTTGACCTTACAGTGAGGATTTCTTCAGTCTTTGTGAAAAATAGTATTTTAGTTTTCTCTATATTCAGAAAACTTTGTAATGACTTCCTTGCCTCTCCCAGAGACACAAACAACCAAAGTAGGACAATAAAAAGTTTTCTGACCATTTTGAAAGCTTAAGTAAATCATACAAATAATAATAAATAATCAAATAAACCAATTTTTAAAAACTAAGGAACATTCTTCACACAGTTGTTCCTGTGAAGGTCTGAGGTTGAGTTAGGTAACAGCTGTTTTTGCTGGATCAAAGTCCAGTGGGAGGGACTGCTGTATTTTTCAAACAAATACAAAGCTATCTAGTGAGTGACACAACCTGTTTAGCTTGTAGGTAAGAAAATTTAAAAGCCATGGCATTTATCAGATTCAATTTATTACAACAGAAACCTAATCCCTTTCCTCCTGACTGCCTCATTTCCGCTAATGAAAAAATCAGCCTCTTATTTACTGTAATTTAAAACCTTGGTGTCATTTTTTACTTCTCTTACTTGCTATGAAAAATTTACACACAAAGTAGTCAAGATCAAAAAATCCGTAAGATATTGAGGAGACCTGGAGGTCAGTGTTACTATTTTATTCATTCAAGTTGGAATCAAATATTATTAAATATTCACTGAATATCTGTTTGCCTGGGGCACTAAGCTGGTGGCTGGCTATATATACCACAGTACTTAAGCCAGATGTA
>NW_012142590.1:2457-2822 GCF_000956105.1 Propithecus coquereli
TTTCATTGAAAATGTATATTATGAAAAAAGTATGCATGGATTTCAAAATTTTTTTCAGCAAAATAAACAAGTACTAATTTGATATAACATGTCTATACTGGATCTAGTTTGAGGCACTAAGAAGGATAAGACATCAGTTTGAAAAGAGCCCCTTTATCAGAGCAACATGAATTCTGCTAAAATTGAAGCAAGAAAAAACATCACATTTATGGTGAAGCTTGGATGAAAAAACAGTGTAATTATTGATGCTTTACAAAAAGTTTATGAAGAAGTGCCCCAAAGAAATCAGCAGTTTACATACGGATAAGTCATTTTAATAAGCTTACATAATTCTGACTGAAAAAATTGTAGTTGAGCAAGTTTTA
>NW_012142590.1:2872-3181 GCF_000956105.1 Propithecus coquereli
AGGAGTTTGAGGTTGCAGTGAGTTATGATGATTCCATTGCATTCTAGCCAGCGTGACAGAGTGAGACTCTGCCTCAAAAACAAAACAAAAAATCACAGACAAAAAAAACCTATATATTATTCTATTGAGCATATGGATCTAGGATTCTCCGAACACATGACCATTTCAGCAGATCTTCATGTAATCACTCTGCAACGTGTATTAAATACAACAGTTTCTATTAAGTATTTTAGATATTTGCTCCTCAAAAATTGTCAAAGCCATTTTTATCAGACATCTTAACAAAGTTTTAAAAATTCTGTTTTTTAT
>NW_012142590.1:3231-4472 GCF_000956105.1 Propithecus coquereli
CTGAAGCATTTCTTCAAAGGATTGTACTAGGAGATGAAACACGGCTTTGCCAGTATGATCCTGAAGACAGAGAACAATCAAAGCAATGGCTACCAAGAAGTGCAAGTGGCCCAGACAGAACATAGGTGGACTGGTCAATAGCAAAGGTAATGGAAACAGTTTTTTGGGATGTTCACGGTGTTTTGTTGTTGACTTTCTAGACAGCCAAAGAATGATAATATCTGTTTATCATGACAGAGTTTTGAGAATGTGGGCCAAAGCTTTAGCAGAAAAATTACCAGGCAAACTTCACCAGAGAGTTCTTCTTTGTACGGCAATACTCCTGTACATTCCTCTCATCAAACAAAGGCAATCGTGCAAGAATTTCAATGGGAAATCGTTAGGTATTTACCTCACAGTCCTGATTTGGCTCCTTCTGCCTTGTTTTTGTTTCCTAATCTTAAAAAGTCTATAAAGGACACCCATTTTTCTTTAGTTAATAATGTCAAAAAGACTGCATTGACACGGTTAAATTCCCAGGATGCTCAATTCTTTAGGAATGGATTAAATGGTTGGTCTTATTGCTTATAAAAGTGTCTTAAACTTTTTGGAACTCATGCTGAGAAATAAAGTTTATATTTTCTATTTTGATCTTGCAATTTTTTTTAACAAACTTGTTGACATTCCCTTATATTTGCTGTCTGATTATTTAAACTGAAACTCATTTGTATCATAGTTTTATTTTTACTACTTATCTGAATTTTAAACCTTTTTTCCCCCTTTCTGGGTTTTCTACTTAAAATTTTAGTTGTCTGCAAGCAGGTGGTAAGATACTAGAGTTGGGTAAGAACAGTGAAACCCTAAAATTTCATGAATTGTCTTAACTGGAAGCCCTAAAAGAAAGCCTAAGATGTCTAATTTCAGAATAATATGGAAATAAGCAGCTTAAGGACTGGTATTTCTCTCCTACACCTTGTTCTCTTTAAGAGACTACTCATGCTGGAGCCGCTAGTCCCTAGTACTGAGGATCCTATTACCTGTGTCTCTTCCAGAGTAGTTTGCTCCACTACCTGGGACCTGACCTAACTTACCACCAGTAAGCCTACTGATACATGTCCTACCCTCTAGGCTGCTTTGTCTCTTTTCTGTCCAATTATTAATAGGACCACTTCTTTCTCCCTTGGTCTAACTTGATCCCTGCCATCCTGACTTCCTATCTTCTCAATACCCATAGATTTTTTCTGGCATAGTTTTAGTTCAAA
>NW_012142590.1:4522-5463 GCF_000956105.1 Propithecus coquereli
TACTACTTATCTGAATTTTAAACCTTTTTTCCCCCTTTCTGGGTTTTCTACTTAAAATTTTAGTTGTCTGCAAGCAGGTGGTAAGATACTAGAGTGGGGTAGGAACAGTGAAACCCTAAAATTTCATGAATTGTCTTAACTGGAAGCCCTAAAAGAAAGCCTAAGATGTCTAATTTCAGAGTAATATGGAAATAAGCAGCTTAAGGACTGGTATCTCTCTCCTACACCTTGTTCTCTTTAAGAGACTACTCATGCTGGAGCCGCTAGTCCCTAGTACTGAGGATGCTATTACCTGTGTCTCTTCCAGAGTAGTTTGCTCCACTACCTGGGACCTGACCTAACTTACCACCAGTAAGCCTACTGACATATGTCCTAACCTCTAGGCTGCTTTGTCTCTTTTCTGTCCAATTATTAATAGGACTACTTCTTTCTCCCTTGGTCTAACTTGATCCCTGCCATCCTGACTTCCTATCTTCTCAATACCCATAGATTTTTTCTGGCATAGTTTTAGTTCAAATCATGAGACATGGGTGACCATCTGTGTGCAAGTAATTATGAAAAATATTAAGGCATTAGCTTGTTGTGAAGATTTCTGGTATCTGGGAATATATATAAGGACATCTACCTCTAATTTTATAGTTTCCAATAAAAGCTATTGAAACATAGCTATACTTACTATCTACTAACTTGGCACTCGCTGCACTTCTTTGTATTACAAGTATAGAAACACCATGTTTTATGGCACTTTATTGTGCTTCACAGATATTGCATTTTTTATAAATCGAAAGTTGTGGTATGGAGCAAGTTAATTGGTGCTATTTTTCCAATGGCACGTGCTTGCTTTGTGTGTCTGCGTCACACTCTGGTGATCTTCTCAATATTTCAACTTTTTCATCATTATATCTGTTATTCTGATCTGTAATTAGTAGTCTTTTATGTTA
>NW_012142590.1:6978-7328 GCF_000956105.1 Propithecus coquereli
TCCCATCTCAGCACTAAGGAATTGAGATTTGTTGAAGACCCAGGAGAGTGTCAGTATTTCAGATTACAAGCATTAAAGGAGAAAACAAGAAATCACTGGAAATTTAAGCTTTGAGCCAACCCTACAATCGAACAATCCCTGCTCCAAAAATAAAGCAAGAACATAAATATGGAAAGAGAAAATTTTAAAAATATAGCCTTGTGTTAAAAAAAAAAAGATTAATATATCTGAGAATCAAAAATGAAACAGAAATGCACAATGATAGGCGGGCTGAGACACTGGTGTTCAGGGCTCCAGAAGAGGAAGAGGTACTTAGGAGTGCAGCTTGTGGGCACATGGGAAATAAGAGC
>NW_012142590.1:8547-8896 GCF_000956105.1 Propithecus coquereli
TATCAACAAAAGAGAGGAACTTGGAGATGGTTTGTCTTGTATTTTATACATTATCTGCCTCTGTATAGTGTATTTTCTTGCCTAATTAGCAAATGCAGGAAAGTAAGTATAGGAGCAGAGGTGCTTGGCCTTTAATCTTCCCTGATTCCTAAAAACTACTTTTAAAAAGTGCTAGCTTTACAGATCAATTCTTCCTACATCAAAAATTTTGGCATAACTAGAGCATATCTAAGTTGTGTGGGAAAGATCATAGTTATTTTAAAAAATAATAGATTCTACATAATTCCCATCTCAGCACTAAGGAATTGAGATTTGTTGAAGACCCAGGAGAGTGTCAGTATTTCAGATT
>NW_012142590.1:12224-13246 GCF_000956105.1 Propithecus coquereli
TTTAGCAAAAGTATAAGTGAGTTTTAAGGAAGGAGAAACTGAAAAAAATACATATACATACATTGGTAAATTTAAATAGCTATTAAAAATAATTTTTATGTTTTAAAGAAGATGACAGGATAGGGGACATTCAACTGGATAAAACACATCAAGCTCTTTACCTTATTCAGGAGGAAACAACAGCAAGTAACTTCAGACTTTTAGAAAAAAATAATTATGTATGTTAAACTTTTAAGTACATACCTACTATCACCATTATTATAAGACATATAGAAGATGATAGATAACATATTACAAAAAAACCTGGTATAATTATTGAAAAACAAATATTAAAGCTATCCTTACTTGTTAATGGGGTGTGATTGTACAACTAGAAAACTGAAAACACTAGTAGGAAAAGAAACTTCTACAATTAATAAAAGTTGGTGATGTAGATGAGTAAGATGAATATACGGAACTCGAGATTTTTTTTTTTAAATTTATGAGCAGTTAAGTGTCTGGAAATAGAAGTAGGGGCAAATATTCTGTTCACAATGGAAGCAAAAACCATAACATAAACAGCAATGAAAATAAGGAAACATGACTTACAAGAAGAAAAATATAAAATGTCACAGAAGGCAATAAAACATGTGAATAAATGGAAAGACATATGAAGGTACTTATAGGAAGACAATGTCATAAAAATGTCATTTCTCCCAAAATTCATGTATATCATGTAATACAAATGCAATATGAGTCCTTCAGGAATAGATCTGAGTCAGGCCCAAAGCCTGATTTATTTAATAATCAGTGATGGTGAAACTAGCTAAACAACTGGAAGAAAATAAAATTAAGCCATTAGTTCATAAGTTCATATCATATGCAAAAAAAAATCCAGATGGATTAAAGACAAAAAAAAATAAAACAAAAACCCTAAGGAAAACCAAAACAGAAATGAAAAACAGACCTTAGAAAAAATTAAATATTGATATGTCAATGAGAAACATAAGTGAAATCGATACATTTGACAGATTTTGAAGAAA
>NW_012142591.1:0-1134 GCF_000956105.1 Propithecus coquereli
AATTCTCCAGATTCCTTAACTTTTATTACCTATATCCTTTTAAAAAAACTTGTGAAGATAAATGCTGTGAAATTCATGCTAAAAAACCACACGGTAAGTCTTCTTTCCTTAATTAATGACTAGAATTTTCCAGATAGTTTAGGTAAAGCGTTAGTAACTTTGGTTGCTCTTTTGCTTTCATTAGAGTGAACACTTCCCTTTTCTTGGCATCAGTGACAGTTACAGTCTCAGTGACTTCAGGTGTCGAACAACCTTCTACACAGCTCTCACTCGCCTTCTGATGGTAGATCTAGGTAAGGTTAAGAATTTAAGCTCAATTAATAAGGGATAAGCCATATACTTATGTGAATAAAGAAGTGGAATACTACTGGGTACAACACTTAACTTACTAGAATTTGTCATCTTGGATAGTTTTCTACAACTTTATAAGATTTGAGCAATCACTTGTTAGCATCAGAGCTAATAGACGAATCTTTGCACTTACGGTGGTATATTTCACTTCAGATAGCACTTGCATTGATTTTTTACCTCAAAAATTTATTTTCTGCGTGTCTTTTGACCCATTAATTTTACTGCTAGGAATCTAGGAATAATCTTAAACTCAGAAAAGCTTTATATGCAAAGATTTTCGTCATAGTGACATTTAAACTAGAAAAAAAATAGAAATGATATAAATGTCCAAGAATAAGGAATTGTAAAATTAGGCACATCCACTTACTTGATGGAATGGTCAGTACTCATTAAAAATGATGATTTCAAGACAATGCAATAGATGAAATTTTGTGTCATGGTATTAAGTGAAAAGGGAAGACGTTAAACTGTGCATATGGTATCATCATGTTCAATTCGGGGGGAAACAGTGCTTCAGAAAAAAAGGCTTAAATGAAATTCTTCAAAAATGCTAAGCAGTTAGTATAGCCATTATGTAAAATAGTATGGAGGGTCCTCAAAAAATTAAAATGACCAGAAATCCCATTATTGGGTATATATGCAAAGGAAATGAAATTAGTTTATCAAACAGATAATCTGCACTCTCATGTTTACTGCATCATTATTCACAATAGCCAAGATATAGAATCAACCTAAGTGTCCATCAACAGATGAATAAAGAAGATGCTATATATTTATATATAT
>NW_012142592.1:0-1093 GCF_000956105.1 Propithecus coquereli
ACAGCTGAGAGTCAAACAGGGGCTGATTTCATTTACTTAAAAAGATTTTTTAAAAAAAAAATGCATGGATACAAGATTAATTCTCTGACTTTTATCTTCTTTTCTTTCATATTTAGAAAATTCTACTTGAAAATAAGAGGCATTGTTTGGTATTATCTATTATGGTTGCTTCTTTCTGCCTAGCTGTCTTCTGCATTGCCCAATTTTCCTCAAATATATTCATTTAAATTTTAAACTTGGAAAGAAAAGGCAACACAAAATTAAAGTATTTTTATGTTTTAGGGCATGAATATCCAGTCGATGTGTGTTTTATTTATGATAAATTACAGTATAGCACAATGCAATACAACACAGTAAAATAATGTATGATGTTTTGTAAACACTTAAGATTACTCCTTCCTAGGCATTTAAAAATACTGTTCTTTAGAATTTTTCTGGCCTCTATACCATCATTCTAGATGGCAGCATCTTTTAGTTTAACTTTGGCATGGAGGAAAGAATAAGTAGGAAAGAGAAGTGGTTTAAAGCCTGTTTATTCATAAGGTGCCACATAACACTTTGCCTTATATTCCATCGTCCATAACTTACATTATATAGTTACATTGCTGCATTTAGCTGCAAGAGAGTCTGAAAATACAGTCATTATCCTGGAAGTCACATGCCCAGATAAAATTGGGGAAAAACAGATACTAAGAAATGACTAGCAATGTTTGCCATACTTGATATGTTGGGGACATTAAATTGTGTCCTCTCTCTACCTTGAGGTTTATCTAGTAGTTTTTAAAGAACAGAATTACAGAACCCTTTTCCCATAAACTTTTTCCAAATTTTATTATAAATATTTTCCTTGACAATAAAAGATTCATCATGATAAATAAATATACATGGTATATACACAGACTTTAAAAATAATACATACATTTATGAGAAAGAGATCTATTTCTTTTATTAGTGTTTTACTGTTTAATAAAACATTGGAAAGAACTTCTGTGGTCTCTATTTGAGGTTGCCCTGGCTAGAGTGAGTGCCGTGGCGTCAGCCTAGCTCACAGCAACCTCAAACTCCTGGGCTCAAGCAATCCTACTGCCTCAGC
>NW_012142593.1:0-1318 GCF_000956105.1 Propithecus coquereli
TTGCATATCAGCATACGGAAAGAAGGATAGCACAATTCAAAAGCCAATCAAAGAACAAAAAGACTAGATTGGCAAATATTTTTATTATGACATTAAGATGGGATAAATGAAATTGTCAAGATGCATGCAAGCTTCCACCTCAGAGCATTTCCCCTTCGTGAAACAACCATCAGATCACCTTCCTCCCAGGGTCTTGTCCCGAACCACCTCTGAACTACCTTGATGCTCCAGATTCTGTATTTCTGGTCCTTCAATTGTACCTTGCCCTTCCATCTGATTTCTCCAGTTTGCTCAAATCTTTATGGTCCTGAACTTTTGACTCTGATCCGAAAGCTGTCCTCCTCACCAGATAATATTTCCATAATTATACTTTTGAAATCTGCCAGTTTGGATGTACTCCCTAAGGTTCTGGCAGAAGTGGGGCTAAAAATCCCTTTGCATTATTCGGTTGTAATTATTTATTGCAAAGAATATAAATTTCTCATTTTCTGAGTCATATCACAAGGAAGTTGCTGAATTGAAGCTGTTTAAACTTCAAGTCTCAGTTTCCTAATCTTTCCTTACAGAAGATAATCAGCCAATGTTCCCCATGTTCCCTTGCCTCTTTGTTAAGGAACCTACGACTGACCCAGAGCTCGTGACATTTCTCCCTCTCCAAGTCCATTATGTGGTGCAGGGCTATGCTGAAGAATATGAATGCAAAGTTCTAAGTTTTTTGTTCTTTGCTTTTTTAAACTCTACATTGATTCTTGCTAAACCTGGTGAGGAAAACAACAGCATTATTATAATAATATGTGTGAAGAATCTAGCAAAAATTGGTGTCCATCTGGCAATAAATCATTCCTATGACCCTAAAAACAAAAGGTAGCTTACATGACAAGAGAAAGAATAACACTGGTGGTCTTGCCTTAGGTGTCACAGTCCCCAAAAAACAAATTTCCTAAATCTGTTAGTAAATTTTGCCTGCATATGAAAATATGTGCACCCAACAATTTTCTGGAATAATTACATTACCTGAGGGCACACATATATGGTCTGTCTTTCTTTAAAAATGTCAATACAAAATTTAAGACACAGGATTAATAACTTTTTATCCCAGGTAATCCTAATTTTTCCATTTTTTTAAACCAGGAAATTCCTTTCCTTACCATGTCAAAAGGACATTTATAAGAGCACAGAGACTAAAGATGTTCAATAGATTTATTTTTAATTCCTTTAGAACAAATTTTTCATATGTAGGGTTGTCAGGATTTCTGAACTTACAAATATTCATATTTATGCTACCTTTTAAAAGAAAATGCAGGCACATATGTTTATC
>NW_012142594.1:0-1374 GCF_000956105.1 Propithecus coquereli
TGATAAAAGCATTTGTTGAAATAGCTCATTTCCTCCATACAGGAGGATAAAAATATATATATTATTTCAATGAAAAAAACATGTTAGAATATTTCTCAATATTCAGAGACCGTTTGTGAACGTAACTGTTACCTTGAGGATTATAAATGTCATATTGTAACCACACACACACTCATACCTACCGCCCAGTGGTACACACACGTGTATCAAACTTGACAGCCAGTAAATTACTTAAACCTTCCTGAACTCAGAAAATGCCGGGCTCCCAGGAGCTCCAGCTAGAGGCTTCAGCAATTGCCCAACTTGGGCTCCCATTACGATCAGAACCTACATGTCTGGAGTCTTGTAGTAAAAGGCAGGCAATTTTCATGTTATTGCCTCTTCTCCTGCCAATGCCAAATGTACCCTTTTATCTAGGCTGAGACATCACCTCAAAGCAGCCTATTTGGCTTGCATGTTGCTTCCTTCCTTTCCTCCTTGAATCTGAGGGCAACAAAGACTTTACAGTCATATTAGCCATTGTGTTTTCTGAACAAACTTGAAACATGGTCTTATGTAATTTTTTTACTTCCAGATACCTCCCTTGTAAACCTCCCTCTTTGATAACAATCTCATCCTTGACCCCACTGGACCCCTGGCTCCTGTCTCCCATGTGCCCCATTCTCTTTACATTTCCATCTTCCCCACCAGTCTATGAGCCTTTGAAGAGACCGTTTCCTTTACATGCCTGTACTCCCAATATCTAATGAAGAGTGTGGTGTTCATGAGGTGCTGAACAAATGTCAGTTAAATGCATGCTTGCATGAACTTAAATCTTCAAGAATTTTCCTTCCTATATGTTGTGCCGTTCATCCATAAATTCCTTATATTAACATTGCTTTTAAATAAAGATATATTTCATGAAAGATTCAGGTGTTTATCTTCAACAATGATATTGCCTACTCTTTAATCCAGCCATTCAATTGTCATTAGCAAAACAACCATAGTCCCTGTAAAACACACGTAATTGTGCCAGGTCAGGTGACAGATATTACACAAAGAATAAAAATACAAACACACATACATACATTCATAAAATATGATAAGAGCTCAGAAAAAAAATGGTTGGGTGCTGTGGAAGAATCTGTATGAAGAAAAACTGATTGAGATTGAGGAGTGTGAAAGTCAAGGTGCTGACTGGAAACAAAATTCACTTTGGATGATTCAAATGAAAATTTGATGATGAAGGAGCTACTTCCAGTGGTGGGAGCAAAGTTAAGGGAACACAGGAGAGAAGCCGACTTACCCAGAGACTAGCTTCAGCTGCAGGGACGAGGGAATAGTATGTGGCACCAGGGGTTCATGAGAGCTGGAGTTCTGGTGCTTGTGGGAGGA
>NW_012142595.1:0-1955 GCF_000956105.1 Propithecus coquereli
CTGTGGAGGGAAGGTCTGAGGTAGGACAGTATCTGAAGAAGGATAAGATATATATGTTATGAATATTTTCTCCTAGCCTGAAGCTTCTTGGTTTATTTTTGTAATTATGTGTGTGATGAACAGAAGGTTTTAATTTTATGGGGTCTAATTTAATTTTTTCTTTTATGGTTAGTGCTTTCCATGACCTCTCAGTAAAATCTTTGCCTACCTCCAAGGTCATGAAGATATTCTCCTCTGCATTCTTCTAGATGCTTTATAGATTTAGCTCTATGTTTAGTTCTATGATCCATCTTGAATTAACTTACATATATAGTGTGAGGTAGGGACTGACATTCATATTTCCTATGAATACCCAGGGATCCTAGTATCATTTTTGAAAATTCTTTCCTCCTGGAATTTCTTTGGTCCCTTGTCAAAAATTATTTGACGGCATAAGTGTGGTTTTGTTTCTAGCCTCTATATTCTGTTCCATTAATCTATTTGCTTTTACTTGTCAATACCCTATTGTCTTAATTACTGTAGTGTTATAGTGAGTCTTAAAATCATGTTCCGTAAGTCCTTTAACTTGGTTATGACTATTCAGTTTTTGAGTAACCAGTTAGTTCAATTGACTCTCCATAATTATGGAGACATTTGGCATTATTTCATTGTTTCATTCATTCATTTTTTCATTTATTCAATAAATATTCATTGACTGCCAGCCTTGTGCCAGACACTACGGCTGGTACCAGGAAACAGCAATAAGTTAAGTAAGCATAATTCCTGTCTTAAGCAACTGCCACAGTGAAGGAGACATTTTCAGAAACAAGTAACTAGTACACAATACA
Organism: Propithecus coquereli; assembly: GCF_000956105.1. Classification (NCBI taxonomy): domain Eukaryota; kingdom Metazoa; phylum Chordata; class Mammalia; order Primates; family Indriidae; genus Propithecus; species Propithecus coquereli. Next base: position 828 of record NW_012142595.1, read on the forward strand.
CTAAAAGTAATCACTCAGTCAATAAATATTTATTGAGCACATACTATCAGCTTGGCAACGTGGAAGACAGAACTCATGTCAAATTTCAGCTTTGCCAATGCAAGTGTGAGCTTCACTTCCCAGCCTGACGTCGCCCACATAATATCTTTTCCAAGCTACACACTTACTGCTAATTAGTTAGATCCTTCTCTTTTGAACATTTTCCATCACAAAAGCACAATAATATGAATAGTAATACCTTATATTAGCATAGTGCTTTCAACATTTCAAAGTGGTTTTACATCCTGTATCTTGTTTTTCTCTTCACATTTCTCCTGTGAGTTAGGAAAAGCAAATATTATTATTTTTATTTGACAGAGAAAAGCAGATCACAGAAATGTGGTGATTTGCTTACCATCACACAGCTAGGGCTAGAAGCCTTACCCTTTCCCACCGCCCCACCCCCAAGCTTCCTTCCTGCTTCTTTTCCCATTAATCTGTCTTCAGCATCTTATCAGTACACACCATACTGGGAAGGCTTCCAATTTCAGGTACCACTTTTGGGCTCCAAGTTAAGCTGCCACAATGGTACCGTGTGTTGAAAGACTACAGTAGATTGTCAGTGTTATCTTCGAGTGCTGACGGAGATTTATGAATGGAGATGGAGCAAAGAATCATGATCATTTTTACTATTATAACTGCCTGCGGAAGATTCATAAAATTTCTGACACTTTCTTCATCCTTTTTACCAGGCATCAGCTGTCGGGGGAAGGTCGCCTCTTCCCACCCAGCTTTGGAATGAAGTGATAAATGTGTCAGAAAGCTCATGCCGGGTGCAGTCTTCTGCCTTGTAAACAGTTTTCATTGATACATACATTAAACTTTGCTTTCTTTTTTAAGCCACCGTTAAGATGTTTGAAAAACAGCCCTGTCACTGATAAATGTCGCCCCTATGACAGAACTTTTAAGGAGATGGGCTTGTTTTAAAGAAAAGAAATAAAGATGTATAAGTGGCTGGCTACCTTGAGTCTTGTTTGACAACAGTCTGGCTGGGGTGTCAGGGTTGTTGCTTCTGTCAGAGCAAATCTACACCCGAATTCTGAATTTTATGAGCTCATTCCCTTCTTCCAGCCCCTCTCTTTTAATCTC
>NW_012142596.1:0-1021 GCF_000956105.1 Propithecus coquereli
AAATAACACTTTGACAACTCTAACTCTATTTGCTTCTCTTACATAAGCAGAGAATCACTTAAAGTGACACCATCTCATACTGACCCTCTTCCATATACTTGATGAGTAATTGTGCACACACATGGAAAAAGAACATGCATTTTGATATCTTTAGGTAAAAGTGTTTTCAAATAAATAAACAAGTTAAAAGAAATGCTAATCCAGTTTAAAATGCCATTTAAAATTGCTTCCTTTCATTAGCAATCCTTACTGCATCCCTCTACGTGCAACTATTGGCACCCAAAAGACCAATAAGAAGAGTATAACATGATGACAACAATTCCTTCTTCAAGCAGTTAATTTAATCATAATAACCTGGGCTTCTTCCTTCTTTCTGACCAGTCCTGGGGCATGAGTCAATTCTTGACCATCATCACTTTAGTCATTCTTTGGCAGCTTTCTTTGTCTTCCTTCATGGTTTCTGCTATCACTACAGTTTCGCTAGCACCAAATCCACAGTCTTCTTTGATTATTAACCTAATCTGTAGCTTGATATCTTCAACTGCTTTCAGTAGTTGACTGACTTGTCACTTCAAACTTAACGTTGTGCAGAATGCAAGATGTACACTCAATAAAGTGTATTTGGTAATATTAATCACATTGTTCTCTTTGTGCTTTTGTTCTCTTTCACTAATATTAAAGGGCTGTTTTCCTCACCTGCCCCACACCAATCAGAAACGAAAGTTCAGAAAAACCATAAACCTAAGCTGAGTATTGGAGACATGCTTGTAAAACTGATTTTCCCCCTGTAAAAACTAGCTAAGGCCAGGCCTAGGGTAGGAGGACAGGAGATGAGAGTGGTGATTCCAAAGTTTAGAGTGAAGATTCCCCAGAAAGACAGATCTAGGAAGGTGGGGTCCTTGGCATGCTAGGAAAAGAGCATCCTATTTCAAGGGTGAAGAAGGATATGGGAGAGAATTAAAAGACTGACTCATCACCTAGGAAAAATAAATATTCAGTGTGTGTGTGTGTGTGTGTGTGT
>NW_012142597.1:0-1702 GCF_000956105.1 Propithecus coquereli
GAAGAATGATAATGGGATTTTGATAGGGATTGCATTAATTCTGTAGATCACTTTAGGTAGTATGGACATTTTAACGATATTGATTTTACCAATCCTTGAGCAAGGTAGGTTTTTCTATCTGTTCACATCTTCTACAATTTCTTTTTTTAGTGTTTCGTAGTTCTCCCTGTATAAGTCTCTCACATCTTTTGTAAAATATATTCCTAGATATTTAATTTTCTTTGAGGCTATTGTAAAAGGAATTGCCTTTTTGATTTGATCATCGGCTTGACTGTTGTCAGCATATATGAATGCCTCAGATTTGTGTGTATTGATTTTGTAGCCTGAGACTTTGCTGAATTCGTTTATCAATTCTAGGAGTCTCTTAGATGAGCCCTTGGGGTTTTGTAGATATAATATCATATCATCAGTAAAGAGTGAGACTTTGATCTCATCTGTCCCCATTTGGACACCCTAATGCCCTTCTCTTGCCTAATTGCTGTGGCGAGGATTTCAAGCACTATGTTGAATAGAAGTGGAGATAGAGGGCAGCCTTGTCTGGTTCCGTTTCTAAGTGGGAATGGTTTCAATTTTTCCCCATTCAATATGATATTGGCAGTGGGTTTGTCATAAATGGACTTAATAATTTTAAGAAATGAGCCGTCTATGCTTACTTTGATGAGAGTTTTTATCATAAATGTGTGTTGGACTTTGTCAAATGCTTTTTCTGCATCTATTGAAAGAATCATATGGTCTTTGTTCTTGCTTTTATTTATGTGGCAAATTGCATTTATAGATTTGTGTATGTTAAACCAGCCTTGCATCCCTGGAATAAAGCCCACCTGATCATGGTGAATTATTTTTTTGATGTTTTGCCAAATTCTATTTGCTAAAATTTTGTTGAGGATTTTTGCATCTATATTAATGAGGGATATTGGTCTGTAGTTCTCTTTTTTTGTTGTGTCCTTTCCTGGCTTTGGTATCAAGGTGATATTAGCTTCGTAGAATGAGTTAGAGAGGATACCATCTTTCTCAATATTGTGGAATAATTTTTGTAGTATAGGTGTGAGTTCTTCTTTGAATGTTTGGTAAAACTCTGATGTGTAGACATCTGGTCCAGGACTTTTATGTTTTGGGAGGTTTTTGATTGCTGCTCCAATTTCTGAACTTGAAATTGGTCTATTCAGATATTCTTTTACCTCTTGGGCGAACTTAGGGAGGTTGTATGTTTCCAAGAATTTGTCCATTTCTTCCTCGTTATATGGTTTTTGGGCATATAGGTTTTTGTGATAATCAAAAATAATGTTTTCTATTTCCGTGGCATCTGTTGTTACCTCTCCTTTTTCATTTCTGATTGAGTTTATTAGAGACCTTTCCCTTTGGATTCTAGTCAATCTAGCAAGAGGGATGTCAATTTTGTTTATATTTTCAAAAAACCAGCTTTTGGTTTTGTTGATCTTCCATATAATTCTCTTGTTCTCAATTTCATTTAGTTCTGCTATAATCTTAGTTATTACTTTTCTTCTACTAGGATTGGAATTGGTTTGCACTTCCTTTTCCAAGTCCTTGATTCTATTTGTTAGGTTGTTGATTTCTAACTTTCCGTTTTTAGGATATGAGCATTTATTGCTATTAGTTTTCCTCTCAGGAATGTTTTTGCTGTATCCCATAGGTTTTGATACCTTGTTTCTCCATTATCATTTAGTTCAAAGAAGATCTTGAT
>NW_012142598.1:0-1415 GCF_000956105.1 Propithecus coquereli
TGGGAATTAAATTAATGAATGAATTAAATTTTAACATTATATTTTCTAGGTTAAATTTTAACTAAGTTGATCACTGTCCTCAAGACAATCAGTGCATTAGAAAGTATTTTCTTTCTTTTTTTCTTTTATTTCAGCATATTATGGGGGTACAGATTGTTTGTTTGAACTAAGATACAATATATTCTGTGTCTGTTTTTGTTCTTGAAAAGCATGAATTGAAACCTTAGCTCTGATCCGTTCTTCAGGTTCCTCATTTTGTTCAGATATTTAGTTTACAGGAATCTGAAGTTCCTGTAGATACTCTTGCTTGTTGATTTGCATTGCTATAAGTATGTCTTTTAGGCTTATCTCCATTTATTTTATAATTGGGGCTCTATTTCCTTCATTTTACATACACCTTCTTTAACCAAGGTGGTTATTGGATATTGTAGGTTCCTCCTGTGGCTCTGTGTATAACCTTAGAGTCAAAAAGAACTATATATAATAATTTATTCACCTCCCTTTTCTTTGCATCTTCCTTGGGAGATACCTTTCTTTTCTACTAGACTGTTGCTGCTGTTGTTTTTCATAGAACTCAGGGACAATGTTATTCATACATTTCTGTTCATGAGACATTACCAATGTGGTTCCTTAAAAAGGGTCTCCTTGATCATTGTCCGCATATCCTTCAGCTAGCTAGCTATCATCTTTACTATTTTATCCTCATTCCTCACCATTTTCTTTTGCTTCATAGGTTGCCACTTTAATAGATCTTTTAATAGGCAGGTATCTTTAAGTAAATGTAGTGTTAACTTTGTAAATTTTTTATGTGCTATAAGTCTTTTTCTGCCTATTATTTTTTAATGCACTGCTATGATTTTTTCTGTGATCTGTTAAATACTTATATTTCATCTACACATCCATTCCATTCCTTCTAGCTTTTAGCTATGTTCCTTAGTTTGTATCCATCACATTTGACTTAATTAGACTTTATTTTTTTCCTTTTATACACTTATAGTTAGTTCTAACAGATTCATTGACAAATCTGTTAACTTATGACTATTCTGTTTTCTTCTGTCTTTTTTTTATACTCCTGGCCCCTAGTATTCTGAGTAAAAAGAATGAGTCTAGTTTATCATATGCCTTCTGCTGGAAACTAGTTACTTTGGCTACATGGTTGTTGGGACAAGCTCCCTTTCATCTCTGCTGTAGCACTCTGATAGAGTTGTAGACTATAGCTTTAATAGTAACCCTCATTTTCTTTCTTTATTTTCCCCAGTGTTAGGTAATTCCTTATTTCCCTATGCAGTCAAATGACTGTATCCTCCAGAAATTCAGTAGGCAGTGGTGATTCTGGGAACTTCCAACAGATCTATGTGAATAGAATGCCTATTAATACTTTAAAACTACAAATGAGAGGAGAGCAATTTGATCTT
>NW_012142599.1:0-1226 GCF_000956105.1 Propithecus coquereli
AAGCCAAAGCCTGAAGGATAAGACGGAGCCAGCCATGCGAGGAGTTGGGGGAGAAGTATTCCAAGGAGCGGGAACGGTGTGTGCAAAGGTCCTAAGTGAGAGAGTTTAGGGTGCTCGAAGAACTGAGAGCTGGTTTAACAGCATTATGAGCAAAGGGAAGGATATCATCAGGTGATGGATGGGAGTGGATGGGTGCAAGATCATGCAGGGCTTTGTAAATCCTAAGCACTTTGGTTTTTCTCTCCTTGCAGAGGAGCAGGATCACTCTGCTGCCATGTGGCAAATGGGCTGGTGGGGGCAGATAAACCCAGGCACACCTGTTAGGGGGCTACTGCAGTAGTTCTAGTTAGAAATTGTGGGGCTGGGGCTATGGAACTGGAGAAGAGTGGGTCATTTCCAGAAATTTAGAGACAGAATTTTTAATTTTTTATTTTTTTGAGACAGGGTATTGCTCTATTGTCCGGGCTGGAGTGCAGTGGTGCCATCATAGCTCACTGCAACCTTGAACTCCTGGACTCAAGTGATCCTGCCTCAGCCTCCTGAGTAGCTGGGACTACAGGCATGTGTCACTATGCCCGACTAATTTTTTAAAAATTTTATTACAGAGACAAGGTCTTGCTGTTGTCCAGGCTGGTCCAGAACTGGGCTCAAGCAATCCTCTTGCCTCAGTTTCCCAAAGTGCTGGGATTACAGGTGTGAGCCACCGTGCCTAGCCTAGAGACAGAATTGACAAAACCTGCTGTTGGATAAATGTGAGAGAATAGAGGGTTCGCTGATGTCTGCTTTGAACAAATGGGTGCAAGGGGAGATGGAGAGGAACAGGCTCAGGTGGAGGTGCTGGGAGGGGAGTGGGAACAGACATGCTATTCTGGACATACAAAGGTTGAGGTGCCTGTGAGATGCACAAGAGAAGATACCATATAGGCAGACTAGAGCTCAAAGGAGAAATTTCAGCAGGAACTATAAATCTGGGTGTTGTCTGCGTTTAAATAAGATTGAAATGTGACCAGTGTAAGCTAGAAGGAATCCCCTGACGAATCAAAATTCCAACATTAAGGATGAAGACCACAAACTATTAATAAGCATAAAAGCTTTATATCTGTAGTGATACCAGGAACAATATTATTAAATTTTTAAAAACCCAGATCCCTCAGAGCCAAGGAAAAAAGTCTTCAAAAAAAGCAACTTTGGGCCGGGCGCGGTGGCTCATGCCTGTAATCCTAGCT
>NW_012142600.1:0-1232 GCF_000956105.1 Propithecus coquereli
TAGGTATAACAATATTCTTCTGACATGTAACTTCGATCTTCCCAATCTCAGTGGAAATGAGTTTTTTTAACTTAATCTTTTTAAAAATTGTGGTCGAAAGATAGATACCGTAATATTTATCATTTGAACCATTTTTAAGTGCACAATTCAGGAGCATCAAGGGCATTCCTGTTGTGCAACCATCACCACCGTCCACCTCCAAGTGAACTTGATGCCCAAAGTGAACGTGATGTTTAAAGCTCCCAGCCTTCTGTTCAGTTCACTGGATGCTGTTCGACCCAGCATGTCATGGTGGAAAGGGGGCAGTTTGGTGGGTTTTTTTATTTTAAACCACCAGCAGCTGTGCTCCCTTGGGGCAGTGATCTAACCTCTCTGAGCCTCAGTTTCTGTCTATTAAATGCGAACAATGCTCCTAGCTGAACGTTTGATGATCTAAACTTAGTGAGATCACACAGGGGGGTCTCCAGGGCTAGCTCGTCTCCACTACCTTCCGGTGAGGCTTAAAATGTCAGTGCACAGCCCACCTTCCATTCCTTCTCATTGGTCCGCATTTTCACAATACTTGGTTTCATCGTTTGTACCTACAGAGCACAATACATGTAGTGCCATCAAGAATTACAGTTTCCATAAGTACTCTGCGATTGCCCGCGGTTAGTCAGTAACTCATTAGCCACTGACGGGTTGACATGAGGAGCAAGGAGACTTAGTATCTGTTGCTGCTCTCCATACAGTTTACGAAACCGTAATCCATAAAAGCTGTTTGAAATTTCCATTAGGAGATTTGCACAAGTGGTTAAAATTAGTCATGCATTCTTGGTCTAAACTGCAGGAAGGGTATCTTTACTGTGAAAATGATTATGACATGTTAAAACTGTGTAATAGTAAGCAGACAGTTTTCCGAGCTGCTGGGTGAGTTCTGGAAATGCTCTATTTATTTCCTCCCTATTGACTTCTTTCTTTCAGGCAAGACTGCCAGTGCGTTGACTTGGAAAACAACTGAGGCTGAGCAATTTCAAAGCATGAACATCACGTGGCTCTGTTTGTGGGCCACACAAACTCTTTTATTTTATTTTTTTAATTGTTTCTTCTTCCTCTAAAACACAAAATGCATTTAAAAAAATTTCTCTTTTTATAGAGGAAGCCTTAAAAAACAGCAGCATCCTTGGTTCTCCTAACCTGTCCACCATTTAACATTTCTAGAAGTACAACATTCCCTCTAAGGTTAGGGCAAA
>NW_012142601.1:0-256 GCF_000956105.1 Propithecus coquereli
TGGCCTCTATCAAAAAAATCCCAGAACAACAAATGCTGGCGAGGATGTGGAGAGACAGAAACATTCTTACACTGCTGGTGGGACTGCAAATCATACCACCTATCTTAACAAAGGTACAATTCAGAATGTGGTATGAAAGCAGAGTTAAAGACAACCTTAAAACTAAATTGATAATGTAATATCTCCAGTGTCTTTGTTCCATTTTAAGTTTTCACTGCAAGTTGAGCAAGGACAAGGAATGGTGGTAGACTTTAAT
>NW_012142601.1:2221-2762 GCF_000956105.1 Propithecus coquereli
TGGCTTTAGTCTTAATCATCTTTAGAGACACAGGAAAAGTGAAAAATGTAAAAGGGAAAGTAATGAGTTTATGATTAGATACATTGGATTTGAAATATACAGAGTACCTGCAGAGAGAGATTTCCAGCAGTTCAAAATGTGGTACTGGATCTTGACAGAGAGAGAGAGAGAGAGAGACAATCAGAACTGAAGTCATGAGGTTGTCTAAAAACAGATTCAGAGAAAATAGGATAAAGAAAATAGGAGCATCCCAAGTATGGTGCATTGGGAAAAAGATGGTTTGCCATTCAGAAAAGTGGAAGGGTTAGCTAGCAAACTATTGATAGACAATACAGAATAAAAACAATTATAATCATTTGGACCTCAGTGTCTTTAGAGGAGACAATGCAAATACTTTTAAAAATTGATACTGAGAGGATGTAGAGGATAAGTTCCAAGAAATAGTGATTGAATGTAATGAAAAGGGGCACATTGGTGAAAACAAAATAAAATATATATCTACCCTAACATATGCATATGGTCGACTGGGCTCACTCATTTA
>NW_012142601.1:2812-3338 GCF_000956105.1 Propithecus coquereli
AATACTTTTGAATTTTATGTATTTTTATCATTTTCTAACATTTTTGGCATTAGGTAGATTCAATGAAGCCCAGAGATATCTCAATATGGTTGTCCCCCTTAGTTGTATCCAACATGTACAGATTTTAAAATATAGATTGCGTATTTACATTTTTTCAGGGAACAAATCCATAGATGCTATTCAATTTCAAAATATAAAGTACTACTGAAGAATGAAATTTGAACAAAAACGTATTTTTTTAACTCATCCTCAGTCATTTTCATTTATTCAACAAGCACACACACGTTTATATGTGCTAGGAATATATACTAGATGCATGCTCTAGTGCTCCAGTGAGACCCTAGGATACAACAACAGAAAGGTGCAAACTATTCATGTCCCTTTAGTTATAGTCCAGTAACATCTGTAACTTTGAAAAAGTATCTAGTTTGGGAACAGTCTTATATGTATTTTCATCATCCTTTCTGATTTTCCTTCACTGAAATTCAAATCAAATAATATCCCAATAAATTCAAAATTTCTTAGC
>NW_012142601.1:3388-3858 GCF_000956105.1 Propithecus coquereli
AGTCAAGATATTATTTTTCCAAATATCAATCTGTAATAATCAAAACAAAATCTTTGGAGAAACTGATACAATCTTTAAAATAATATATTTACCTTCCATCACATTTTCTTTTTTTCACAGCTGATTTACTTGCATTGTTTTGCTTGACTATAAAGCCATTATAGCTGGTATAAAGAAAAGGGAGAAAATGCAGGGGGGTTTGAAGATCAAGTTTATCTATAAAAGCAACAATTTTAATTATCACAAGAAAATATTTAGTGCTAGCTCAATTAGCTGGAGAAAGATCATGATCTTAAGATAGGTTCTTCATTTTAACCTTTATAAACTTTGATTGAATTAACTGTTTGCTATCTAAATTAATTATCTAATTTCAGTGGCAAGGATAGATGAATGGATTTCGAACACCATTCTTTACCATGAAATTCTCTTGTCACTATTAATTCCACTATACCACCTATCTTTTTTTTTTT
>NW_012142601.1:8178-9176 GCF_000956105.1 Propithecus coquereli
ATTGAATGTAATGAAAAGGGGCACATTGGTGAAAACAAAATAAAATATATATCTACCCTAACATATGCATATGGTCGACTGGGCTCACTCATTTAGCTACGGGACTTTTCCTTCACACTAGTCTCAAAATGTATCATTTATTTTAGCTCATGCCTCAAATATTTTGCAGATTGGTTATGTTAATTTGGTATAGATGATCTGGGTAGTTCAAATTTTGTCAAAATCTAAAATTCAAAAAATCTACAATATCTAAGACTATATAATTTCAGCATTGAAAGGGAACTGGATTTACAATAGGAGCTAGGCAGAGAGAAGGAAAGAGAGAGGAGAGAGACAGAGATGGCGGGGAAGAAGGGATTGGGAGAGAGATGGAGGGGAGAGAAGAGGAGAGGGGAATGGGAAAGGATGGAGGGAGGGAAGGAGGGAGGAGAGGAAGGAAAGAAGGAAAGAAGGAAGGGAAGAAGGGAACATTTCTTTTACCCTGTTGCTCTTTCCTCTGCTATAGGGAAAGTTGAAAAACAAAGACAATCAAAAGTGCTTTGTTTTTTTCTCTTTAACACATCACCATATATAAAACAAATAAAAGGTATTTATTGTCTTTTGTATCTCCAGCATCTTAACTGTACCTTGTACTAAATAAGTGCTAACTAAATCTATATTGAGTGATGAATTTCTTAACTTTGAATTTTCAAGGGCCAAAGGCCAGAGTCCTAGAGATTTAAGGGTGATTTAAAGAATTTTCAAAATGTTTTTCGACCACATGCAATTTTACATCTTGTTTGCTGTCTTTAAGAATGCAATCTCTGCATAAATTGCTTCACCATCATTTTGGATTTATGTTTTATACATAAAATTTGTGCGTGTGCTTACATAATATAATACATCTATAGCACAACACATGGTAGAATTCCTCATATACAAAATCGTTTGCCAGCATATGCATGGAGTGTAAAGGAAAAAATAACCACAAACAGAAGCTAAAGGCTAATAAAGATATG
>NW_012142601.1:15055-15346 GCF_000956105.1 Propithecus coquereli
AAACACTTTGGTCCTCAATGTCTCTAATGTTTTAAAGTATAGCATATTAAGGAAATGTTAGTTTTAGTAACTCTTCATGTGTCTATACATTTATAGCCAACATTAAGAAAGTTTTTAATGTTTTGACAAAAAATTGTAAAGGTCACAGAATAATCATAATAGTTCCTTTCATTATTAAAATTGCTTTATAGGCCGGGCGCGGTGGCTCACGCCTGTAATCCTAGCATGCTGGGAGGTCGAGGCGGGCGGATTGTTTGAGCTCAGGAGTTCGAGACCAGCCTGAGCAAGAGC
>NW_012142601.1:15396-15840 GCF_000956105.1 Propithecus coquereli
AAAAAAACTACGAAGAGTTGTTTAAGGGAACTATCATTCCTCCTGATAGTAAAACCAAGAAATTACTTTCTGTGAATTCCAGGGGAAAAGTGCTGTATTATTTCAACAATAATTCTTTTTTTTGAGACACGGTCTTACTCTGTCCCCTGGGTTAGAGTGCAGTGGTGTTATCATAGCTCACTGTAACTTCAAATTCCTGGGCTCCACCAATTCTCCTGCCTCAGCCTCCCAAGCAGCTGGGACTACAGGTGCACACCACCAGGCCAGGATAATTTTTCCATTTTTTTGTAGAGACAGAGTCTCAGTAGTATTGAGTGCTCAGGCCAGTTTTGAACTCCTGGCTTCGGCCTCCCAAAGTGCCAAGATTACAGGCGTGAGCCACTGCGCCCAGCCAAAAATAATTCTTAAAGTAAACAAAGCAACTTGTTTCATGATTCCATTGCC
>NW_012142601.1:15890-16461 GCF_000956105.1 Propithecus coquereli
CATGAAAAGCTCACCAATGTATTCTATACATTTGTCACCTACAGATTACAAATTTGACCCTAAATTTTCTAGTAATTAATATAAAATCAGAAATATGGCAAGTAACATAATTTGGTAAGAAAAAAAAAAAAAAACTACGAAGAGTTGTTTAAGGGAACTATCATTCCTCCTGATAGTAAAACCAAGAAATTACTTTCTGTGAATTCCGGGGGAAAAGTGCTGTATTATTTCAACAATAATTCTTTTTTTTGAGACACGGTCTCACTCTGTCCCCTGGGTTAGAGTGCAGTGATGTCATCATAGCTCACTGTAACTTCAGATTCCTGGGCTCCACCAATTCTCCTGCCTCAGCCTCCCAAGCAGCTGGGACTACAGGTGCACACCACCTGGCCAGGATAATTTTTCCATTTTTTTGTAGAGACAGAGTCTCAGTAGTATTGAGTGCTCAGGCCAGTTTTGAACTCCTGGCTTCGGCTTCCCAAAGTGCCAAGATTACAGGCGTGAGCCACTGCGCCCAGCCAAAAATAATTCTTAAAGTAAACAAAGCAACTTGTTTCATGATTCCATTGCC
>NW_012142602.1:0-1098 GCF_000956105.1 Propithecus coquereli
CAACTTGCTGAAACTTCCACATGAGTTAAAATATATGGCGTGTGCCTCTAGTCACAGCTACTCGGGAGGCTGAGGCAGGAGGATCACTTGAGCCCAGGAGTTTGAGGTTGCTGTGAGCTAGGCTGACGCCACAGCGCTCTTCTCAGGGCAACAGAGTGAGACTCTGTCTCAAAAAAAAAAAAAGAAATCTCTCCTTATCCCCACTTCCCCTTACCCCTCCCAGTCTCTACTCTCCTCTGTTCTACTTTTTGCTATGAGATCAACTTGCTGAAACTTCCACATGAGTTAAAATATACGGCATTTAACTTTCTGTTCCTGGTTTATTTCACTTAATATGTGTTTCATCCATGTTGCTGCAAATGATAGGATTTCATTCTTTTTTACAGCTGAATAGTATTCCATTTTATATGTATATATGTATATATAAACACACACACCGCATTTTCTTTACCCATTTAACTGTTGTTAGACACCTAGTTTGAGTCCATATCTTGGCTATTGTGAACAGTGGGGGTGCAGATGTCTCTTCGATATATTGATTTCCTTACTTTTGGATAAATGGCCAGCAGTGGGATTGCTGGGTCATGTGGTAGATCTATGTCTAGTTGTTTGAGGAATCTCCATGCTGTTCTCCAACAGGGCTATATTAGTTTACCTTCCCATCAAAAGCGTATATGAGTTCCCTCTATCCTTGCCATCATTTATTATTTTTTGTCTTTTTGATAATAGTCATCCTAATTGGGATGAGATGGTATCTCATTGTGGTTTTGATTTACATTTCCTGATGAATAGTGATATTGAGCATTTTAAAATATATTTTTTGGCCATTTGTATGTCGTCCTTTGAGAAATATCTGTTTAGATCATTTGCCCATTTTTTAAAGGGATTTTTGGGTTTTTGCTGTTGAGATGTTTGAGTTTCTTGTATATTCTGGATTTTAATCCACTGTTGGACGAATAGCTTGCAAATATCTTCTACCATTCTGTAGGCTGCCTTTTCACTTTGTTGATTGTTTCATTTTGCTAGTATTTTGTTGAGGATTTTTACATCTATATTCACCAGGAATATTAGCCTCTAGTTTTCATTTTTTTGTTGTGT
>NW_012142603.1:0-1003 GCF_000956105.1 Propithecus coquereli
CAAAAAACCTTTTCTTAACCCCAGCGTTACTGACATTTCAAGCCGGATAAATCTGTGTTGTGAGAGGCACCATCTGCTGTTCAGTGGCATCCCCAGCTTCTACTCCCTAGATGGCAGAAAGCACTCAAGTTGTGACTACCAAAAATGCCTCCTACTTTGCCAACTACGCCCTAGGGCAAGAAAAAAAAATCTTTCCCAGGTGAGAACTACTTCCCTGTAGATTAAGAAAGTGTTCCTGAATCAGATAGTTCTTAGCCACCTTTCAAACTCTATCACCCTTGGATCCAAGTTAAGCTAGTACCTCTCTAGTTTATTAGTCTGTAAAATGTGAACTGTAGGGAAAACTGTAAAATAATTTTAAATCAACCAAAAGATTACATGGTATCTTCAATGAAAAACATGTCATGTCTACCATATACTTCCAGGGTATGTGATTTTTAGAGGACTTCACCTTTCATTGTCTTTGAGCTACTTTACAACTCTGTAACTTGTAGAAAACTGATAACAACATAACCAATTCTTGATGATAGAAACTGAATTGTATCTGATGGTATCCAATTGATTATTGGTTTTCCATCTATTTGACTAAATATGTACGGTAGTGTGAATTTTCCTTTGAATCTATTGTAACTCCTTAATTAATAAATAAAATAGAATATGAACAGAAAATATAATTTAGACCCCCATCTGTCAAGGACTCAACAGTTGGTTACATGACCCGTCACCACCTGCTCCTTCAGCAAGACTGTTTTAATGAAAAAAACACATTGGTTTAGTTACGGTTTTAGTTTTCGTTTTAGTTTTAGTTTTCCTATAGTTACAATTTGACTCCAGGATTGCTCAGTATTGCTCAGTGGTCTTTTAGGAGGCAAGATCATTAAAAAACAACCCAAGTGCCCGTCAATCCGTGAGTGGATTATCAAAATTTGGTATATGTTTACAATGGAATATTACTCAATCATAAGAAACGACAGCGATCTAGCACCTCTTATACTTTCCTGGA
>NW_012142604.1:0-2158 GCF_000956105.1 Propithecus coquereli
ATTTCTAGCAACATGGAATCATTGGAATTTTCCCTGATGATTTTGTTCAAGTAATTTCTTTTTTTTTTATTTCAGCACATTACAGGGGTACAAATATTTAGGTTACATATATTGCCTTTGCCTCACCCTAGTCAGAGCTTCAAGCATGTCTGTCCCCAGACGGTGCGCACCAAACCCATTAGGTGTGAACATACCCATCCCCTCCTCCCCCACAACCTGCCTGATACCCGATGAATGTTACTACTATATGTGCACATTAAGTGTTGATCAGTTAATATCCATTTGATGGTGAGTACATGTGGTGCTTGTTTTTCCATTCTTGTGATACTTCACTTAGTAGAATGGGCTCCAGCTCTATCCAGGATAATATAAGAGGTGCTAGATCACCATTGTTTTTTGTGGCTGAGTAGAACTCCATGGTATACATATACCACATTTTATTAATCCACTCATGTATTGATGGGCACTTGGGTTGTTTCTACATCTTTACAATTGTGAATTGGGCTGCTATAAACATTCTAGTGCAGATGTCTTTTTTATAGAATTTCTTTTTTTCCTTTGGGTAGATGCCCAGTAATGGGATTACTGGATCAAATAGTAGTTCTACTTGTAGTAGCTCTTTGAGGTATCTCCATATTACTTTCCACAGAAGTTGTACCCGTTTGCAGTCCCACCAGCAGTGTATGAGTGTTCCTCTCTCTCTTCATCCATGTCAATATTTATTATTTGGGGACTATTTGATAAAGGCCATTCTCACTGGAGTTAAGTGATACCTCATTGTGGTTTTGATTTGCATTTCCCTGATGATTAGAGATGTAGAGCATTTTTTCATATGTTTCTTGGCCATTAGTCTATCTCCTTTTGAAAAATTTCTGTTCATGTCCTTTTTGATAGGGCTGTTTGATTTTTTTCTTGCTAATTTTCCTGAATTCTATATCGATTCTAGTTATCAGCCCTTTATCGAATGTGTAGCATGCAAATATTTTCTTCCATTCTGTGGGTTGTCTGTTTGCTCTCGTGATACTTTCTTTCTTTTGTGGTGAGAATTTAAAAATGTCTGTACGTCTTAAATATAATAACTAAATTTTATTTTAGTATATGGTGCTGCATTAAACATTTTTATTAAGTCCAACCGAAATTTTACCTGTGATTGTACATCCTTCTCTAGTAACTAAACAACAGAGTGAGGAGGAATGAATAGAAGTTAATCAATGACGTTGACTAACAGCAAGGATAAATTGTATTATTTCTTCTTTACTACAAAAACTATTGTTTTATGAACATAAGGAGCTACACGGCCTGAAGCTGTGATCCACGTTTCTGATTTGAATTGAGACACTAAATTTTGATGTGATCCCAGAGAACTCATTTAATCTTTTCTGTGCATCCATCAATCCAGCAAGAGAGCATGAATATCTCACAAAGCAAGAATCTGTTATATTAGGGGGAAAAAATCCCTAAAGCCACTATGCCTGAGTTCACAAATTTTGTTTCATTAAACTTTTAATAAAACTAAAGCCTTTAATAGCTAACATTATAGCATTAAAATGGTAGTGTCAAAACTTAACAGATAAACAAAACAAAATAGGTATTCGTAAATGTATGCCCACATTCATGTTGAGTAAATAAGCCTAGAGAAAATGCCTTTCTTCTTCGTGGTCTAATTTTTTCCCCTGTGAATAATAAAATCTCTTATCCTCCCAAATCATCAGAAGGACTAAGTGCTATGGGCTGAGCTGCTGTCTCTGTAATATGCTTTGAAGGAGAGCAAATGTGCTTTGTCAATTAGCTAGTTATTGCCTCTTTCCTTTTAAAAAGATCAACTAGGGCCGATTAGAAAACTAGAGAAAAGAAACTAACAGCAAGAGAGGACATTATCACCAATGTTGTAGAGAACTGAATGGAAAGTATTAGAATGTATTATTGATGGCTCAGCTTGAAAAAATATGGTAATTACTCTGAAAATAGCAGAAAAAAATGGGCAGAATCGTCTACTGTGTCACCTCAAGTTCTGTGATCTTATCTAACTCTCTCAGGGTAATAAAGATGTGAATGGTACTTTCACATGAACTTGGAGGCATCCATAGCTATGGTGCTTAAATCACCAAGGCTTTCAGAAAACAGCATGCAAATTCTCTGTCTTAGCCACATAGCTTAT
>NW_012142605.1:0-1479 GCF_000956105.1 Propithecus coquereli
AGTAATTCTGAAGTTGAAAAGTACAATATCTGAAATGAAAAAAAAAAAAAAAAACAGATTTGAACAGGCAGAAGAAAGAATCAGTGAACGTGAAGGTAGATCCATTGGTATTATCTAGTCTGAGCAACAGAAAGAAAACAAAATGAATAAAAATGAACAGAGCCTGAGCATATGCATGATGGGAGTTCCAAAAAAGAAAAGAGAGGGGTGGGGGAGAGGAGAGAGAGAGGAGAGACAGAGAGAAAGAAAGAGAAATTGACAGAAATATTTAAAGAAATAATGGCTGAAAAATTCTCAAATTTGATTAGAAAACAAGCCACACACCCAAGAAGCTCAAACTCCAAGTATGAGAAACTCAGTGGGCATACAATGTATAAAGATATAATTTGTTTGACAATAACAGCACAAAGAGAAGGAGAGGGAACGGAACAAAGATTTTGTTTACTTTTGTTATTAAGAGAGTATTAATCTGAACTACGTTATCAGTTAAGATGTTAATCATAACCCCCAGGGCAACTACTAAGAAAATAACTTAAACACGGTAAAAGAAATAATAAGGGAATTAAAAAGGTACACTAGGAAATATATCTACTTAACACAAAAGAAGGCAGTATTGGAGGAACAGAAGAACAAAGAAGGCATACAGAAAACAAATAGCAAAATGGCAGACATAAATCCTCCATCAGTAATTACATTATATGCAAATGGCTTAAACATTCCAACTATAAGGCAGAACTGATAGATGGATTTAAAAAATGATCCAACTATATGCTGTCTACAAAAAACACACTTTACATTCAAAAACAAACAAGTAAACAGACGAAAAATCAAGATATGCCATGCAAATGGTAACCAAAAGAGAGTTGGAGTAGTTACACCAATATCAGACAAAAGAGATTTTGGATAAAAATTGTTACTAGAGACAAAGAAGGAATTTTATAATGATAAAAAGGTCTATCCATCAGGAAGATGTAACAATGATAAACATTTATGCACCCAAAAACAGAGCCCCAAAATGAAATGTGAAAAATCTGACAGAATGAAAGAGAGAAATAGACAAGTCAACAATAATATTAGAGAATTCAATACTCCACTTTTGATAATGGATAAACATCAGGAAAAAAATCAACAACAAAAGACTTACCATTATAAACCAATCAGACCTAACAAGACATCTGTAGAACACTCCACTCAACAAGAGAAGAATACACATTCTTTAAGTGCACATGGAACATTCTCCAGGATAAACCATAATGTTAGGCCATAAAAAAGTCTCAATAAATTTGAAAGAATTGAAATCATACAAAGTATGTTCTCCAGCCACAGTTCAATGAAATTAGAAATCAGTAACACAGGGGGAGGGAGGAAATAAAATAAATAAATAAATAAATAATTAAAAAAAGAAATCAGTAACACAATTAGACAGTTGTGCTGTTCATGGTCTCATTTCCTCTAATTTTTTTTTTTTTTTTTTTGAGA
>NW_012142606.1:0-1038 GCF_000956105.1 Propithecus coquereli
CAAAAATCCTCAACAAAATTTTAGCAAATAGAATTCAGCAGCACATCAAAAAAATAATTCAGCATGGCCAGGTGGGCTTTATTCCAAGGATGCAAGACTGGTTTAACATACGCAAATCTATAAATGTCATTCGCCACATAAATAAAAGCAAGAACAAAGACCATATGATTCTTTCGATAGATGCGGAAAAAGCATTTGAAAAAGTCCAACACACTTTTATGATAAAAACTCTTATCAAAATAGGCATAGACGGTTCATTTCTTAAAATTATCAAGTCCGTCTATGATAAACCCATTGCCAATATCATATTGAATGGGGAAAAATTGAAAGTATTTCCACTTAGAACTGGAACCAGACAAGGATGCCCCTTATCTGCACTTCTATTCAACATAGTGCTTGAAACCCTCGCCGTGGCAATTAGGCAAGAGAGGGGCATCAAGGGAGTCCAAATGGGGGCAGATGAGATCAAACTCTCGCTCTTTACTTGAGTTCTTTATGGATTCTAGTTATCGGCTTTTTATCAAATGTATAGCATGTAAATATTTTCTCCCATTTTGTAGATTGTCTATTTGCTCTGTTGATTGTTTCCTTGGCTGTGAAGAAGCTTTTTAATTTGATCAAGTCCCATTTATTTATTTTGGTTGTTGCTGTGATTGCCCTTGGGGTCTTCTTCATAAAGTCTTTGCCTAGGCTGATATCTAGAAGAGTTTTCCTGCATTTTCTTCTAGAATTCTATGGTTTCATGTCTCAGAGTTTAAGTCTGTGATCCATCTTGAACTGATTTCTGTGAGTGGTGAGAGATAAGGATCCTGTTTCAGTCTTCTACATGCAGACATCCAATTTTCCCAGCACCATTCATTGAATAAGGATTCTTTTCCCCAGTGTATATTGCTGTCTACTTTGTCAAAGATCAGATGGCAGTATGCGGATGGTTTTATATCTGGGTTCTCTATTCTGTTCTATTGTTCTATGTCTCTATTTTTGTGTCACTACCATGCTGTTGTGGTTACTGTAGCCTTGTAGTATAGTTCAAAGTCT
>NW_012142607.1:0-1779 GCF_000956105.1 Propithecus coquereli
TAAAAATCAAATAGCACTTGGTGATAATTAGTAAAATGCTTAAACCCAGTTTAACAATATCTGTAAGAAGAGATCGTAGGCCATCTGGAATCCACGAAAACAGACTAGAACGCTAGTCTCCTGCTGCCTGAAATATAGAACTATGTTCATCTAAAGGTGTGTTGCAACCAAGTGGTTTGCTATCTTATTTTTTCCACGCTAGTTTCAATTTGTGAGGATGTATTTATGTAAGTGCAGCAAGAGGAGTTAATATCATCCAAACTCTTCCTTGTTCAGCAAGCATATAATTTAGTGCTATTCTCCTATCTAAAACTATCCAGGCTAGCGAATCTAGTGAAGTTTGAAAATTAAGGAATTAGCAATTTCATTAGCTATTATGATTATGGTCTCGCTTAAAGGAATATTTCAGGTCCCATCTCGGCTGGCAGCTCCAGGTACTGTCTGGTTTTGGTGCTGGCTGCTTTACTCCAGAATGTGTATCCACAGCTTATACCTGCAGGTTGTGAAGAAGCATGAGTGGCTAATAGCACATCATAAGGCCCTTTCCATTTTTGCATCATTTGTTGTTTGGGACCCTGTTCTTTCCATATTTTTAGCAAAACCTTGTGTCCCAGATGGAAGGGGTGAACAGGTTCGTCCATTGGAAACACCAACCCAGACAGAGCAAACTGTTGGGTGGTGGTTAAAATCTGCCCCATCTGCTGTACATATTATTTTATCTTCAATTCATTAGTTACACAGGGGCCAGTGAGAGCCGTAAGGGGGGGCCTGGAAGGGTGTCCCATAGACTGTTTCTAGGGGTTCAACTTGAGCCCACTTCGGGGTGCCACCCTGAGCCTGAGCAGAACAACAGGCGATGCCCTATCCCATTTTAAGTCTGTTTCTTGGCAGAGTTCGGCTGGAGTCTTCTTTAGTGTGTGGTTCATTGTTTCTGTTCTGCCTGTAGACCATGGTCTCCACAATGAGTGTAACTTCCACTTTGTCCGTAGGGCCCTACTTTCCCCCTCTGAATGGACTATGGCAGTCCAAATCAGGGAGTGATCTCTTTTAACAAAGCCTTTGTGGCTTCGTGGCCTCCACCCATCCAGGAGACGTGTCTACAAACGCCAGCAGAAACTTACCGTTTCCAGCAGCCTTAGGCACCTGAATAAAGTCCACTGGCCAGTCTTCAAAAGGGCGCATTCCCTTCTATTACACTCCTTGTTTAAGCGAGTAACATTCAGTCTTAGGGCTATTTTAAGCTCAGGCTAGAATGCAGTGACATGATCATAGCTCGCTGCAGACTCAAAACTTCTGGGCTCAAGTGATCCTCCTGCCTCAGCCTCCCAAGTAGCTGAGACTACAGGCACCCGCCACCACGCCCGGCTTATTTTTCTTATTTTTTGTAGAGATGGGGTCTTACTATGTTGCCCAGGCTAGTCTCGAACTCCTGGCCTCAAGCAATCCTCCCACCTCAGCCTCCCAAAGTGCTGGGATTAACAGGTGTGAGCCACCTCACCTGGCCTGTTTGACATTTTTAAAGATGAAAGTTCAATCGTGTGTTTTCTGGCATTGTGATGATCGAGACGCAAACGTTAAAAATTATCCTAATGACATAAGGGCAGCATTGATCTGTCACACACCTCCTCTCCCCACTCTTTGTAAAAGGGACACTGTCTCACACATTCTGTGCCTCTGCTCCCCCAGCCCTACCCTGTGCCCAGTGCTGGCCCAGGGTCTGGGCTCAGAGCAGACACTCAATAATCTGGTTTGAAGGGGGCTCAGTCAAAACCCCAGTCT
>NW_012142608.1:0-1318 GCF_000956105.1 Propithecus coquereli
TGCGTGCCATGGGCTCATTGACAGAGGTGCATGTGCCTCTGTGCGTGTGTGTGCGTGTGTGTCTGTGCATGTGTGCGCATGCGTGTACATGTATGTGCGTGTGTGCATGTGTCTGTGCATGTGTGCACGTGTGTGTACATGTGTGTGCCTGTGTGTGTGTGTGTGTGCGTGTGTGTGTGAGAGAGACAGAGAGGCGGGGGGGAGACGGAGATGGATGGGGCTGAGAGAGACACCAAGAAGGGTACAGAAATGAGCCCGGGACAGAGTGACAGGCTGCCACCTCCCCATTTTTGTATTACCTACAAAAGGGTAGCCCTGGGTGAAGTAAAATTTGCCCCAAAACTCCAGTCTGTCTCTTAGGCCAAGTCTAGGACTGAGGCCCCTGGGGTGGGGGTGTCCGGAGATCGGGGTGCCCCGGGTGTGCCCTGGGAGTAGCAGGAGGTGGCAGCAGCATCCAGCTGGAGGAGGCCTCCCGGTGAGGGCCAACCTTGGCTGTCACCTCCTCTGACACTGTCAGGCCACCTGATCACCACCAGTTGCACGACTCCAGGACCCACATCTCACTTGCCTCCTTCCTGGTGCTGAAGCAAATCCCACGTCACTTTCTGATGGCTCATGCGTCCTCCTCTGGCGCCCATGTTTGGGTGGAGGGACAGTGCGCACCATCCCGCCCTTTCGCATCCCCAGGAGGGCAGGCCGCAGCACACTCTGCCCTCCCTCCCAGCCCAGAACTGCCGGCTCCTGAGGCCTCAACAGGGAGTCTGCAGCCTCGAATCCAGATCACACACGGTCAAGGTTCCTGGTTGCCTTTCTGCATTCTTAATCTTGACATTTCAATTCTGAGAAAGCAAATGGGCAAGGCAGTCGTTAAAAGGCTCTAGGCAAAAGTTCAACTAATATGCTGCAAAAAAACTAATTTCTCAGAGCTCAGGCAAGCTTTAAAGTAATTTCTTCTATAATTTTAAAGAGAAGGGTAGCTGTGCTTAACCATTTGCTCACTGTAATTAACCCAACAACTGGGGCTACACTCAGAGGGACACCTAATCCCCTGAGAACAGCCCAAAAAGGCAGGGTGAAATTGCTGGACTTGACCCCAAGGAAAATACATGGATGGGATGTACAGCCAGGTGCTGGACATAGTGGATGGTCAGTTCCCGCTTGTGAGAGCTCCCCGCCCCTCCCCCAAGGGCTGCCAGAATGATCTGTCTACAATGCAGACCTGAGCGTGTGACCATCCCAGTTATAATCCTTTCATTGCTTCCCACAGCTCTTGGGATCCCACCCAAAGCTGACCCAGGGTCCTTCCTGTTGCAGGCCC
>NW_012142609.1:0-2721 GCF_000956105.1 Propithecus coquereli
ACTTTATGAAAATCACTTTGAACAAGGTGTAAATGCACTAATTAAAAGACAGAGTATACTGCCATCATTCTTTACAGATTTAGAAAAAATAATTCTACACTTCATATGGAACCAAGGAAAACCTCATATAGCCAAAGCAATCTTAAGCAAAAAGAACAAATTGGGAGGCATCAGTATGCCAGACTTCAAACTTTACTACAAGGCTATAAGTAACCAAAACAGCATGGTACTGGCATAGGAATAGAGATACAGACCTTTGGAATAGCACAGAGATCCCAGATATAAAACCATCTTCATATTGTCATCTAATCTTCGACAAAGCAGACAAAAATATATGCTAGGGAAAAGAATCTCTATTCAATAAATGGTGCTGGCAAAACTGGATATCCACATGCAGAAGACAGAAACTAGATCCCCACTGCTGTGCCACAAAAATCAACTCACAATGGATAACAAACTTAAACCTAAGGCATGAAACCGTAAGAATTCTGGAAGAAAACATTGGGAAGACTCTTTTAGACATTGGCCTAGGCAAAGAATTTATGAAGAATACCCCCAAAGTAATCACAGCAGCAACAAAAATACACAAATGGGACCTGATCAAATTCAAAAGCTTCTGCACAGACAAGGAAACTATCATTAGAACTAATAGACAACCTACAGAATGGGAGAAAATATTTGCTTTCTACACATCCGATAAAGGGCTGATAACAAGAATCTATATAGAACTTAAGACAATCAACAAGAAAAAATCAAACAACTCCATCAATAAATGGGCAAAGGACATGAACAGAAACTTTTCAAAAGGAGACAGACTAATCGCCAGCAAACATACAAAAAAGTGCTCAACATCTCTAATCATTAGGAAAATGCAAATCAAAACTATGATGAGATATCACCTAACTCTAGTGAGAATGGCCCTTATCAAAAAGTCTCAAAACAACAAATGCTGGTGTGGATGCAAGGAGGTTGGAACACTTTTACATTGCTGATGGGACTGCAAATTAATACAACCCCTTTGGAAAGTAATTTAGAGATACTTCAAACGGCTAAAAATAGAAATACTATTTGATCCGGCAACCCCACTACTGGGCATCTATCCAAAGGAAAAAAAGACATTCTATAATAAAGACATCTGCACTCGAATGTTTATAGCAGCACAATTCACAGTTGCAAAGATGTGGAAACAACCCAAATGCCCATCAATACATAAGTGGATTAAAAAAATGTGGTATATGTATACCATGGAATACTACTCAACTACAAAAAACAATGGTGATCTAGCCCCTCTTATATTATCCTGGATAGAGATTGAGGCCATCCTTCAAAGTGAAGTATGACAAGGATGGTAAAACATGCACCACGTGTACTCACCATCAAATTGGTACTAACTGACCAACACTAAGTTGTTCACATGGTAGTAATACTCACTGGGTGCCTGTAGGGGGGGGGGTAAATTCACAACTAGTGGAAGCGGAATGCACTGTATCAGGAAGGGACATGCTTGTAGCCCTGGCTTGGGCGGGGCAAACAGCATTACATGTAACCAAAATGTTTGTACCCCCATAATATCCTGAATAAATAAAAAAAATTATATATAACACTTAATAAAATGGGAAAAAAAAGAGACCGTAAGAATGGGTCAAAAAAATGAGACTCAGGCAGGCACCATGGCTCACGCCTGTAATTCTAGCACTTTGGGAAGCTGAGGCAGGAGAATTGCTTGAGGCCAGCAGTTCAAAACCAGCGTGTGTAACATAGCGAGACCCGGTCTCTACAAAAACTACAAAAATTAGCTGGGCGTGCTGGTATGCGCTTATAGTCCCAGCTACTTGGGGAGCTGAGGCAGGAGGATCACTTGACCATAAGAATTTGAGATTGCAGTGAGCTATAATGACACCAATGCACTCTAGCCCAGGTGAGAGAGCAAGACCCTGTCTCAAAAAAAACCAAAAAAACCTCGATTATACATTGAGTTTTTACAAGAAACTCACTTTAAATATAAACATTCATATAGTTTAAAAGTATATGGATAGAGCAAAATATACCATGGTAACACTAGCCAAAAAGGAAGCAGTAGGTATATTAATTTGAGACAAAATAGACTTCAAAGTAAGAAAAGTTATCAGGGATAATGAAGGGCATTCTATAATGATAAAGAAGACAATTCTCTGAGAAGACATAATTCTTAAGGTGTATGCATCTAACAAGAAAGCATCAAAATATGTCAAGAAACAAATAGATTACATGGGGAAATAGATAAATCCACTCTCAAAATTGGAGACTACAGCACTCCTCATCGGAAATGGATAGATCTAGCAGGAAGAAAAACTGGTAAGAACATAGCTGAACTCAAAAATGCCATTAATTAACTGGTTATAATCAACATCTATAGACTACGTCATCAAAAAATAGCAGAATACACATTCCTCTCAAGCTCACATGGAACATTCACCGAAACAGAGCACATTCTGGTCCATAAAACACACCTTAACAAATTTAAAGAATAGAAATCGTATAATGATGCTCTGAGACTACAATGAAATTAAACTAGAAATCAATAACAGAAAGATAAATGGAAAATCCCAAAATATGTGCAAATTAAATAATATACTTCTAAATCATACATGGGTCAACGAAGAAATCTTAAAAAAGTTTAAAATATTTTTAAATAAATAAAAATGAAAACACATTTTATCAAAATTTGTGGGATGCAGCAAA
>NW_012142610.1:0-1317 GCF_000956105.1 Propithecus coquereli
CTGTCCAGGTACAGACGGGAGTGGCCAGTGTGGCCCGCCGGAGAGTGGGGGGAATAGCAGGGCGAGGTCCGGGGGCTGCGGGTGGGCGGGCAGGGACTTCTGGACCTCTGCAGGGACAGGGCTGCTGCTCGGACTGACCGGAAGCCACTGGACTCCAGTGATGTCCAGCCGTGTTCTCACTGATCTCCTGGCCGTGGGCTAAGCAGAGACCAAGGACCAGGGCGGGAGCAGGGACACTGGTACCGTCCTCCGCTCAGGGCTGTGGCTGCCCGGCCGAGGGGCGGTCGCTAGGGGTGGCAGGAAGAGCTCACACTGTGAGTGTGTTTGGAAGGCGGAGCCACGGGCGCTTTTTGGAGGAACAAACATGGTTCCCAGGCTGAGTTCAAAGGGACTTCACAAAGGAGGGAATGATCACGTGCTCGGGAAGGAGGGGGCGGAGGAGGGACAGTCGGATCTTGCCACAGGTCCCCAGGCCTTGACCACAGCAGGGGGGTTGGGGAGCAGGAGGGGCAGAGCCTGGTGAGGGTGCGTTGCGGGGTCGGGGAGAGGAACTGTGAGCCTGCGACGGGCAGGGAGCAGTGCCTGCGCTCCTCCGCTTCTCTTTTGGGAAGCCTGAGGCCTCCGGAATTTGTTGCACTTGTCCCCGGACAGCTGGCCAGGCCCACACTGCAGAAGCCGGGGCTGTAACCTCTGCGTGGGGATCTCGGGGGACTTGTGCTCTCTGCTAAGTTAGCGTCTACATATTGCCCAGTTTCTGTCTGTGCAAATTGTGCATTATTTTTATTGTATTTTAGCTGGTTTTTGCTGGCATAGAGACGTGTCATGGATTGTTGTAAGGCGGTTTTGCCTCAGGCAACCTTTCGTCCCTGTCACTAGGCCCCCAAGTTTTTCCAGAGCCCATTAGTGTTTCCAGGTGAAAGATTATGCTATATGCAAATAAGAAGAGCTCCTAACAGCTTCCGTTGGGAGCGTTAGGCCCAAAGGGACGGCTTCGCACCCGTTTAAAAATCCTTCGCTGCAAATTTTAGCCAACTTCTGCTTGAATGTTTTAATTTCTTCTCTGTGACGGCTCCTGGCCCTGAGGGTGCCGAGCAGGTGTCAGCACGAGTGAGTCACCGCCCGGCTGCGCCTAATCTGCGAGGGGGCCGCCGTCACCGCCAAAGGCACGGGAGCTGTCCCATGGCCTGCGGCGCTCTCTGTGACTGCAGCCGAGACAGCTCTCCGGAAGAAGAGCCAGGGGAAAACAAAACTGCAGACGATATTTACATGCTCTTACCGTGAGCACAGAACAAAACCCGTTTTTACATTCAGGAAAGG
>NW_012142611.1:0-1812 GCF_000956105.1 Propithecus coquereli
CTCAAGCGATCCTCCTGCCTCAGCCTCCTGAGTAGTTGGGACTACAGGCATGTGCCACCATGCCCAACTAACTTGATACATATATATATATTTTTTAGTTGTCCAGCTAATTTCTTTCTATTCTTTTTTTAGTAGAGACGGGTCTCGCTCTTGCTCAGGCTGGTCTCAAACTCCTTAGCTCAAACGATCCACCCGCCTCGGCCTCCCAGAGTGCTAGGATTACAGGTGTGAGCCACTGCCCGGCCTGAAATTCTGTTCTAATAAGCAGGCTATCTTGTTACCCCTTTAGCTTCAGGAATTTGTCGACATGGAGCAGAGGCATTATAAGTGTTCTGCTTTTCTCTTTGATTTTTTTTTCTTCTTTTGCCCACACTCCTACGTCTCAGACTTGTCCATGTGATTCACATTGCTCTCCCTTAGTAATTTGCTGATTGATTTGCACTGCTTCAGTCCCTTTTGGCATAGCTTTTCTTTCAGAACACTTGTTCAGCTACTGATCAACTACCGTTGGGTCTAATGATCACCCTTGATTTAATTAAAGGGGGGCAGGATGGTGGGGTCATGCTATAGATATTGGTACTTAAATACATGAAGGATTGCACTGGGCTTTCCTTAGCTCAGGGCTAACAATATGGTATTTATTTTAGCAGGGTACCTAGAGCATAACAGGCTCTGTTTTTCATGTGTGAATGGCAATTGACTGGATATAGAATTCCGGGGTTGCAATCTTATGTCATTAGATTAATGTAGATAGATGGTGCTTTTCACTAGAATATTTTTATGTACTGACCCCTTCTTTTTTTCATTACTCTTATCTTATATCCTTTGAGCTCTTTAAAGTTTCAGATTTGAGTCTTTGAAGAAAACTTTCTTTTATATTTGATTATTCTATTCCATTTGTTCCTGTGTCATCTTCAGGAACTCCAATTATCTATGTGTTAGAGTTCCGCTACTCTCTTTATGTCTGCCTCCTCCTCCCCTTTTAAAATTATATTGATCTCTTTATTTTTTTCTTAGGGAATTTCTTAAATTTTTCCTTTAAATCATCACTTCAGTTTTCATCAAAGTTGACTCTTCTATTACTGCTTCTGATGCATTTTTATAATTTCTCATGTTTAAGTTAATATTCTTATCTCACTGCACTTCCTTTTAATTTTGCCTTCCTCTCAACAGGCTTCCTTATTATTTTAGTCTTTTGTTTTGCCTTTCATCTTTTGTTTCTGTGACCCCTCCTCCTCGTTTAAATTTAGAAGCTGTGAAAACAAATATTATTCTTTATTTATTTATTTATTTTTTTTTGAGGCAGAGACTCACTCTGTTGCCCTAGTTAGAGTGCATGGCATCACCTTAGCTCACTGCAACCTCAAACTCCTGGGCTCAAGTGATCCTCACATCTCAGCCTCCCAAAGTGCTGAGATCACAGGTGTGAGCTACTGTGCCTAGCCTTAATTGGCTTCTATTTGCAATTATAGAATCAGGCGGCACTTCATTCTGTAAAATAGAGTGAGTATTCTGATGAGCTGAGCAGAGGAGGTTGGCTTTATAGACAGACAAGGGCTAAGGAAAGCAGAGACAGAGAACAAAAAAGAGAATGGTCGTTTCAAAGTTACTTTCCTTGTAAAGGTTAAAGCAGAGGGGACTTCCTTATCATACTGGCTAAAACTGGCCTCAATTTGGGGCTTTGGCTATTATCTCTCACTCTCTCCTTATTTCTTGAAAGGTTATATAAACAACTTAGTTTCAGCTTGGTGGTGTGGAACTTCAGCATGAGTAATTCCATTTTCGTTTGGTCTGTTGGGCCTAGCGCAGGAG
>NW_012142612.1:0-383 GCF_000956105.1 Propithecus coquereli
GCTCAAGTGATCCTCCTGCCTCAGCCTCCCAAGTAGCTGGGACTACAGATGTGTGCCACCAAGCCCAAATAATGTTTAGAGACAGGTCTCGCTCTGTCTCCCAGGCTGGAGTGCAGTGGTGCTATCATAGCTCATTGCAGTCTTGAACTCCTGGCCTCAAGTGATCCTCCCGCCTCAGCCTCTGAGTAGCTAGGACTATACTCGCATGCCACCACGCCCAGCTAGCATTTTAAATTTGATGGATATATACCTCAATTCACCACATTATCTGTTAAATGGGGATTATAGTAGTAGTATCTGCCTCCTAGTGTTGCTGTGAGGATTAAATGAATTCATATTTACAAATCACTTATAAAAGTGCCTGGCACATAATCATTATATTA
>NW_012142612.1:433-988 GCF_000956105.1 Propithecus coquereli
AATCAAATAGATCTTTTCTATTGGAATTCTCCAATGTATTTTTTCATTCTAGTCTCATCTCCTTTCTCCAAGTCACCAGAATTCTAATATAGAAACATTTGCCCAATTTTACAGTTCAGAATTCTCGTTGAACTAGTTTCTCACTTTCCTGGGCAAATATTACAGGTCAAATGTCACACAGAGGCTTCTCTGCCTGTGTAATTCAATCCTTTCCTTTTTTTCCCATCTCGAGTTTTCTTATGTTTTCTAAATTGTATTTCTTTAAGAAGCCTCTTTGTATAGCATTCTTAACTCTCACAAGGGGCTCCGTGCCTCATGTGTCTCTCACAGGAGTCATGAGGGTTGCATAAAATGTCACATGCCTTAGGCTCTTCATATGTCCTTGTCCTTGCAATCATTAGCAGACCTAAATGAAACTGACCTTCCTTTAGCTTCAAAGGAAGCCTTAAAATCTACTATGGGCCGGGCGCGGTAGCTCACGCCTGTAATCCTAGCTCTCTGGGAGGCCGAGGCGGGCGGATTGTTTGAGCTCAGGAGTTCGAAACCAGCCTGAGC
>NW_012142612.1:3848-4604 GCF_000956105.1 Propithecus coquereli
GAGAGCATGAAGGGAAAAGAAATAGAACACTGAGGCAAGACTGATGGCAGGAGATGAAAAGAGATAGAAAAGGAGCTCTGAGAGGGATATCCTTTGAAGGAAGCCATGAAAAGAGTTCAAGGGAATTGAAGTGAGGCCAAAGGAAAGGCTGTCTCAAAGGTGCAGTATGAAAAATATGTGGTTAACAAGCAGCTGACTGAGGTTAATTTTTTCTTTCTTTCTTTTTTTTTTAAGTCTCAGAGGAAGGAAATGGCATTGCATAATGGTTTTCTAAAACTTGGCAGGCTTTCAAATGTGGGTCCCTATCTGCCTTGCCAGTAAAGTCCAGAGAGCTAGGGAGCAGGGAAAAGGAGGGTCTAGGTCTTTCCAAGATGCTGCTTCTCAAGAAAATTGTAACGAAGTCAAGCTATATCTTCACTCACAATATGAGATAAAAAATTCAAATAAAATATCAATTTTTGCCTTTCATTATTTCACTTAGGCTGGTAAAGCAGGATTGATGTTTTTGCCAGGTAGACGAAATTATCAGCATCAGGTTTTTATCTGAAATATCTCCCTCATATACACTTGAATCTCAATAGAGTTCCACTACTTCGGGAGATGGAATAACAGGTTTTCCAAGTTTTTCCTGACATGGTTTCGGTTATTACAAACGACCTGGGATCCCTACTCCTCTTTAAAAGATGGGCAAGAAAAGAGAATCAGTATCAATATTTGAGAAAACTGTTTTTTAAAAATAATAGGCATCACTTTTGT
>NW_012142612.1:15472-16807 GCF_000956105.1 Propithecus coquereli
CATGAGCTAATGCACTGATATTCTTCCAATTTTATGGGCTTGGAGCCCAAGTTAAACCTATCACCCTTAATTTGCAATTCTTCATTGGTCCTGTGGTGTCTCCCTTCTTTGCATCTATTGTCTCTATCCGGCCTTCTTTCCTTTTACTTATGTTATATTTCAGTCATGCAAAAAAAAAAAAAGTACAGGGAATAGTATAATGAACACTTTTGTTTCCACTATCTGTTTGGGAGATAAACATTTCCAAATATAATCAACCTCCTGTGTATCCTTCCTCCATACCATTCCTCTCCCTTCCGTCCCAGAAGTTACCTGTACAGTGATTTTTGCTTTTATCATTCCTGTGTATTATTTTTTACTTTTGCTACGTGTATATGTATCACTAAATAATATTTAGTATATTTTAGTATGTTTTAAAACTATATACCTGGTATATCCTGTACGTATCCTTCAGCGAGTGCTTTTTAAATTCAGCATTGTTTCTGAGATTTGATCTTGTTGATACAAGTAGCTCTAGTTCATTCCTTTAAATTGCTATGTAGTTATTATAAACATATACATAGTTTATCTATCAGTTCTTCCTGCTCATGAATCTGTAATGCATATTCTTAAATATGTCTCCTGGTAGACCTATGTGATAGTTTTCTAGGACAATGATTCTCAAATTTTTTGGTCTCACGACCTCTTTACACTCCTAAAAATTAAGGACCCCAATGAAGTTTTGTTTATGTGAATTGTAGCTATCAATATTTATCATATTGGAAATTAAAACTGAGAAATGTTTAAAATAGTTATTTATCAAATCATTTTAAAATTGTAATAGTAAACCCACTACATAAATAACATTTTTAGGAAAAATAACCACATTTTTCAGAACAAAACAAAAAAATAGTGGGAAGAGTAGCATTATTTTTACATTTTTGAAAATTTCTTTAATGTCTGAATTAATAGAAGACAGCTGGATTCTCACATCTGCTTCAGCCTTCAGTCTGTTGTGATATCCTGCATCATAAGGCTCTGGAAAATGTCACTGAGCACTCATGAGAGAATGAGAATGAAAAAGGCAAATGATGTCTTTGTGTTATTATGAAAATTGTATTGATCTCACAGACCTGCTGCTGCTCTAGAGACTATAACTAAGAAAGGAAATTGCTTAGTATTGTGTATATCTATAACGTTGTTAGATGTTGTCACAGTGTATTTCACGATGAATGTACCTGCCTATTCATGCTGCTGTCATTGTTGAAAGCTCTAGAGGATCACTTGAGCCCAGGAGTTTGAGACCAGCCTGGGCAATAGTGAAACCCCATCTCTACAAAAAATAAAAAAATTAGC
>NW_012142612.1:16857-17160 GCF_000956105.1 Propithecus coquereli
ATTTTAGTATGTTTTAAAACTATATACCTGGTATATCCTGTACGTATCCTTCAGCGAGTGCTTTTTAAATTCAGCATTGTTTCTGAGATTTGATCATGTTGATACAAGTAGCTCTAGTTCATTCCTTTAAATTGCTATGTAGTTATTATAAACATATACATAGTTTATCTATCAGTTCTTCCTGCTCATGAATCTGTAATGCATATTCTTAAATATGTCTCCTGGTAGACCTATGTGATAGTTTTCTAGGACAATGATTCTCAAATTTTTTGGTCTCACGACCTCTTTACACTCCTAAAAATT
>NW_012142612.1:17210-18037 GCF_000956105.1 Propithecus coquereli
TGTTGAAAGCTCTAGAGGATCACTTGAGCCCAGGAGTTTGAGACCAGCCTGGGCAATAGTGAAACCCCATCTCTACAAAAAATAAAAAAATTAGCTGGGCATGGTGGCACACCTGTTGTCCCAGCTACTCAGGAGGCTGAGGCAGGAAGATTATTTGAGCCTAGGAGTTGGAGGTTGCAGTGAACTATGATGATGCCACTGCATTCTAGCCAGGGAGACAAAGCAAGACTCTATGCCCCCCAAAAAAAATCCTTTCCCTCATCTGATGTAATCTTTTTACTGTACTATTAGAGAGTAAGCTGTGGCCATTGTGACATTTTATCTCTAAATATTTCACACCTCAGCAGATATCAACTATGCACAGATATTTGCCTTTGTAGCCACAATCCAATGATCACATTAAAGAAATTTAACATTGATACAATTATCTAATAAACAGTCATATTCTGATTTCCCCAATTGTTCCATCAATACCCTTTATAGCTGAGTTTGGGTTTTGTTGTCGTTGTTGTTTTCTACTTATATCAGTGGGATGGGAGAGGAGTGAGAAACACAGGGTGGATTAGCAACAAAGAACCTCTGAATGGGGTGGTCAGCAGTAGCCAAGAAGAAATCCAGCCCATTCTCATGTTCTGTAGAAATATAGCTTGTCCGTTTGGTCTTTTATGAAATTGATATTGTTGAGGAGTCCAGGCCATTTGTTTTGCAGAAGGTCCCTCAATTTGGAGTTGTCTAATTGTTTCCTCATGATTTGATTTAGGTAAACATTTTTTGGGGCCGGGCACGGTGGCTCACGCCAGTAATCCTAGCACTCTGGGAGGCCGAGG
>NW_012142612.1:19423-19856 GCF_000956105.1 Propithecus coquereli
GCAGTATCTGCATCCAGAAACGTCATACTGTGGGCTTATTTCATGATTTGTGATCTCATGTTTAACCAATCAAGTTTTCATACATATGCAAATCTGTTTCTGGATTCTCTCCTGGTCCGTTGGCCTATTTGTTTTATACTAAGTCTTGATGTCTTATAGTGTATAGGTTCCCCCACTTTGTTTATCAAAATTGTCTTGGCTATTCTGGCCCCCATGCTCTTTCATATTAATTTTAGAATTTAGAATCAGTTTGCTAAATTCTATGAAATTCCCTGTTGATAGTTTTATTTCCTCTATAAGACTCTTGCACATCTTTATTTAGACTTATTCTGTATTGTTTTTTTGTTGTTGCGATTGGGCATCATTTTAAAATTTTAGCTGTTCTGTTTGTGGCTGGTGTAAAAGAATACAGTTGATTTTTTTTTTTTTTTTT
>NW_012142613.1:0-5072 GCF_000956105.1 Propithecus coquereli
AAAGGGTCCTAAAAGCAGCAAGAGAAAAGAAACAAGTAACATACAAAGGAGCTCCAATATGTCTGGCAATAGACTTCTCAGTGGAAGTCTCACCAGTCAGGAAAGAGTAGAATGATATATTCAGAGTAATAAAGGAAAAAATTGCAACCTGGAATGTTATATCCAGAAAAATCATCCTTCAGACATGAAGGAGAAATAAAGACTTTCTCAGACAAACAAAAGATGAGGGATTCATCAACACCAGACCCGTCCTAGAAGAAATGCTGAAGGGAGTTTTTCAACCTGAAAGAAAATGACATTCATGAACAACAAGACATCATCTGAAAGTATAAAACTCCCTGGTAAGTACACAGAAAGATGCAGAACAACACTTTAATTGTGGCGTACAAACCACGCAATCTTTAGTAGGAAGACAAAAAGACAAACCTGTCAAAAAGAATGACTACAACAACTTTTTAAGAGATAGATAGTATAAAAAGATATAAGGAAAGACAACAAAATGTCAAAAAGCAGCAGGGGTGGGGATAGAGTTAAAATGTAGTGTTTTTTAGTTTTCTCTTTGCTTGTTTCATATTTTTCTTTTCTTTTTTTTTTCTTTTGGAATTAGAGTTAAGTTGTCATTAGTTAAATATAATTGGTCATAAGATGTTATCTGCAAGCTTTATGGTAACCACAAAACGAAAACCTATAATACACACACAAAAAATTAAAAAGCAAGAAATTAAAATATATTACCAGAGAAGAACACTTTTACACAAAGGAAGACAGGAAGGAAGGAAGGAAGGGAGAATGAAAAAAACAATGAAAACCAAATAACAAAATGGCAATAGTAAGTCCTTACCCATCGATAACAGAATAGAAATGGACTAGATTCTCCAATCAAAAGACATAGAGTAGCTGAATGGATTTTAAAAAAATAAAATAAAACTATATCTGCCTATAAGAAACTCACTTCACCTGTAAAGACACACATAGACTGAAAATAAAGAGGTGGAAAAAGATATTTCATGCAAATGGAAACTGAAGAAGATCAGCAGTAGCTGTACTTAGATAAAATGGATTTCAAGACAAAAACTGTAAAAAGAGACATAGAAGGTCATTATATAATGATAAAGGGGTCAAGTCACCAAGAGGAGATAACATTACAAATATATATATTCCCCCAACACTGGAGCACTCAGATATATAAAGCAAATATTAGTAGAGCTAAAGAGAGAGACAGTAAGAGCTGGACTTCGACATCCCACTTTCAGCATTGCAGAGATCATTCAAGGAAAAATCAGTAAGAAATATTTTACTTAATCTGCACAGTCAATCAAATGGACCTAGCAGACATTTACAGAACATTTCATGCAACAGCTGCAGAACACACGATCTTCCCCTTAGCACATGGAGCATTTCCAAGGATAGACTATCCAGTAGGCCACAAAACAAGTCTTAAAAATTTCAGAAATTGATATCATATCAAGTATCTTTTCTGACCACAATGAAATAAAGCTGGAAATCGATATAAGAGAAACATTGGAAACTATACACACATCGAAATTAAACAACATGCTCCTAAATGACCACTGGGTCAGTGAAGAAATTAAGAAGGAAATGTTTTAAAAACTTTGTTAAATAAATGAAAATGGAAACACAATATACCAAAACCCATGGGATAGAGCAAGAACTGTGCTAAGAGGGAAATTTATAGCAGTAAACACCTACATCAAAAATGCAGAAAAACTATAAACAAACTCATGATGCACCTTGAAGAACTAGAAAAGAACCAAATCCAAAATTAGTAGAAAAAAAAAGAAATAATAAAGATCAGAGCAGAAATAAATGAAACTGAGACCAAAAAAATACGAAAGATCAATAAAATGAAGTTGGTTTTTTGAAAAGATAAAATCAGAAAACCTTTAGCTAGACTAAGGAAAAAAGAGAGAAGCCTCAAACTAATAAAATCAGAAATGAAAAAGGAGACATACCAACTAAGGCCTCAGAAATACAAAGAATCAGGGGGCGGTGGAGCAAGGTGGCCAGATAGAACCCTCCAGCAATCGTCCCCCTACAGGAACACCAAAATCAATATCCACACAAGAAAGCACCTTCATGAGAACCAAAAAATCAGATGAGCAATCTCAGTACCTGGTTTTAACATTATATGAAGGAACGAGGCATTGAAGAGGTAGAGAAGACAGTCCTGCGTTGCCTACACCACCCCTCCCAGTCCCCCGGCAGCACCCTGTGAAGGGGCAGTGTGCGTGCTTGGGGAGGGCAGTGAAGTCACTGTAGGACTTTGCATTGGAGCTCAGTGCCGCCCATCACAGCAGAACATAACACAAGGCAGAATTCTGCTGGCACCCACCGAGGGAGCTTTGGACCAGAAGGGAATTCTAAGCCCCAAAGGGAGGAACCAGAGTCCTGGCTGGCTCTGCCACCAACTGACTGAAGCATCCTGGGGCCTGGAGCAAATGTAAGTGGTAGCCAAGCCATAGGACAGCAGTCCTTGGGCAAGCCCTGGTGCTGCACTGGGCTCAGAGGCAGGACTTGGGGTGCACTCAACCCAGTGAGACACCAGCTCTGGGGCCAAGGGAGTAAGTGCATCATCCCTCCCCCAACTCCAGGCAGTGACGCTCTGAGAGACACCCTGCTTTGGGAAAGAGGAGGGAGGCATACACAGGACTTTGTCTTGCAACTTGGGTACCAGCTCTGCCACAGTAAAATGAAGCACCAAGCAGATCCCTGAAGCCCTCGATTCCAGGACTCAGCTCCTGGGCAGCATTTCTAGACCCATCCTAGGCCAGAGGGAATCTGCTGCCTGGAAGAGAAAGGCTCAGTTCCCAGAGGATTCACCACCTGCTGACTAAAGAGCCCATTGGCCTCGAAGAAACAGCAGTCACAGCCAGGCCATAGTCACCACAGGCCTTGGGTAAGACCTGGTACTGTTCTGGCCTCAGGTGTGACCCAGCACAGTACCTGCTGGGGTGGCCACAAGAGTGCCCCCCGACACCCCCACTCAATTATGGCAGCCCAGTATGGAAAGAGACTCTTGATTTGGGAAAAGTGGGAAGAGAGCCAGACTCTGGCTGGAAGTCAGGGAATTCTCCCTTATCTTACCCAAGCCCAGCAAGGCGGAGCCTCCAGGAGTTGGCAAGAGTCGCAGCATTACTGGGCTCGGGACACCCCTAGTGTTGACCTGGCTCCAGTGACCACAGGCTTGGATCACAACACCCAACCCCCTCTGAGTATGTGGAAGAACAAACAAGCCCAGACTTCTAAGACTGGAATAAATACCTAACTTTTCAATGGCCAGAGATCAACAAATATCCACAAGCATCAAAAACCTCCAGGAAAACATGACTTCATCCAATGAACTAAATAAGCCACCAGTGACTTTTCAGACAGAGAATTCAAAATAGCTATTTTGAAGAAGCTCAACAAACTACAGGATAACTCAAAGAAGGAATTCAAAATTCTATCAAAGACATTTAACAATAAGATTGAAATAATTTTTAAAAATCAAGCAGAAATTCTGGAAAATTTGATTTACAAATTGAAAAATGCATCAGGTTTCTCAACAGCAGCACTCATCAAGCAGAAGAAAGAATTAGTGATCTTGAAGACAAGATACATGAAAATACACGCAGGAGAAAAAAGAGAAAAAGAATAAGAAAGAATGAAGCATGCCTAATGTGATCTAGAAAACAGCCTCAAAAGGGAAAAATCTAAGAGATTTTGGCCTTAAAGATGATACAGAGAGAGATCAGGGTAGAGTTTATACAAAGAAATAATAACAGAGGACGTTCCAAACCTAGATATGAATATCCAGGCACAAGAAGGTCATAGAACACCAAGCAGATTCAACCCAAATGAGACTACCTCAAGGCATTTTAATAATCCAGCTCTCGAAGGTCCAGGATAAACAAAGGGTCCTAAAAGCAGCAAGAGAAAAGAAACAAGTAACATACAAAGGAGCTCCAATATGTCTGGCAATAGACTTCTCAGTGGAAGTCTCACCAGTCAGGAAAGAGTAGAATGATATATTCAGAGTAATAAAGGAAAAAATTGCAACCTGGAATGTTATATCCAGAAAAATCATCCTTCAGACATGAAGGAGAAATAAAGACTTTCTCAGACAAACAAAAGATGAGGGATTCATCAACACCAGACCCGTCCTAGAAGAAATGCTGAAGGGAGTTTTTCAACCTGAAAGAAAATGACATTCATGAACAACAAGACATCATCTGAAAGTATAAAACTCCCTGGTAAGTACACAGAAAGATGCAGAACAACACTTTAATTGTGGCGTACAAACCACGCAATCTTTAGTAGGAAGACAAAAAGACAAACCTGTCAAAAAGAATGACTACAACAACTTTTTAAGAGATAGATAGTATAAAAAGATATAAGGAAAGACAACAAAATGTCAAAAAGCAGCAGGGGTGGGGATAGAGTTAAAATGTAGTGTTTTTTAGTTTTCTCTTTGCTTGTTTCATATTTTTCTTTTCTTTTTTTTTTCTTTTGGAATTAGAGTTAAGTTGTCATTAGTTAAATATAATTGGTCATAAGATGTTATCTGCAAGCTTTATGGTAACCACAAAACGAAAACCTATAATACACACACAAAAAATTAAAAAGCAAGAAATTAAAATATATTACCAGAGAAGAACACTTTTACACAAAGGAAGACAGGAAGGAAGGAAGGAAGGGAGAATGAAAAAAACAATGAAAACCAAATAACAAAATGGCAATAGTAAGTCCTTACCCATCGATAACAGAATAGAAATGGACTAGATTCTCCAATCAAAAGACATAGAGTAGCTGAATGGATTTTAAAAAAATAAAATAAAACTATATCTGCCTATAAGAAACTCACTTCACCTGTAAAGACACACATAGACTGAAAATAAAGAGGTGGAAAAAGATATTTCATGCAAATGGAAACTGAAGAAGATCAGCAGTAGCTGTACTTAGATAAAATGGATTTCAAGACAAAAACTGTAAAAAGAGACATAGAAGGTCATTATATAATGATAAAGGGGTCAAGTCACCAAGAGGAGATAACATTACAAATATATATATTC
>NW_012142614.1:0-859 GCF_000956105.1 Propithecus coquereli
TCAAGTCAGGGTTTTTAGGGTGTTCATCTTCCAAGTACAGTATATTTTTGTTAAGTATAGTCACCCTACTCAATCAAACACTGAATTTATTCCTTCTATCTTATCGTATGTTTGTACCCTCTAACCTACTTCTCTTCATCCTCTCCACTCCCCCCAACTCACCATTCCCAGTGTTATCTATTTTTCCACTCTTTGCTTTCATGTGATCAAATATTTTAGCTCCCACATATAAGTGAGAATATGTAGTATTTGTCTTTTTGTACCTGGCTTATTTCACTTAAGATAATGACCTCCAGTCCCATCCACGTTGCCGCAAATAACATGATTTCATTCTTTTTGATGGCTGAATAATATTCCATTTTTTATATATACCACATTTTATTTATCCATTCATCCATTGATGAACATTTAGGTTGATTCCATATCTTTGCTATTGTGAATAGTGCTGCTGTAAGCATGTGAGTACAGGTATCCCTTTGATATATGGATTTCTTTTCATTTGGATAGATACTTGGTAGTGGGATTACTGGATCAAATGGTAATTCTATTTTTCATTTTTTGAGACATCTCCTTACTGTTTTCCATAGTGGCTGTACTAGTTTACATTCCCACTACCAGTATATAAGAGTTCACTTTTCTCTGTATCCTCACCAAATTCTGATTTGTTCAGTTTTTTGTTTTGTTTTTTTGTTTGTTTGTTTGTATTTGGTGTTTTGTGTTGGTTTTTTTGTCTTTTTAATAGTACTGTTCTGACTGGGTTAAGGTGATAACTCATTGTGGTTTTGATTTGCATTTCTCTGATGATTAGGGATGTTAAGCATTTTTTTATATACCTATTGGCCGTTTGTATGTCTTCTTT
>NW_012142615.1:0-1255 GCF_000956105.1 Propithecus coquereli
CTTGTCAAGGACATATAGAATGCCTATGAAAATTGATCATCTCTTAGACCAGTGGTCCCCAACCTTTTTGGCATCAGGGACAGGTCTCATGGAAGACAATTTTTCCACAGACCTGGGGTAGGGGTGGAGGGATGGTTTTGGGATGATTCAAGCACATTACATTTATTGTGCACTTTATTTCTGTGATTATTACATTGTAAAATATAATGAAATAATTATACAAACCTCTCTGCTAATGATAATCTGTATTTGCGGCTGCTCCCCAGTGCTAGCATCACCGCTTCAGCTCCACCTCAGATCACCAGGCATTAGATTCTCATAAGGAGCACACAAGCTAGATCCGTCACATGTGCAGTTTACAGCAGGGTCCATGTTCCTATGAGAATCTAATGCTGCAGGTGATCTGACAGGAGGTGGACCTTATGCAGTGATGCGAGTGATGGGGAGCGGCTGTAAATACAGATGAAGCTTCACTCGCTTGCTTGCCGCTCACCTCCTGCTGTGCGGCCCGGTTCCTAACCAGCCAGGGACCGGTACCAATCCGAGGCCCAGGGGCTAGGGACTGCAGTCCTGGATTATAAAGCTATTCCCAGCAACTTTTGAGGATTGGCATCATATAGGAACACCTTCTTTGACCACAATGCAATTATGTTAGAGAACATGAAAAACAACAAGAAGAACCTGGAGAAAACCATACATTTAAACATTAAAAATGGCTTCTTTTTATTAAAAAAATTATTCAGTTTAATTTGAAAATAAAAATTGTGCATGCTTATGGTGTGCAACTTGATGTTTGGATATCAAAACTAGACTTCTAAACCACTCATTGATCCAAGAAAAAATTATAATGGAAATGAGAAAATATTTAGACATAAAAAATAATGAAGATAATACATATTAGACTTGTGGGGTGACCAAAACAGTACTCTATTAGCATAAGGTTTTCTCACTCTGTTGCCCAGGCTGGAGTGCAATGGCCCAATCATAGCTCACCGTAACCTCAAACTCCTGGGCTCAAGCAATCCTCCTGCCTCAGCCTCCTGAGTAGCTAGGACTACAGGCATGCACCATAACACCTGGCTAATTTTTGTTTGCTTTTTGGGTTTTTTTTCTAGAGGTGGGGGGGTCTCTGTTGCCCAGGCTGATCTTGAACTCCTGGCCTCAAGTGATCCT
This sequence comes from Propithecus coquereli, assembly GCF_000956105.1. Lineage (NCBI taxonomy): Eukaryota > Metazoa > Chordata > Mammalia > Primates > Indriidae > Propithecus > Propithecus coquereli. The sequence continues at coordinate 1,174 of NW_012142615.1, forward strand.
CCTGCCTTGGCCTCCCAAAGTGCTGGGGTTATAGGCGTGAGCCACTGCTCCCTGCCAGTTTAAGTATTCATATTGGGAAAAA
>NW_012142616.1:0-1088 GCF_000956105.1 Propithecus coquereli
TATTTGTGTTATTAAACTCACTCACTGGAATATTGGGAGGAAAATGTAAGATAAAAATGCCAGAAGAATACACAATGAATGATAAATACCCTTTACAATGTTTTTGGGAAATAAAAATTGTGACTGAGATGTAAAGTCATTGGCAACAAGAAATTAAGAAGGAATCATGCATTTTATAGCCACTTTACAATAACATGGTAAATTTGAGATAGATTTAACTGGATACTTTAAAGATGAGTAGGATAAAGTATATAAAGACAGTTTTACATGTGTCTTCTCAAACAAAATGTGGAGCTGATGAGAAATTAAAAATACATCTAATCTGAGAAAACATTTGCTTTCTAAAAATAACAATAGCAGCTAATACTTTACATCAATTAACTCATTTACTTCTCTCAGCAATCCAATGAGATAGATACTACCAGTATCCCCATTTTCAGATGAAGGATTTGAAGCACTATAAAGTTAAGTCACCTCACCAAGGTCACACAGCTAATAAGCAGCAGAGGCTAGATACCTACCTGGGCAGCCAAACTCTAGAGCCCATGCTCTTAATATTATCCTAAACTGACTATAGATGTCTTAATAATCTAATACAATTAGCATCACGGGTTAATACTTCTATTGACGTACATTATTGAGAAACCCTGCATAATGTGTAACTGTATGTAATTTTTAAACTATATTTATTTGGCTTTGTATTAAGTATTGAATAGCCTGGTAGAAAGGCTCTTTGTCATCCTTCCTTTTCCTAGGGGTATTTTTTATTTGCAAGGTCCCTCATATTTTTCAATTGAATGCTGTACTTTTTAAATACATTTAGTTACCCTCTAGAGTAGACTCCAATGAGTAAATTGGTTTCCCCCCAAAGTATTTGGGCATGCATCTAGGGCCACTGCTCACAAAGGTATCCTAGACAATACTGTCACAAGTATTAATACAAACCATTATTACACCAGAACCAATAGTAAAATACATTTTAATCTCTGTCCACACATTTCCAAACAATTTCTATGTTTGCCTAAACTGAACCAAAGAAATTCCCAATTCCTTAGATTCTATCAACTTCACTATATGGAGATAAAATA
>NW_012142618.1:0-1159 GCF_000956105.1 Propithecus coquereli
GGACTTAGGGGGGGCGGGGGGGCAAGGGCAACATACGTAACCTAAACATCTGTACCCCCATAATATGCTGAAATAAAAAAAAAAAAGACCAGCTTTTAGCATTATCTTGGGCTTATAAACACATAATGTAATTTGTTTTCTTCAGATCCCATTTTGTAGTATTGTTTTCTATCTTCTGAAACATAAGAGTTTTATTAATGTGATGGACTCACTAATACAATCACGCATTGCTTAATGACTAGGATATGTTCCAGGAAATGAATCTGTAGGCAATTTCATCCTTGTGCAAACATAATAGAATGTACTTACACACAAACCCAGGTGGTATAACCTACTACACACCTAGGCTATATGGTATAGCCTTTTGCTCCTAGGCTACAGATCTGTACAGCATGTTACTATACTGAATACTGTAGGCAATTATAACAACCGGTAAGTATCTGTGTATCTAAACATATCTAAGCATAGCAAAGGTACATTAAAAATGGGATATTATCTTATGGATCCACTTTCATATATGTGGTCCATTGTTGACTGAAACATCATTATGCGGTACACAACTGTATTAGGATAATTTAGCACCCATTCCTCTGCCTTCAACAGGATCTGAAACAAAATCACTTCATATATAGAAACCACTAATGTAAAAAGGCACTGAAATTTTAGCTCTCTAAGAAAGAAAATGGTTATTACCGGCAGTTCACGTAGATCAGGACAGAGCCGGTTAAGTGCCTGTAACTGATTTAAGAGGAGACTATAAAATCAAGAAGATGTTTTAATAATGTCTCCTCATGTATTATGTTAAGAATCATGAGGAGTGACTGGGAAATAGAATTAAACTAAGATAATTAAATAATCAAGTGACCTGGCCTATTTGTATTTACTCAAGATATCCAGAGATTCCACAGGCATATCGAGTTAACTTGGCCTTACTTATTATTGATCAACAAAATGATTTATTCCTAGAAAAAAATTCTTTCCTAAAGATATAAGGAAAAATTGGGATATTATGAATTTGTAGGTTTTCATGTTTTTTTCTTGATTTTTGAACGTGAAACTCTCCTAGAGTGCATAGAGTAGCTGGATTTATCATTTCTGGTATTTTAATCATTGACACTTTTTTGCCTATTGCATGGAACTTTAAGAAAAATGATATTTT
>NW_012142619.1:0-1158 GCF_000956105.1 Propithecus coquereli
AACTTTATCTCTGGTCAACAATCTTGAAAAAATACTAACGAGGATTTATTTTAGGAGACAGTATTGGCAAAGAAAGGGGTTTATCCTTTTCATTCACCCCCTTTATTAAAAGGCATCCTGCTCTTTTATATCAGGAACCATGTCTTCTTTGATTTTTAACCTCTTATGAGCACAGGGCTAGCATGTAAAACACAAACATCTTTGGTCAAATTTTGTTTTTTAATGGAAGAAGGGCATATAAAATAAATGAAAAATTAAAGAAAAAATAAGCATTTACTTTTAACCTGTGAATATTTTCTAGACATTAAACATATAAATGTAATGAGAGCCATTTGATATTAAATAATGACTAATATACCATATTGAAATTTATGAGGTAAAAGCCAGTTCTGTCTTACAGTTCCCAGTATTGTAAATTAGCAATGTGGAAGAAAGACACAAAAATCTACAAATGAGGAATCCAGACTGCAGAAATGGATTTTAATTATTTCCAGAAAGTTTTCATCAGACTACAAGTTTTATAAATTGATTTATTATTGTCTCTGTTGAAAAAAATCCAAAAGATTGTGATTTATTAAAAAAAAAAGATGTTCTCTTCTTCAATTCTGATTCAAGATCTGATGTGTAGGGAAAAGCATCATTGGTGATCTTAGTAAATTTCTGTAGGCATTGTTAAGATAATATTTGCAGATGTGAAAGTCTGAGGCTAGGAAAAGTTTATTAATTTTGCTTACTAATATTGTGATAGAAATAATCATACCCTTATAAATTTTAAGAGTCTAGCATCTGACTTCTTTTTTCCTCACAGAGTTCTTTACTATATAATGCTAAGTATCTTATTGAGGCTACACATGAGAGCCCTTTCGGTAATGTGTAGAGAGCCTACGGATTGAGCAGATGGGGGCATGCGAAGTGTATGTTCAATAGAATTTCACATCATCTTATAAAAATCTTGGGAATCAATAAACAAAACTTGTAAAATGGTAAATGTTCAAACTCCATGTGATTAAATTGGGTGAATCAAAATACCAGATGCTATTTTGGTCTTCTGCAGTGCTGAGAGTTTCTATAGCATATTTCAAACTTTGTTGGGCAAAAGTAACAAGGACTAATTTCCCACCTGCTTGCACCAGATCCTGCCTCCTGGGAGGATATTTG
>NW_012142620.1:0-2050 GCF_000956105.1 Propithecus coquereli
TATGATTAAAATCATATTTAAAGCATCAACCCATAAAAGGTGAAGAAATAGAGCAAGAGAATAGCAACCAAATTCAAACCAAAGCAACCAATTAAACTAAGTATTAATTTAGGATGGAAATTATTAATATATGTCATTGTATGAGAATTTTCAAAAATCCTGGGGATAGTTCTTGCCTCCAAGCTGGCTCCAATCCACATAGGAATTACTAACTTGTCTGTAGAATAAAATACACTGTCGTGTGTTTCTTTCTTGATCAGCCCACTTTGTTTGTTAGCTGGATGATTCCCTTGTCTGCTTTTGAACTGATATAATCTTCACTGAAGAAAAGATACCTCTTTTATTCTGTGTCAGAACAAAGTCTTAGTTTTGTTTGCTCTTTGCAATAAAGAAGTTAAAAATCAACTGTGTGAAAACACCACAGATTTCAGTTTGTATTTAAAAAACAAAAAGATTTTTCTTTTTCCTTAAAGGAATGGAAGACCTCAAGATAAAACGAAGTGGTTTCTGTATAAATAGTTGTGTCTCAGAGGAACATATCAAGACTTGGCTTCTGCAATCTCAGTGCTAATAAAGTGACACCACTGATCTTTGATGATTTGTGACAGTCATTGTCTGAAACCAGCAATACCCTCCAGCATCCTCCCCTTAGACATGAACAGCCACTTATCAGCTGTGCCCGATGAGGCCTGAGATGGCTCAAAGCTTCAGCTGGCTTGTAGACCTCTTAGTGCTTAGACCTGTTGCCAGAAATTTTACTTAGCAAATTTTCAGCATAGTTTAGCATTAGACACCTACCTCCTCATGCTATTAATGGAAAATTAAAACTTTTTTTGGACAGTTCAGGTAATAATTTGTAGTGTGCTCATGTTTATGTATACCTGAAACAAGCCGGTGTTGAATGCAACCTTCTACTATAACTATGTATGGCCTTTGAATTTCCTAAGCATTGTACAATACAGCAGCAGTGTGAAACTGAGAAAGAAAGAAAATTGCATTGTGTTAAAATACAAGGATGGTGGCAGAGGTAAGAGGCCCAAAGACTCACATAAGTATTAAAACATTGCTTTTCTGTGTGCTTGGAGAATAGTAGGTAGTACCCTTCATGTTTTTATATTTGTACTATTTGGAGTTGATTTATATTTATATGTTACTTCAGTTCAGTTATTTTTTTAAAGCAGAGAAGTGAAAAATTCCTGATAGAATCAAAGAAATCAATTCAGTAAGTTTTAAAAGAGTATATACTGTTCGTCCAACACTGTGCTGGATTCTAAGTGGGGTATAAAGATGGTATACATATAAGAAACCTCCTGACCTTTAAAGAGCCTAACAAATTTGTCAGGCAGTCAAGGTTAATAAACATTAAAATGCAAAGTTAATAATAATCAAGGACCAAAATGTATGATTTGAGAGGACACATGCTTTCCTCAGGGGAGATTTCCAAGAGGACAGGAGCTTTGAAGTTTATACAGCTGCAAGGCCAGATCAGTGACGACTGAGATCTACACAATAAATTTCCTTTTGGAGTTTTCATGCCGCAGATATCAAGAGTGAGCCCAAGCAGAGGAAGAGGCAGCAAGGAGAATGTCCCAGGAATAGGACAGAAATGATATCAGGGAGTAGATCTCTTTAATTTCTGTGGCTTTCATTTTTCATGATACCTCCCACTTTGGAAACTGTGTTGAATCCAAGTCCATCTCTGCCATGGAAATCTTCTGTCTTCAGACATGCGATAATTCCTGGAAATGCCTTTCCAATCAGTGTAATTTCTCAAAAGGCCTCCCCCAGATTGCAGGGAACTGCTATTGTCCTATTCAAGCCCTGTTAAATGTCCTCTCCCCAATAACTATAATTCAAGAGATTTTTTTCCTCGCCACTCAGGTGGCACTCAAGAAATAGCTATTGAATAAGGTGTTTAAAGGAATGAAGGGTCTTTGCTATTCTAGATAGTTTTATTCCATTTTCTTCCCTTACAGGTTCACAGTGTTCTAGGCTTAACAATTTTGCTTTGGATTGGGACCAAAATACTGGTTAGAAAAAAGAAAGAATG
>NW_012142621.1:0-2119 GCF_000956105.1 Propithecus coquereli
GTCCTGAGATATATGAAACCTAAGAAAAACAACAGCTTTCTTTTTAACATGTCAGTGTTTCCCTGCGTTGTTAGAACTGGAGGCTGGATTGCACCTTTGGGGGCCAACGGCTCTTTTGTTTTGGAAAAACACCCTATAGGTTTTGCAAAGTTAAAGCCCAGATCCTATATTGGAAAGGAGACATGAGAAGCTGAATTGCTCTACAGAGCTGTGTCGGAGGTTGTCTTCCTCGTGGGTAAAATAGCATCTCTGGGATTATGTGTGAGGAGAGGCTGGCCTGGGCTGACAAGGGAAGGAAAAAACTGGCTTTCCTTTTTGTGTGTATTTTCCCCTACCCTGAGTGGTAGCTAAGGCCACAGCCTCTGAAGCCAACCTGCCATTGTATCAGAGCCCACACAGGAGGCAAACCACACCTGTTACTGGAACAAAGAGAATTTCGGTATTAAGAATGATTAATTAGGCATGAAGTTGTTAACTAGGTGGCTCAAAGGGTTTCTCAGCAACTGAAATAAGCAGCCCTCACCTCTAGGGATGAGAGAACAAAAGGAAGAGTGTGGAATTGTTAAAATTCAGATTACTGGGTGAGGAGCCCCTTAAAGATGAAACTCTGATCTCCAAGGAGGGGCCATGGCTTGGCCGGTGCTGGGGACTCTAAGTTGGAGGGAGGGGCCCTTGAGACCCAGATCTCCAAAGTAGGGGTGCTGGTTGCCCAGTACTGGCACCTTGGGAGGTGGAGCAAAGGGGAAGGTACAGTGGTCGCCCCTTTTCCACGGTTTCACTTTCACACTTTCAATTACCTGCGGTCAACTGCGGTCCAAAAATATTAAGATATTTTGAGAGAGAAAGTATGCTGTTTTAATTGTTCTATTTTATTAATAGTTATTGCTGTTGATCTCTTACTGCACCTAATTATAAATTAAACTTTATCATAGGTATGTACGTATAGGAAAAAACAAAGCGTATACAGGGTTCGGTACTATCCGTGGTTTCAGACATTCACTGGGGGTCTTGGAACGTACCCCCCCATGGCTAGGGGGAGACTACTGTATTGCTTCACACTGTGTGTGTGGATGTGTGAACACATGTGCACACAGGGTTACTCTCTAAGGCCTTTGTAGGGAAGGGAAGATCATGGCTGGGGTTCCTGTAACAAAAGACAGACTAACAAGAGAAAAGCACACAAATTTATTTCAAGTAAGTTTTACATGACTTGGGAACCTTCAGAAATGAAAACCTAAAGAAACAGGGAAGTGTGTATTTTTATGCTAGGTTTGATGAAGAGTGGATGATCATGGGGGTAGTATGATTGAACAGAGAGGGTAGGATCTACTAGTAATAAACTGGGAAGAACTCGGTGAGGCCTCTGTGTTCAGATTCTTCTTGGCATTTCTGTGTCATTGGCCCCTTTCCTTTGGGTATAGGGAGGGCACCTGTTGAGTGAGGACCTTGTGACCTGCCCCAGCGAAAGGTCAGAAAATTCTCCCTAGGTTTTATGACCTGCTTCAGGGAAGAAGGTAGGGGAAAGGCAGTGGTGACTTTTCTGCTTCTGCTGTTTTCTCAAGTGCCAAGGTGCCGTATCTTGGGGTATCATCCTGAACTCCATCACCTTTTCCCAGCTTTCAGCCAAAGCTTTTAATATGATGTGTTACAACCTGGTCTCAGCTCTGTTTTGGGGATTAATAGTTGGATCTATGTCCAGGCTTGGGGCAACACATGATGGAAAAATTGAAAGTCGTCTGGGAAGGTTGGTTGAGATGGAATGAGGTAAAGTGTAGAAGAAAGCAGTTGAGAACCGGGTCCACATGTTGGCCATGAGGACAGGGAGAAATGGGACCCATTCGTGAAAACAAAAGCAAGCCCCAGGGACTCCTTGAAATATGCGGGGGACAGGAGCTGGGTCAAGTGAAATTGGGAGGGGAGGACATAGACTTTAGTTATTATTAAATAACTCATTACTCAGTGAGGGAGCTAGTAAGGAATTACAACTGCTTTGAAGAACATTTAAGAAATCAAAGTATTTATACACAATTTAACAAAAAAAATATTTTTTGTTAAACGGTGCTATAAGATTGCTGAGTTAAATATAAATCTGTTTGATATCCAACAAGCCATAAATCTT
>NW_012142622.1:0-1280 GCF_000956105.1 Propithecus coquereli
AATGAAAAAACTCTGCAAGAAACCTTCACCCATATGAAACCACTGGCTAACATTTGAGTATTTTCCTTCAAATTTTTCACATTTGGTTTCTGTGTATCTTTTTGAATAGTTGAAATCAAGTACTACGTTGTATCTTCTTCTTTAAAATAATACTACCAGCATTTACCCATGTTATGAAAGGCTCTTTTGAAACCATCACATTAAATGGCCTTGTACTGTTCCATTGGGTGGCTTTGTCACAGTTGACTTGACCCCACCCCATCGTTGGAAGTTTAGGGTGTTTCATGTTTTCCACTGCTACAAACCGACTGGCTGTTGGCCACCTAACCCCTTTCGTATTTCACAGATGGTAAAGTCGAGACACTTGTAATAAGCCGAGATGGGGACTGACTTGCTTGGTTGCTGAGAGCCAAGCTTGTGCACAAAAAGCAGCCCTCTGACTAGAAGAGGAGCTGTGAAGTTTCTAGGAATCAAGATTAATTAGCTACTTTGGACATGTCCCTTGAGAAGTTTGATCTAAGTGGGCCACTGACCTTCTGGCCTTTTGGAAGGAGATTCATTGAATTTTGAAGCCCTTTGATGCTTTTCCCATTTCCCACGGAATTTGGATTGTTAGTAAAAGTCCCAAACACCGGCTCTTCACATTGGATTTCCAAATTGGGAAGAGAGGGCAGGAAGACCCGTTAAAGAGCAAAGACACTCTGCTCCCCACTTCAGCCTAAAAGATGGAATGAGCAGGGGAGGTGGGGAGGGCAGAGAGGAAGGAGGGAGTCTCTGTCCTAATTTCAGTGGGCTTCTCATCCCCTGTTAGTTGGAATTAGCAACCAGGAAGGCATTCTCCTCAGGAAGAAAAATGACAAGAAAACTCATGCCTGCCTTGCTTGGATTTATGGTGTTGCCAAACACCCATGTTTGTGATTTATTCATTATATACTGTAAGCCTGGTCTGCTTTGCATTGGCTCTTCTTGTCTTTGGTGTCATCTTTCCTTTGTGAAATTTCACTCTAAGAGGGGATAATTGGATTGCAGGGAGACACAGTCCTTACCAAGCATGCTGCAGTAAATTCAGCTATTAAATCCATCATAAATCCCAGCAGAAGGTGGTGTATCAGAAATATGGTTCCGTATGCTGAACATGTGTTCATAATAACAGTGCCTGGAGGCATACTTGTGTTATAGCTCAGCAAAGGAAGGAGACAGGAAGGAGACTCTTAGCTTAGGGCAAACATCTGCTCCCTGGGACCAAAAAAAAAAAAAAAAAAGAGGTATACCACATTTTA
>NW_012142623.1:0-603 GCF_000956105.1 Propithecus coquereli
TATACTTCAGCATCTCTCATCTTCTCTCCATCCTAATCAAAGCCACCATCACCTCTGACCTTAACTATCGAAAAAAATCCTCCTAAAGTGGTTTTAGAAGATTTCTATTACTTCCTCCAATCCACTATCCACAGCACGGCTGCACTGATCTTTCAAAACAAAGCAGACAAAAAACAAACCTGGTTTTAATATTATCCTGTTTAAAACCCTTAGATGGCGTCTCCATATATTTTAGGTAAAGTACAGAAAACTCAGCAGCATCTAAATATCTCTGCATGCTATGATCCTTCCTCCCTCTCTATGCTCACTTCTAATCATTTCCTCTGGCTTTCTGCCTCGCAGCACTATTGGATAATTTTCAATTCCTCATGTGCTGTGTTCCCACACATTGGAAGACCGCTTTACGTGCTCTTCCCTCCCACCGGAATTCTTGTGTTCCCCCTTCTCAGCCTGACCCTGCCAAGGGTTACTCATCCTCCTCATCCCTGATTACATGCAACTGTTATTAAATAATAATAACCAAACTCCAGTTTAGGTTATTGTCCCCTATTTTATACCCTTATAGATCCAGTAATTTACTTCTAAATACTTCTCATAATATAA
>NW_012142623.1:11574-11883 GCF_000956105.1 Propithecus coquereli
ATTGGTTTAATAACATCCAAAATGCCACACTGAGTCAGATTAATGATTCATTCAGGCTAGTGTTACAGTGTCACCATGGGCTACTTTATATATATTTTTTTCCATAACATCAGCAGATGAGCCTCCTCACCCAAAAACATAAACGTTCAAGCTCCTCTTTTACCACGCATTAGTAATCTGTCTAACCACTTTTTGCACATGAGTACAGAGTAGAACTTTGGCTGAGAAGGCTTGAAGAACAGGTACGAGCTTTCGAGCCCAATGTTAATGGGAGTAGGGTAATTCATGATCTCTCTCGTCCCAGATGAT
>NW_012142623.1:23443-24983 GCF_000956105.1 Propithecus coquereli
GTGTAATTGTCATGCTTTCCGTATACATATTTTCAAGTATTGACCAATATCTTTAAATGCTCTTGTTAAAATCGTGTACTTTTATTTTTTTAATGTTTATAAATACATAATTATACATAGTTATGGGATACATGTGATATTTTGATACAAGCATACAGTGTGTAATGATCAAATCAGAGTAATTGGGTTATCCATCACCTCAAACATTTATCATGTCTTCGTGTTAGGAACATTTCAATTCTCTTCTTCTAGTTATCTTGAAATATACAATAAATTGTCATTAACTATAGTAGCCCCATTGTTCTACTGAACACTAGATCTTATTACTGCCATCCAACTGTATTTTTGTAGCCACTAACCATTCCAATTATCCCCATCTCCTCACTATCCTTCCCAGCCCCTGATAACCATCATTCTACTCTCTATATCCATGAGATAAATTTTTAGGTCCCACATATAAGTGAGAATATGTGATATTTGTCTTTCTGTGCCTGGTTTATTTGACTTAACATATTTAATATAATATCCTTCAGGTTCATCCATGTGGTTGCAAATGACAGCATTTCATTTTTTCTTATGGATGAATAATAATCCATTGTGTATATGTACATTTGTTTACCCCTTCATTCACTGCTGAGCATTAAGTTAATTCTGTATCTTAGCTATTGTGAATAGTGCTGCAATAAACATGGGCATGCAGATATCTCTTTGATATACTGATTTCCTTTCTTTTGGCTATATAACCAGTAATGGGATTGCTGGATCATATGGCAGTTCTACTATCAGTAGAACTGAGGAACATGTATACTGTTTTCAGGAACATGTATACTGTTTTCAAAAGTGGCTGTACTATAATAATTTACATTTCCTCTGACAGTGAATGAGTGTTACCATTTCTCTGCATCCTTGCCAGCATCTGTTATATGTTGTGTTTTTAATATAAGCCATTTCAACTAGGGTAAAATGATATCTCACTGTGGATTTGATTTGCATTTCTTTGATCATTAGTGATGTTGAGCATGTTTTCATATGACTGTTGGCCATTTATTTCTCTTCTTTTAAGAAACATCTGTTCAGACACAACTACAATTCTTCTAGTAACAACATTCAGAACCAATTCTCCTGGCTTGGGTAGATCTCATCCTACTCCTTCAACAGCAAGGTGGCCACATGACCTAGTTTTGGCAAAGTACAGTGACATTTCCACCTGGCCATGTATTTGGCAAAAAGGTATGTGGTCCAAGACAGGTAAATCATAGTTCCCTCTTCAGTTTTTTTCTGTCAAATTATGATTTTTTTATTTTTCTTTCTGCAGTTGCTACTAATTTGGAAGGATGAAAGTCAAGGTAGATACTGTCCACCATGTAGAACTGGAGTTAGCACACTTTTCTATGAAAGGCTAAATAGCATATATTTTTGGGTTTTTGGGCCATTTGACCTCTGTCTTACTTAACTTGCAATTGTAGTATGAAAGCAGCCATCGACAAAACGTAAACAAATTAAAATGGCAGCTTTCTAATAAAATTTTATTTACAAAAAC
>NW_012142623.1:36313-36736 GCF_000956105.1 Propithecus coquereli
ATAGGCTACTTTATTCTTTTATAAATTCTTAAAGTATTGTGACATAGGCAGTTTGAAAAAAAGCCAAGGACTTGGGTTTGGAAAACCATTGCTAGCGCAAAGACTAATGACAGGAAGAGCACAAATATTCTTTAAAACATTTATTGAGATTTATTTTTACTTATCTCTTCTTCCTCCCTTTCTCTCCACACCTTCCCAACTTGTGTACGTATTTCTAACATTGTCCTCTCCAATGTGTAATAATCTCATCTATTGTTTTTTTTGCTGTCTTAGATCTAGCCACTCAAATCCATTTTCACAAGCAGCAAGTGAGATTTTTAGAAAATGGAAACCCAAATGTGCATCCTACTCTAAAAAGATCTGACTAGAGTCCCTTTCTGTCTTCCTTTCCTGCTACTGTCTACATTCATCCTTTCTTCCAAC
>NW_012142623.1:46834-47970 GCF_000956105.1 Propithecus coquereli
AGGTATGGATCCTGTTTCAGTCTTCTACATGTGCCTATCGAATTTTCCCAGCATCTTTTATTGAATAAAGATTCTTTTCCCCAGTATATGTTTTTGTCTGCTTTGTCAAAGATTAGATAGCTATATGAGGATGGTTTTATATCTGGGTTCTCAGTTCTGTTCCACTGATCTATGTCTCTGTTCTTGCGCCAGTACCATGCTGTTTTGGAGTTACTATAGCCTTGTAGTATAGCTTGAAGTCTGATAGATTGATGCCTCCCAATTTGTTCTTTTTGCTTAAGATTTCTTTTGCTATACGGGGTCTTCTCTTGTTCCATACAAAGCGTAGAATTATTTTTTCTAGATCTGTGAAAAATGATGTTGGTATTTTAATAGGGATTTCATTGAATCTGTAGATCACTTTGGGTAGTATAGACATTTTAACAGTGTTGATTCTGCCAACCCATGAGCAAGGTGTGGTTTTCTACCTGTTTACATCCTCTACTATTTCCTTCCTCAGTGTTTCATAGTTCTCCCTGTAGAGGTCTTTCACCTCCTTGGTTAATTATATTCCTAGGTATTTTATTTTCTTTTTCAATATTATGTACCACAATTTATTTATCCATTCATCCATTGTTGGTTAGGTTTGATTCCAAATCTTAGCTATTGTGAATGATGCTGCTATTAACATGATAGTACCAGTATTTTTTAAATACACTGAATTCCTCTCCTTTGAATATATAGCCAACAGTGGATTGCTGGGTCATATGGTAGTCCTATTTTTAGTTTTCTAAGGAACATCCATACTGTTCTCTATGGCGGTTACACTAATTTACATTCCTACCAAATAGTGTATGAGAGTTCCCCTTTCTGCACATACTCACCAGCATTCATTATTGCCTGTCTTTTGAATAAAAGCCATTTTAACTGGGATGAGATGATATCTCATTGTAGTTTTGATTTGCATTTCTCTGATGAATAATGATGTTAAGGATTTTTTCAGATACCTGTTGACAATTTGGATGTCTTTTTTTGAGAAATGTCTATTCAGATTCTTTGCCTATTTTTAATCGAATTATTGGATTTTTTCCCTATTGAATTGTTGGAGCTCCTTATATATTTTTTTTATTAATCCCTTGTCAGATTGGTGGTTTGCA
>NW_012142623.1:49418-49857 GCF_000956105.1 Propithecus coquereli
TTTTGAAACATTATTTTAACTCTTTGAAAGCACTTTAAACTGCTTTAATTAACTTCACCATTAAAGCACTTTAAACTGCTTTAATTAACTTCATAGACCAGAAGTCTATGAAGGACCTATCTTTATTGTAGATACTGTACTATCTTCGTAAGGAGTGAAGAGAAGGAAATGGAGTCCTGTAGAGGTTGCACAACTTACCTAAGGTCACAAAGGAAGGAAGAGAGAATGCAAGGTCTAAAGTTTCATACTCCAGGTTTTTTTGTTTTTTTTTTTTGGTGCCAAATCTTATTACCAAAAAAGTACAGAAATGTAAATGCACCATCTAACCCTAAAAGACAGCCACTCAGTTTTTTCCCCTATGTTGTAAATTATTCCTCCAAGGTTACTAGTTTCCAGCATGTATTGATTAACCAAAATCTTTCTAATCATGTATCAACAT
>NW_012142623.1:53260-54123 GCF_000956105.1 Propithecus coquereli
AAATATAAAGACACGTAAGTGGATGAAGAGTAAGGGGAGTATAAAATGCTATTTTTTTTTTACAAAGGAAACTGAAGAAAAGATTTTGTCTTTCTAAAAAGGCAGTTAGAGACTTAAAGGAAGTGAGAGGTGAAGCTTGCAGATATTTGGGGGAATAACCTTCCAACAACAAGTGCCAAAGCTAGTGATGGTAGCCTGCTTGGCATGTTTAAAAAGTGGCAAAAAGACCAGTGTGATGTGAATAAGAAAGGGGAGAGAGAACACCAGGGTAGGCAGGCACCGCTGAAGTAAGGATTCTGAGTATTTTTCTTAGTGAAACAAGAGGCCCCTGAAGGTCACTTGATCTGATTTATGCTTTAAAAGGGATGACCAGCACTGCAGGAAATTGGCTAAATATGAGGCAAGAGTGGAGACAGGGTAGCAGTTCAGAGACTATCGTAGTGGTTCAGGAAGGGGATGGATTGAAATATGGAAGCGGGAAGTTGAGAACTGATCAGATTTTGGGTGTATTCAGAAGGAAAAGACAGAAACGATTTACTGGTGGATGGGACACAAGGGGTGAAAATGGAAAGGAGTATAAGATGGATTCAAATGTTTTGGCTTGAACAACTGGAAAACCAAAGGTACCTACCATCTACTGGGAAGGGAGGACTAGAGGTATATACGTCTTATTCATTGAAAGATTTTCCGTAAATATTAAAATAGGATTGAAAGAAGAATGTCTACCAGCTTTTATTTTTTAATGACCAAAACAAAAAGTTAAAGAAAAATACACAAGGAGTGCAATGCGCACTACCCGAAGGATGGACATATTTGAAACACGGACTTCGGTGGGGGGGGGAACCAAGGGCAACACACGTAAC
>NW_012142623.1:55268-55741 GCF_000956105.1 Propithecus coquereli
GAGCTTGAATGCTAAGATGAAAAAATTACAGTGGCTGTACTTTTGAAATAGCAGCATATGGCACCTGGAAATGAACACTCCGCATGCTTTTATAGGAAACAGCCATTTTCTATGTGATTTAAGGGATCATTTCTTGAAAATTAGCTCAATATATTTTTGCTTCCAAACTAGAATAACTCATCATGTTGCAATGACATGTAAGGCTTATTTGTCTAGCAAACTTTGCTTTCTCTTTGACAGTCTGCCTTTCTTCCCCCTCGTTTCTGGTCAGTCACTGCGCGCTGCCGTGATCCTGTCTCTAATATTTCACAATTCCTGTTTTCCTCCACACACATTTCGCCCACACTTTCACTACCTCATTTCATCATTTTAGAATAGCTGCAACAAAAATAGCTGGGAGAGTATTGTCTCCCAAATATCACATTCATCATAACTTTTTCCTTGTTTAAATACTTACACTTGCCTTCTATAAT
>NW_012142624.1:0-1203 GCF_000956105.1 Propithecus coquereli
CTGCAGCCTCCAAGGCCTGGGCTCAAGCAATTCTCCTACCTCAACCTCCCCAGCAGCTGGGACTTTGGCCCGCGCCACCTAGCCTGGATCAATGATTTTATTTTTGTTTTCACTGTTTCACCAACAAAGCCAAGGCATAATTGATTTTTTTAAACCTAGGACATCAATTATATTTTTTAGGTTTTTTAATTTAAAAAATTAAGATATAAACTACAAACAGTAAAATTGACCTTTTATTGTACCTGAGAGTTTTGACAAGCATATGCAATTGTGTAACCCCACAATCAAGACACAGAACGCTGTAATCGCACCGTGACATTCCCCAGGCGACTTTGCAGTCACCCCCTTGCGCAGCCCGAGGCAACCTCCGCTGTTTCCGTCCTTCGCACGAATCTCCTGCGGATGGAATCGTACGGTGCAGAGGACGACAGTGCGCCTCCTCGATTCCTCAGGAATAGGGTGGTGAGAGTAAAAAGTAACTCGGACCAAGACTGTACAAATCCGACCGGCCAGATACACATAAAGCCAGGTGCAGGGTTAACAGGAAACAGTAATTCTCCCAAGCATACGGCGCAGCCGGTCTGCCGCTTTCTTACCGGCGACAAACCGCTCTAGAGTCGTGGCCGCCGGAATGTACGTCGGTGAGAACGAAACGCACATGCCGGGGGTCCGGGGTCCGAGTCACGTGGGACCCGGCTCCCCCTCGCCCTGCAGCGCGCAGGCGGCGCCAGGCGGAGCGCCCCAGCCGGCCCCGAGCGACGCGGCGCCGCGCCCGCCTCAGGCCCCCGCGTCCCGGCTGCCCGCGCTGCTGCCTGACGGCGCGCTCCCTCGGCCAGCGCCCAAGGGCTGAGGCAGACGCCCACGCCCGCGCGTGCAGCTCCCGCCCCGCGCCAGCCGGCCCCGCGCTCGGCGCCGTCAGGCAGTGGCGCGGGCAGCCCGGCTCGGGGCGCGGCGACGCAGGACCCCGGAGGCCTCGGCGGCGGCGGCGGCCCGGGCGGCGGCGATGCTGTGGCCGCGGCTGGCGGCGGCCGAGTGGGCGGCGCTGGCCTGGGAGCTGCTGGGCGCCTCGGTGCTGCTGATCGCCGTGCGCTGGCTGGTGCGGCGGCTGGAGAAGCGGCCGCGGGGCCTGGGCCGCAGCGAGAGCCCCGCGCCGCCGCCCCGCGCAGCCGGGGCCCCCGACGCAGGTAAGGCCGGCCGGTCGGC
>NW_012142625.1:0-1136 GCF_000956105.1 Propithecus coquereli
GTTTCTTAAACAAGTAAATTAACAAATGTTCTGAAATGTAATGGCTAAAAAGATATATGATATATATGTAGCTTAAAACTTTTTTTGTTGTAGATGTAGTACGAAGAACCTTTGAATGATTGAAAGATATTGCAGTTTGTTTTGAACATCAAGGAGCATTGTCATTTTAAAGATTTGTATTCTGACTTCTGTGTGTCTATGTACTTTAAAAGAGTGATTTGCTTATCTCTGGAGTTAGGAGCAGAATTGAATCTGCAAGTTTTAACATAATTTGCAGCCCTGGAAGCAGAAATGATATATAGTGGAAGGAGTATTTTGTATATGCCTCTTTCGGTTAGTATCATTTTATATTTTATTAGTGATGACATATTTAAGTGAAGCTTAAAACTAAAAAAAAAAAGTTTAAAAAGTCAGAAATATGATTTAAATGTAAACATACATTAATTTCATGCAACCAATATCATTTTCATATCTAATTTTCTAAATACAAGAGAAAATCAAGAATATGCATTCATTCACATCTGATGAATGGTTCTTAATTCCTTTTATTTTTAATTAAATTGTCATCTTGTCCTTGGACTTTTCTCTATTATAGTGTCTTCATCCACTTTATGAATTATGTGTTCTCCCCTTTGTGCTCTTTCTAATTCTTATGAGCGTCTCCATTAACATACTCATCAAAGTACATCATTGCCCCCATACCACCTCAGACACTCATGATTTGGCCATTAATTTCTAAGTTTCTTAAGGCAGATTTGGTATTTCCTCCGTCATCAAATCCCCAGAGTTTATCAGAGTGCTCAAGGCTAGGTAAATTGTGTGCTAAACTTACTGAAATGAATGTGCTTGGTTAAACTTTAGTGTTTATTATATTGAATAACTTTAATTGAATTATAACCTTCATTAAATTAATGTAGCCTATGTGGTTAAGATCTAAGAATGAAGCACAAAACACAATAAAGGTAAAAGTTTTTTCTAGATATACTAGCAACACATACAGAACATTAGATAAATCTCTGAATCCATAGAATTGCTGAAGAGCACTTGCTATCTTAAGCTACAGGCCCTTAAAAGGAGGACAAATCTCATGTAGCTAGATGGGTAGACTTAGAAACAAACTTCTCTAAATAAATTCA
>NW_012142626.1:0-1088 GCF_000956105.1 Propithecus coquereli
CCCTATCCATGCCATGCAAAAATATTAATTTAAGAATAGGCCTAAAGGGAAAAAAATGTATAGAACACCTAGAAAAATGATACGAGAAAATCCTTATCACCTTGGAGTAGGCAAAGATTACTTAAACAAGACAACAAAGTTGGGCTTCAACAAAATGTTTTTGAGGCTCAGAAATGTTGTAGCATGTATTAACGTTTCATTTCTCTTCATTATTGAAGAATATTACATTTTATTAAAATACTTCATTTTGTTTACCCTTTCAGCAATCGATGGATATATGACGTTTTTCCAGTTTGGGGCTATTCTGAATAATGCCGCTATGAATATTTGCCTGCAGGTCTTTGTGTGGACATACGTTTTTATTTCTTTTGGGTAGATGTCTCTGAGACTTCTTAAATTTTCCCTTTTTTCCTTTAAGTAGATTTTTCCATTTAGTAGTTTTAGAAAACATATAGGTATATAATATAAATTTACAAATATTAACACATTAACAAATATTGTGCAAGGTCTGCATACTGAAAACTAAAAATCAATTCAAGAGAAATTAAAGATCTAAATAAATGGAGAAATATACTATGTTTGTAGGTTGAATGACTCAATACAAGACATCAGTTCTTCCCAAATTGATCTATAAAATCAAAGCAATTTCAATTGTAGAAATTGGCAAGCTGATGTCCTAGAATAACCAAAGCAATTTGTAAAAGAACAAAGTTGGTCTTATACTACCTGATTTTAAGACTTCTTGTAATATCATATTAATCAAGACAGTATGGTATTTGCAAAATAAAATTGGTGTGTGTGCATGTGTGTGTACACAAACAAAACCAAATAAAATCTGGAAATAAACCTACACACATATATGGTCAATTAATTTTGTCAATGGTGCTGAGTCAATTAAATTGGGGAAAGAAAAACTTTTTAACAAATGGCGCTGGAACAATTAGATGGCCATATGGGAAAAAATGAATATTGCTCCTCACCTCACACCACACACAGAAAAAAATTAATTCTTAAACTTAAAGCACCTAGAAGAAAACAAAGGAGAAAATATTTTCAACCTTGAGGGATAGGAAAATATTTCTTAGCAA
>NW_012142627.1:0-1691 GCF_000956105.1 Propithecus coquereli
TGATTTCTGCTTTAAACAACGTAGCAAACTACGTGGAAACTCTCCTTTCATAAGTATCTAGTAATAATTGAATAAGACAAATGTTGGATAAGACAAACATATTCATACTTTAAATTGCTTATCTAAACAAATTAGAAAGAAAGAGGGATCTACAGGTCCTAAAATAAATTGATTGTCAAATCCACAGGGTTAACAGTCTCTGGGGACATGGTTTGTGTTATGGAAGCTGGAACATCTGCTTCCAATGGCTAAATGATGAAGGAGAAATTAGAACTTCTGGCTGATGTCACATGAAGAGTGAAGACTTTATACACAAACAAAAAAGGCAGGATAATTGGAAGACCACAATTTCAAAGAAAAGGTAAACTTGGAGAACAAAAATCACACATTTTCCAAGGAAAACTGAAACAACCCGGTATGGTGCGTGTGTGTGCGTGTGTCTGTGTGTGTGTGTTTGTGTGTATGCATGTCAGTCTTGGGAAACAAACATAGTGTCTATTTTCTACACACATCCTTGAGAATTCACGATTATAATCCTGCTTTCATGAAGTTATTTTTTTTTTATTATTTTGCACTTGCATTTCTTTTATGATGCAGGAAAATAAGTTGTCCAGGTTGGTTCTGCTCTCTTAGTAGGAAGGAAATACCAGTCTTTTCTGGAGTGATACACATCTTCCCAGTAAAGTCTGTTATGCTCTCCCATAAAGCTTTAAGAGACACCAATAAATTATTTTAGGGTCAAGGAACAATAGTATTTATGAATTATGACTGATTAGTGACTGCATCTGAGAATAATATTAATTTCGTTTTGCAAATAATGAAAGCAAAATTATACATACATTAAAGTATTTGTTACTTAAAGGGACACTGATATTAATTTTAAATCTTTATTACCAGTAGGTTGGTGAAAAACCTTAACCAAGTATGATAAAGAGAAAATGTTCAGTGCTTTCTTTGTAATTGGTCTGTTTTGTTCAGGTTATTAATGGAAAGAGCCACACCCTGTGAGTTTCCCAGCTGAAAAACACTTCTCCAGTTTGATAGAAACAGGGACATCATAATATGTAAATCTACTCAGGGTCACCTCTTTCCCCATCAGCTCTCTCTGCTAAAAAGTTTATCAATGTGCTTAGAAAAAATATCAAAAACTAACCATAAGATGTATCATTTGAATTAGCAAGCAGAAAATAAAAACAAACAATAAAAGCCTTATATTTTTCATTTTCTGTTTTCTTAATGAAACTAAAACATCACTATACTCAATTATTTTTTACTGTTTACATAACTGATTTACTGTCTGAGGCAGAGAGTAAGACACACACAAAGTCTTCACTGTGTTAAGGTCAGGTAATCAATTTCCTATCCCAAAAGACAAAACTAATAGTATGGAGGATTATCACTAAATACAAGCAGCTGCTTTTGTAAGACAAGAACTTTTCTGGGGAATCCTGCAATAACAGAGCAGGTAGGAAACAAAATTCTACATATCTCCATCTTTGGATTTTGTAAAAGCCGCACAGGTGCCTTTTAACTACAGATGAAATGAGGATTAATTTTGCTTTGATTCAAGTAATTGCTATTAAACATAAATGAATTTGAAGCAAAACATGGAGTGGTTGTGGATCAAAGAATATTTCTTTTGTTCTGAAAGTCATTCAAGGTTTTATCCTCAATAAATTTAATTCTAGCTT
>NW_012142628.1:0-1754 GCF_000956105.1 Propithecus coquereli
AGATAGGAATATTTGGAATAGAATAGTTTCCATGGAAACAGCACTGGAGAGACATTAAGGCAGAGCAGCCCTAGGTCCACAGGAAGGAGGGGGATCGATTCCAGATTGTGACCTTGGAACAATATTTGCCAAATAAAGAATTTGGTCTATGATTTATGAGAAAACCTTTACTGTTAGTAGGTATAGCAATAGAAATTAGTGTAGCTGGCTTTGACCTTTGTGGATTTCTTTTCTGTTTCATCCTTTTTTTTTTTTTTTTTTATTGAGGTAAGGTTATTTCCCTTGCTCCATCTTGTAATTGTGAACCTATAGGTTTGTGCAGATGTGTACACACACACATTCATAGTCCTCCTACAAATCTGTACAGCTATGGGCCAAATCAGCCTCCACTGAGTTGAGGATCAGCTCCAATGGAGTGCCACCAGAAAGCCACCTCTCTCCTGTTCCGCAGTGTGCAGAAACTCTTCAGGCTACCTTATGCTTCTGTCTGGCTAGTTTATTCCCATGTAATATTTTGTGGATTAGTTGCAGTATTTCAAACAGAATGGTGAACACCAACATGGTAGAATGCATTCAGTAATACCTGAAGTTTTAAAAAGTGCTTACTGTCTTGCAGGGTCTTTGCTTAGATTTGGAGGCAGGACGACAGTCATGAAGGCAAGAATCTAGGGGATGGCTGGTCATGGCTCTGTGACTGCTCCGTTGCTTTGGTCCGTAGCTCCCTCATCCATAAACTGAAGGAACTGAGTTACAGTTTTTAAATCTTGACCACCTCAGCTGTTCTAAGAGGATAAATCCAGCAAGAACAAAATAAAGCCAAAAAAAAAAAAAAATACTACCCATCTTAAATGTATATAGTGTTGGGGCTCAGAAAATGATATCCCAAAATGAAGGCCTCAGAAGCAAAAGTTTTTCTCTGACCCTTTCCTGCCCTCCTTTTCCTCTAAGGCGAGCTGCAGAAACTAGAATCTCTCTTCCCCAAGATGGGTCATAGCAACCAGAGTCCCTTTTTTCCAAATCCAGCCATAAAACCTAAAATTATTACTCTTTCTTCCTACCTTTCTGTGTCAAAACTGGCCACAAAAAATTTATCTGACCTACCTTGTTTGATTATAGGTCACAAGACTCCCATCCCAGAGAGGGGCCTGCTCTGTACCCAGAAAAAAAAAATACATATCCAAGGAGGCCAAGAAAAATCCAAACACATGGGCCTTATTGGTTTCCCCACCCAGTCTATTAACAGTAGACCATACCCTTTTGTTCAGTCATCTTTCTACACAGCTGTCCATACTTTGTTAAACCTAAACATAAAGTAGACAGTTTTCCCTGTAGCTTTAGGTCTTCGTTCTAAAGGCTCCTATGTCACGTGAAACTATGATCAAATAAATTCATATGTCTTTTCTCCCGTTAATCTGCCCCTTCTCGGTAATTTTTGGTGGACCCTCAGAAGACAAAGAAAAAGTTTTCCCTTGACCTGTACAATAGTATAAATGATGTCTTCAAACTTTTACTATTTTAGAGCATTTTATTATGCTGTTTTTAAAAAAGAGGTTTCAAGTAGTTATTAGAAGGATTGAGAATTTCATAGAGTTATATAACATGAAGAAATACTCATCCTGAGTTCAAGGTAGATGGTTTCCTCGAAATACTTTAGAAATTGTTACGGCCCTCAGGACAGGGTCAAGGCAAACCCTGTGGACGCACGGCCAGGAAGGCGTGTGTGTGTGTGTGAGGGCTGGTCCTGCCTGGAGTAC
>NW_012142629.1:0-1298 GCF_000956105.1 Propithecus coquereli
TTAGCTAAGCCACATGAACAATCAGGCCTATACAAGTACAGAAAAATCTAAACATGCTTCAGAAATAAAAAACTAAGTTGTGTGTCCTGAGGGCACACACCTTAATTTCTACCCAAAAGACACTTTTTCAAAAGGACTATGGGAATATCAATTAACAAAAGCAGAGCAAATAGCATGATTAGACACAAGTCTTAATTGCTCAACACAAGATAAACTTCAGTTTTAAAGTTTCTGCATCCATTTTAAATGATCAGTGCAGGAGTTGAGGGGGCGAAGATTAGGATGATTTAATCATACTTTGAAGAGAAAGCTCGCAATGGAGCTAAAACAAATTTACAGTCCAGGTTGTAAGAATCCAAGTTACACGGCAAATTATTAAAAGTGGCACACAGCTATTAACGTCATACCAAGTTCATGCTTACGGTATTAAGAAAATCCTGTTTGCAACATTAATTACATGTAATCCCAGTTTCCAGGCACGTAGTTAGGTCACACACAGGCAGAGAAAAGAGCAAATGCCAACCCAGTCAATCGCACTGACTCCAGCAGCCTGGGGCTCGTCTACACTCTCTACTGATTCTCAGCATCTTAAGCCCCTTTGAGAGAAGAGGGCCAGCCCCAGAGGTGAGAAGGCACACTGCTGATCCACCAGCACAGGTTCAGAGCCCTCTGCAGATCTGCTCCAGTGTTATCTCCCGAAGAAAAGGGGGATTTGAAATCCCACAACTTGAACAAAGTGGGTAACACCCTGGCTGGGAGCCCTAAGAAACTGGCGTTCTTGCATTGGAAATGAATTGCACTATTCAGATGCACAGCACTCCCTCTGCACAAAGTTGTGTGATGAGGTGACAGGCCACGCAAGCACTTGTAGTGTCAATGTAGTGTTTTAGATGTACCAGGGGAGTTCAAATATTTAAAAAGGAAATCTACTAAGAAGATTTTGGTAATTCGAAGTAGATACCACTCCCCACCCCAATCTGTAAATTGTAACACTGAATTTTTATTGAAGTAAAGCACACTAAATCAAACCAATTACAAAGATACATGTGTCACACCAAGAAAACATTTTCAATTATGCTGACAGCCCAAAATGCTTTTCATTTTTCAAAGACAGTTTTTAATGCCATGGGAAGAATGCTCACGACGTTAAAATGAAAAAAGCAAGATACAGTACCATAATATATGCAGTATGATTCTCAACTATGAAATTATTTTAATATTTATACATTGAAAAAAAGACTAGAAGAAAATGCACCAAACATTTAACTGCAGTTATCTCTATATAGTGGGATAACAAG
>NW_012142630.1:0-1659 GCF_000956105.1 Propithecus coquereli
CTGTGGTCAACAGAATGTTATTTCCTTTTACATCTCGGTGGATTGTTTTGTTCTTATGCAAATGCTGAAGTCCCTAGAAGGTGGGAAATACATAAGACTCTTAGCAAAAGCATCAAGCAAAAGCAAAGCAAAGCATTTTTTTCAGATGATGTATTTGTGCAAAGTCAATGGGAAACACATATTAAAATTAATATTCAAAAACTCTTAAATGTTTCACATTGAGTTAGTCAAATCAAAGTATATCATTTCCACTTTGGATTATATAAAAATTCACAAAACCAGAGCATGCCCCTTAGCTTTTACCAAATATTTTATTAAAAACATGTTGAGAGCTGGGCGTGGTGGCTCATGTCTGTAATCCTAGCACTCTGGGAGGCCGAGGCGGGAGGATTGCTTGAGGTCAGGAGTTCAAGACCAACCTGAGCAAGAGCGAGACCCCATCTCTACTAAAATTAGAAAAAAAAATTAGCCAGTCAACTAAAAATAGAAACAAAAAATTAGTCAGGCATGGTAGCTTGCGCCTGTAGTCCTAGCTACTTGGGAGGCTGAGGCAGGAGGATCACTTGAGCCCAGGAGTTTGAGGTTGCTGTGAGCTAGGCTGATGCCACAGCACTCACTCTAGCTTGAGCAACAAAGCGAGACCCTGTCTCAAAAAAACAAAACAAACAAACAAAAAAACCATGTTGATCTCAATAGAAGAAAGTATCCCATATACTTATTTAAGATAATGGCAAATAAAAACCTAATTATTAGTTTTCTACATTCATCACTACCACGGTCTCAGAATACACTTAGGAAGTCAGAATTCAGCATCTTGTTGATACAAGGAGAGTAGATTTCTAATGTAAGAAAGGACTTAGCTATGCTAAACACTTCAGATTTTGCATATACTCTTGCATCAATAAATACTAATGCAGTGATATTTTTCTAAAAATAGGATCCACATTTTTTATTTAACTAGAATTGCCTCATAATTAATGCATCAACAATTTAAATTGCCTTACCATTAGTGCTTCATGTAAAATATAGGCAATTAGAGGCTCACTCATTCTCTCGCCCCTCTTCAGAAATCCTTTCACGAGATCAGTCACCGATCCTCCATCGCACAGCTAAAAAAGAACATTTCAAGAAGGATCTTAAAGTGGGCAGGTAGGACATTTTAAGGTCTTGCTATAGAAGGTTTTCCTAAAACATGTAAAAAAATCATTCCAATTTTCCGTTTCAAATGATTACTCCCATCACTTTTGTGATTTCATAAATGAAATGAACATATAAACTTATACCTGTATACAATTAAGCACTGGAATACAGTTTTCATATGAATTAATTTTAGATAGAACTTGGAGAATCACTGGGCTTGAATTGTAAATTCAAGGATAAGAATTATTCTACAAATTATTTGCAAATTTTAGGATCTAGGGCTTAAAAGCATTGTTGATTTCTGATAGTTTAATTAATAGTGCAATAAATTCTACAATCTCAATACACAGCTATATACTATTTCATATGTGCACTAATTTAAAAATATGCCCCCTTTTCTGCAAAATTTCAGAGTGTGTTGAAGTAAGGATTACAAATAATATTTCAGAAAATTATTTATAATATCATATTTTCTATGCTCTTTAGCATCCTCCCTCCCAACCCACTAAAAGCAGGGAG
>NW_012142631.1:0-2918 GCF_000956105.1 Propithecus coquereli
CATATGGCTATCCAGTTTTCCCAGCACCATTTATTGAATAAGAATTATTTTCCCCAGTATATGTTTTTGTCTGCTTTGTTGAAGTTTAGATGGCTGTATGAGGATGGTTTTACATCTGGGTACTCAGTTCTGTTCCATTTGTCTATGTCTCTGTTCTTATGCTGTACCATGCTGTTTTAGTTACTATAGCCTTGTAGTATAGCTTTAAGTCTGGTAAATTGATACCTCCCAATTTGTTCTTTTTGCTTAAGTTTGCTTTTGCTGTATGGGGTCTTCTCTGGTTCCATATGAAGTGTAGAATTATTTTTTCTAGATCTGAGAAAAATGATGTTGGTATTTTAAGAGAGATTGTATTGAATCTATAGATCACCTTGGGTAGTATACACATTTTAACAATGTTGATTCTGCTGACCCATGATCATGGTATGGTTTTCCACCTGTTTATGTCCTCTGCTATTTCCTTCCTCAGTGTTTTATAGTTCTCCCTGTAGAGGTCTTTTACCTCCTTAGTTAAATATATTCCTACGTATTTTACTTTCTTTGTTGCTATTGTGAAGGGTATCCAGTCTTTGATATGGTTCTTAGTTTGACTGTTGTTGGCGTATAGGAATGCTACTGATTTCTGTACATTCATTTTGTAACCTGAGACTTGATGAATTTGTTTATCAATTCCAGTAGTCTCATGGCAGAATCTTTGGGGTTTTCTAGATATAAGATCATACCGTCAGCACAGAGTGATAGTTTGACCTCTTCTGCCCCCTTTTGGATGCCCTTGATTTCTTTTTCTTGTCTGATTGCTCTGGCTAGGACTTCCAGCACTATGTTGAATAGAAGTGATGATAAAGGGCAACCTTGTCTGGTTCCAGTTCTAAGCGGAATTTTTTCCCATCCACTATGATGTTGGCTGTGGGTTTGTCATATATGGCTTGTATCATTTTTAGGTAAGTCCCATCTATGCCTATTATCATAAAAGGGTGTTGAATTTTGTCAAATGTTTTCCTGCAGCTATTTAGAGGATTATATGGCCTTTGTTTTTGCTTCTATTTGTGTGGTGAATTACATTTTATAGGTTTGCATATGTTGAACCATCCCTGCATCTCTGGGATGAAGCCCACTTGGTCATGATGGATTGTTTTTTTGATAAGCACCTGAATTCAGTTTGCTAGGATTTTGTTGAGAATTTTTGCTTCTGTATTCATAAGGGATTTTGGTCTGTAGTTTTCTTGGTTTGTTGCATCATTTTCTGGTTTTGGTATTAGGGTGATGTTGGCTTCATAAAACATGTTGGGGAGGATTCCTTCTTTCTCAATGTTGTGGAATAATTTCTGCAGGATAGGCACCGGTTCTTCTTTGTATGTCTGGTAAAATTTGGGTGTGAAACTATCTGGTCTGGGACTATGTGTCCTTTGCTGCTGAAAATGCCAAATACACAATGGGGAAAGGATAGTCTGTTCAACAAATAGTACCGGGATAACTGGATATCCACATGCAAAAGAATGAAATTGAACCATTATCTTACACTATGGACACAAAAATCAATTCAAAATACAATAAAAACTTAAATGTAATACTCGAAACTGTAAAATATGGGGAAACTTTTATGATGTTGATTTTTGCAATTATTTCTTAGATATGATACTGAAATACAAGCAACCAAAGCAAAAATAGCCAAGTATAATTTATAGCAACCTAAAAACCTCCTTCACAGACAAGGAAACACTCAACAGAGTGAAAATTCAAACTATAGAATGGGAGAAAATATTTGCAAACCATATATCTGAAAAAGAGTTAATATTCAAAATATATACAGCACTCCTACAACTCAATAACAAAAAAAAAAGACATAAATAACCTGATTGAAAAATGGGCAAAGGACATGAATAGAAATTTCTCTAAGGAAAATATACAAATGGCCAACAGCCATATGAACAGATGTTTAAGATCACCAGTCATCACAGAAATACAAATCAAAACCATAATGAAATATCACCTCACATATGTGGGGATGATCATTATCAAAAAAGAAACAAACAAACAGAAATTACAAGTATTGGCAAGGATGTGGAGAAATTTGAACTCTTGTGCATTCTTGATGGGAATGTACTAATCAAGTGGTTTAGCCACTATGGAAAATAGTAGGCAGGTTAATAAAAAATTAAAAATATAACTAGCATATGATGCATGAATCCCACTTCTGAATATTTATCCAAAAAAGTTCAAACTAGGAACTTGAAGAGATACTTGTACTCCTGTATTTATGGCAATGTTACTCACAATAGTCAAGATGTGAAAATAACCTAAAGGTTCACCGAGAATCAATGAATAAAGAAAATTATGTTTAAGCATATAATGCAATTATTTAGCCATGTAAAAGAAAGAAATACTATCATGCCACAACATGGATGAAACTTGAGGACACTAGGCTAAGTGAAATAAACCAGGTATAGAAGGACAAATATTACATGATTCTATTTATTTGAAGTATTTAAACTAGTCGAATGCTTCAAAGAAGAAATTAGAATGGTAGTTGTCAGGGACTATGAGGAGGGTAGAATGGAGAGTTACTGTTCAATAGGTATAAAATTTCAGTCATGCAAGATAAAAAAGACCTAAAGATCTGCTGTACAACATTATGTTTATAATTAAAAATACTGTACTATATGCTTAAAATGTATTGAATGTAGATTTTATGTTTTCTGCCACAATAACATATATACATCTATTCAAAATTTTCAGAAAAAAGGGACAAAACTACGATTATAGTTGTATATTTTTACACTCATCTCTTAGTAATCAATTGGATAAGTAAATGCAAAGAAAGGGAGAATTGGAACAATACTATTAGACATCTTGACCTATTTGACATTTATAGAAAACTACATCTAGCAACTTAGAATACACATTCTTTTCACACACAC